>NW_027206803.1:0-306142 GCF_032191515.1 Phaenicophaeus curvirostris | reverse complement strand
TTGAATCGTGTGGCCCATTGACTTGTGACTGCCAGACAGGAAGCAGCTCTGACCACAGACACCTGGTCACCCACCTCAGTCAGTCCTCTGATCTCCTTCTCTGAGATGCAGAGCCGGTAAAGGACCAAGGGCTTCCTGCCCACCGCTGGCAGATTTGTCATGCCCATGGCCTTCTCTTCAGTAAAGGCCAGGTAACGATCGACCCAGAGCTTCCTCTCGGGCTCACCACCCAGCTCGTAGAGTTTGGTGATCTTCTCATTGGCTGTAGTAGAGGAACTGGACTTCTAGGAGAAGGAAAGAGATACCAGCAGTGAGCAGCACAAAACCAGCTGGCTTACAGCAGAGAGGGTTTCAAAAAGGCAGTCAGGGAAGAGCTCCAAGTTCTGCTCAAGAACAGCTTTATATTAGACCCACACTTGTATCAGACAAACATCAGGCAGGCATTATTCGACAAAGGTATCTCAAAAATCAGCTGCTACTCAAGGAATTCACAGTTTTCAAAAGTGAAAGGTTTCAGGAATGCCACAGAAACCAAACAAACCTCAAGGAGTCCTTGCAGAGAGCCATCTCTTTGAGGCATCCTTTGTGGGCTCATTTGCTAAATACAGGAGAAAACATTTAATTCAACTGCAAAGGAGTTTCCCCCTGGCTACTGCACCCTGCCAGGGTGAGAGCTGCCTCTGGTCAGCCTCTTCTCCTACTCAAGAGGGAGATGCATGCCTCAAAGGAAAGCTAAGATTTGAAGCACCTGTGACCTCAAAGCCCCTCCAGTTCCACCCCTGCCATGGGCAGGGACACCTCCCACTGCATCAGGGGCTCCAAGCTCCATCCAACCTGGTCTTGAGTGAGAGGTGTCCCTGCCCATGGCACAAGATGGAACTGGATGGGCTTTGAGGTCCCTTCCAACCCAAACTATTCCATGATTCTATGATACTAAGAAGCCATAACACGAGCAGAAGTGAGAGATCTTCTCAACGTTCTCGCAGGCAGCTGGTAGCACAAGTATCAAACTTCCAGAGCATTTGCTGTCCTTCAAGTAGAGACTATGGGCTCAGAAACTGCTTGTTTTGCTGGCTCTTTTGAGACTGGTAGCAGCAATGCAAAGAAAAACATTCCCTGAAGAACCTGTTTGCCTCCCTCTTCTGGCTTTAATACAGGATTAGGAAGAGGTTTGTTTGGGAAACAACTGTAACACTTTAGAGTCCCACCTCCCAGCTGAGAGATGAGAACCAAGTAGCTCCAAGCCTACACCAGAAACAAACCCCGCGTTGTTCACGCTCCTTTGGGCAGTTTCACTCTGGCAGGTGATAATTCCTAATACTGAATCATTTTGCAAGTGTAATTGATTGCTCCCAAAGGGCTGGGAAATGCTCCTCTTCATTTCTCAACGGTTTATGAATCCAGAAGCAAACCTCTCAATTGTTCCCTCATAAATCCTAAAAAACCTCTTGTAAACACTGTTGAACCACTGTTCCAAGATGGATCTGTTCTAGGTACAGTTCAAGCCCAGCCAGGGCTGGCCACATCAAGTATAATTCAATTTTCCTACACTGAGCACTTCAACAAGGTGGTTTCTACCTTTACACTTTGGATTCAAGCCACACACTACACTGATTAGGTATTCAAAGGACCCGGGGACTTGGGAAAGGTGACCCAACAGGTCCACCTGTGCAGGTACCTTCTCCCCACTTATCAAAGGCCCAAAAGTGCAACGAGAATGTAAAAATAAAGTGTGCCAGGCATCCATCAGGAATTCTAGAGAGGCTTGAACTCTTGAGTCACAAAGAGGGGAGGACACAAGAATTCTGATAGAGAAGTCCCTTTCCTGGCCTTAATGAGGGTCGGTGGGTATGGCAGCCTCACCATTCAGGCTCCTCCACAGAACTTATTACACCTGGATTTAGTGGTTTATTGCAGAGCCCTCTCCAAAACACACTTGTCAAGACAATTATTTCTTTGAAATGAGTGTCCTACTCACTCATCACACTCAAGTTAAAATCCTGGTTGCAAGGAGCAATCGGATCACACGCTACAAGGACAACTTCTCTACAGCGAGAAGTCTGTCCAGGGTAAGGAGGAGGAACCCAATCGTGTTCTCTCAGGAACCACAGTCACCACTAGACAGATGCACTGTTCCAGTTACTGTGTCATGGTTTTATCTCCCTGGATGCTGACAAGGATGGAAGTCATTAGAAAAACGAAAACATTTTACCTTTGACTTGGATTCTGCTTTGGGTGTCCCATCTGCCTTATTGTTCAATTTAGTTGCGGGTGTTAATTTGACATCCCCAAGGCCTATCATTTCAGGGCTTGCTGCCATCCCTAGGAAGTCAGAAGAATCTTTAACACCGATTCTCAATATGGGACAACGAAATCAATGCAACATTTGACAGATGGTACCGGCTTACCTGCAGAGTTATTAGCCATGTTCCCACCCATCGGATAGGGCGGGCCCTGGGGGTTCATCATGCCAGCCATACTGTTAATTCCCTGTCTGTAAGGAGGTCCAGTGCCCATCATCCCACCTTGGTTCATGTTGGGATAACCAGGAGGCCTAGAGAAAGCAAGGATAAAAGACATTCACTCCAAATACTGAGCATTAAGATCTTGTCCTCAAAAGAAGCAGGTTTGCTAAGAGAAGTCTACAAAGGATGTGGAGAACTGACTTTCCCCAGCTTCCTTCTCCAGCAAAAGACTGGTGCTACCTGACAGTTCAGCTGCGCTAGAGTCTCATTCTCAACAGAAAAGGGGATGTAAACTAGCTTGCAAGAGGGAGCTCAATTCTGAACCTTTTCACCATCGGTCTTGTTCTGCTGCACCCGTAAAACAAACTTCATTCTAGTTGTTGTCTTCACAGGGAAGAACAGACCTGCAAACACCTCAGCCCTGTGAGAAGAGTTTATTTGTAGAGATCATAGAATCATAGAATAACCAGGTTGGAAGAGACCCACCGGATCATCGACTCCAACCATTCCTATCAAATACTAAACCATGTCCCTCAGCACCTCGTCCACCCGTGCCTTAAACACCTCCAGGGAAGGTGAATCAACCCCCTCCCTGGGCAGCCTCTGCCAGTGCCCAATGACCCTTTCTGTGAAGAATTTTTTCCTAATGTCCAGCCTAAATCTCCCCTGGTGGAGAGGGGAGGTTGGACAGTGACATTGGGAAGGACAAATGGGGGGTACCAGCTGCATCACATTCTGTTGTTGGTTGCAGCAGAACCATCTTGTCTATTTTAACAGTGAAATTTGATCAAAATGCTTCTACAAACACCGGCAAATGCTACGTTTGAGCTGAAAATGCCAGTCTGTCAGTGGGGTGACTTAGCACATCGCCCGTCCTTCCTCCTCTCCATTACTGCCTCTGTTAGAGATCACTTCCTGCACAGCTATCTTGGAGGTAGATTTGTTCAAACATTACCTTCCTGGAAAAAAACCCTTTGTTTTATTTCAATGAAGGCTAAAAAAATGCCTAAAAAGCCTAAAAATAGCGTCTAAGATCTCTTGCAATTTTCACTGCCTTCCATTGTAACATCAAAAACGTTGCTCATTTACGCAGCTCCTTGTTTTCTTTTCCTCCTGGTCAACTTTGACAAAACCCACATTCCTCCCGTGGAAACCACTGGAAGTGGGAGTAAAAAGACAGTATTTTCAACATTTTGCATTAAAAAGCATCAACCAACACAAACAACCGAGAGCAAAACACTCCTCTCCCTGGGACTCGCTGCACCTAATTCTGCCTCCGGTGTGAGATCCACCTCTCAGCTCCCCTCTGAGTAGTGAAGGGATCAGAATGTCCAGAAGCCAATTCAGTCCAAGCTAAGATGAGACGGTAAAAAACAGTATTTCCCTTAAACACATTAAGGTATTTTTAGTCTGAATCACCAAATGCGGTTTTCATCATCACTGAAACAAAGCTGGAGGCCAAACCCCTTTGCAGGAGATTTTAAAATCCCTGCCCCAAGAGCTCGTGGCATTTCAGAGCTATCAAATCCTCAGGCCCAGAGGGGCAGAGCCCAAAGCTACAGAGATGAGCTATTTCTATGCTCAGAGGGAAAAACACAATATAAATGTACACCAAAGAAAATATAAGCCTGAAAGGACAGATACACAGCAACGGTGCAAGGTGAAACGTGAATATCCCCTTCCATTAGCAGGAGTGAGCAGCCTGCTTCTCCGAGAGGCAAAGGAGAAGGTTTGCCTCCAGGATCTGAGAGGGGTCACTGGAACCAGGAATATTCATACATGAACCAGGCAGAACGAGGGGATACAGCTTAGTAACGCCAGGCAGGAAAAGATCTGCAAGATGTGAAGCCAAACAATGTTAAAAACAGTTTGAAAATTACCTCCTAACCCACCAGCTAACGACCTTTAAAGCTGATCTCGTCAACTTCACCTATGCATCAAGGCTTAACCTAAGTACTGCGAGTCATTTAAAAACGCTGGTTTAATTAAGCAGGTTAATATAGGGTTGCTTTAGACGTGTAAGCGAGGGATCCCTGCCTTGCTAGCGCACCATCATGGACCTCGTACCCAGGAAGACACCAGCCTTTCAGCTCTGAGATCACAAACAGGACCATCAAAATCAACTGGTGAAGTGACTTTCACCTCTAAAGATCAGTAAGTTTTACACATTCAAACAATAAAGCCATTTCCCAGCTAAGATGCCAGCACAGCAGCGTTTACCAAGTGTTATCCAGCAGGACTAAGTTTCTTGGAAGCGAGACTGATGCAAGGGGAAGGTGAGAAGCCAGGACTGGAACACCTAAAAGCAACCAGCACATCCATAAGGGACTCTTTTCAACCTATCAAGTCATTTTTTTCCCCATCTATCAAGTAATTTTCCCAGGATGCCGACCGTCAAGGCACAGAGTAGAGTTTTTAACCAAACCTGACGGGTGCCATCCAGCTCCCATCTACTCAAGAGGGGAAATAGAACTCAAGGCTACCCATAAAATGGTCTGTAGAGAAACAGAGAAGCCTTTCAAATAGAGCAAATCTCATTGAAGTCATGGAGTCCCGCTGCCGGCAGCAGGTTCTGGATCGAGCCCAAGAGGAGAGGGCCAGCAAGGTTTTATTTGCCTCCCACAGAGCATCAGGAGGGGACCTGGAACTAGATGGTGGCCCCAGGAGAAGGGCTCTCCTCTCCTCTCCCCTCCTCCCGCCAGCGCAGCCAATCGAGCCGAGCCGGGAGGTGAGGCTCCACAGCGGTAACTCTGCCAACTTGAAGGAAACGTCAGGGGCTGGAGAATTTCCTCACGTGTTTCCAATGTGGTTTCTATGCATTTTACTGCTCATTTGCAGATCAAAAATGCTGGAGGGATTCCAACTATTTCACACAGAATCTCACACTCCCGGCTGGCTGCAGCCCCAAAGCCTGAGTTTCTTCCCTTGAAATACTGCCCAGTGTTACTTTGGGATGTGACCTGATAGCGGAAGCCCACGGGGACCCTGAAACAATAATCGTTCCAGCTGCGATTGGTTGCCCAGCGCTGGCTGATGCCAGCACGGGTTTGTCAGTGCTGCTGACAAACAGGGACTCAGCAGCTAACGCCTCCTGTTCACACCACAACAAAAACCATGCCTGGAATCACACAATCCGGTACCCAACGGAGGAGGCAGGGAGTTCTTCCGCCTCAGGGAAAGGGTTGCAAGTCCTGGCATGACCAGCCCAAGGGAGCCTGATGCTGGAAACCGCCACGTTTCTTTTCTATGAAAAGAGGAACCACCAGTTTGCTATGTGATAGCAGCTGGTTTGTTAAACAGGGATGAAACAACAAGAAATACTTCACATCAAAACCTTCGAGGAGAAGGGATTGAAGCCTCCGCTCCAGCCCAGCCCACCGAGCCTCAACAGTGGGAAGACTGACCAGAAAGCAAAGGGATCTCCTCGCTGGGGTTTGCAGCCTTCCCTGCTCATTGGAGAAGAGGAGGCTGAGGGGAGACCTCATTGCTCTCTCCAACTACCTGAAAGGAGGTTGTGGAGAGGAGGGAGCTGGGCTCTTCTCCCAAGGGACAGGGGACAGGATGAGAGGGAATGGCCTCAAGCTCCACCAGGGGAGGGTCAGGCTGGACATTTTCACAGAAAGGGTCACTGGGCACTGGCAGAGGCTGCCCAGGGAGGGGGTTGAGTCACCTTCCCTGGAGGGGTTTAAGGGACGGGTGGACAAGGTGCTGAGGGACATGGTTTAGTGATTGATGGGAATGGTTGGACTCCATCATCCGGTGGGTCTCTTCCAACCTGTAGATTCTAGGATTCTATGATCTCCAGCCTAAGAGTGGATGGCGAGGGAAGGAGCCGGACGACGCCGTCAGATCACTAGATAGCACTCAAGGAAATGATGATCAGGAGACGAGCATGCGGCAGAGCTTAGAAATTCCATAAGGCCGGTTGTTTCCATACAGGCGCTCACAAGCAAAACCAGAGAACAATAGCTAAATTTATTCCCTCATTCTTTCTGAAAGGGAAAAAAGCTGCTTCATTGCCTCTGACTAATTGAAACACCTACTTTCTATTACAATTTCATTTTCACTGCAGTTTCTTTTCCACTTAATTCAAGAACTATCAACACTTGGAAATCACAAGCTTGTCCTTTCCTTCCCCTTTATTTCCACACCCAAAATACCTCAATCTCCTCTATCACAAATTACACAGCTGACTGGCAGCAATTTTGGGGAAACGGGTAGACCTGTTTCTCCTTCTAAGGCACAGAAAACAGAATCTTGCATCTCATGCTTCACAAAACACTTTAGAGATAAACACAAAGAGACCTGGAGATCTTGCCATGCTCTGTCCGCACCAAACTTCTCATCCAAGGCAGCACCTGGCAAAGCTGACCTGACATTTCCACAGATCATGGAATGCTTTGAGTTGGAAGGGACTTCAAAGCCCATCCAGTTCAACCCCTGCCACGGGCAGGGACACCTCCCACTGGATTAGGGGCTCCAAGCCCCATCCAGCCTGGCCTCGAACCCCTCCAGGGATGGGGCAGCAACCACTTATCCAGATAACCTGGGCCAGGGCCTCCCCACCCTCACAGGAAAATATTTCTTCCTAAGATCTCACCTCAGTTTTCCCTCGTCCAGCTGAAAACCATTCCCCCTTGTCCTATCCCTGCACTCTCTGGGTGCCCTCAGTAGCACCGCTTTTTGGGAGCGTGGTAGGGACACCTGAGGAGAACAGGATCAAAGAGTCGATCGCATCCATCAGGAAGGCTGCTCAGGTATCAGGCCTTGGAAAGGAAAGTGCCTGTGAGGGACTAGCGTGGGTCTGAGACGACAGACTACAGTCACTTATTTATTAAAGAGCTTTTCTCTTCCTTCTAAAGGTTTTTAAGTACCCCGCTTCACTCTGAGGACAAACTCCAGCCCCTTCGCAATGCTACATCACCCAAGAGGCAGGAAGCTCCCCTCTTTCTGCCAGCCATAAGGATCTTCCAACTCCCCAGCAGTGCTTCCTCTGGAAGGCACTTTCATCTCCAACATGTTCAATTTAGACTCCAAAGCGTTGAGTTATCTCAGCATGTGATGGTGCCACCATGCCAACCACAGCAGCTTGGGTGGGCAAAGTACCGGAGCAAAGGCAAGAGGCTGAATAATCACAAACTTAGACAGGCGTCTGCTCAGTGCAACGCTTGGGATTGTGAGACAATTCAGCTTTTGGTATTGTTACCTGCCTCTTTGAAACAACCGAGTGACAGAATTCCTGAAATAAGCAGAAGGAGGGAAGATTTTAGGAGAGAATAAGGTTTCGAAGGTACCAGAAATTAACTGGTGGCAGTGGCAGAGGGCTCTGCACAGCCCAGACTGGGCCCAAGTGCTCCTGCCTGATGGCTCGGGCAGTCCTTTCGCTGGAAAAAGCTGCTAGGGAGAGAGCTGAAAGCTGGCAGCTCCTTTCCAAAGTCCTCCCAAAGCAGGGATGCAGTGATGGAGCAAGCTGAGGGGCTACAGCTGAGACCCTGGACACTGCCAGCTGGGGTGGCTCTGGAAAAAAACATTTGTGTGCAAGGATCTGCTTGCAAAAATGCACCTGCTGACCCAGGGAGCATGGAGAAACTGCAAACACATTAGGAAAGAACTGAGGGAATTCTCCTTTCACCCTTCCTCAGCGCAGAGGAAGGGGTAGCATAACCATGGAAACCTGGCCCATGCCAGACATTGATGTATGCCCAGCGCTACCCCTTGGGCCAGGGTGCCAGAACAGTCAATCCCTAAAAGTTGCCCCCTTCTCCCCCTTCTCCTTTTTCGCCCCCTTCTCCCCCTTCTCCTTTTTCGCCCCGCTTGCTCCCTTCTCCTTTCAATACACATTTCTATTTTCTCATGTAAAATCCTATTCAAAACCATAACCAAACCCAGTGACACAGCTCCTCCTCCAATTACCCGGCCTTGTTTGAAATCACGGCATGAACTTTGGACCCACAAGGGCGCAGGCACCGGCCCATCCGAGCCGCGCAGCCGCTGCAGGACGGAGCAGAGCAGCCAAGCCCTGGGCCCCTGCCACGTCCCACATTTGAGCTTCATGTGGAAGCAGTTTTCTCCAGGGCATTTATGATCGTGCACGTCTCCAAGACGAGTCAATCCAGCCCGCCAAAAGGAAAATGATTCCCATGAACCAAAAGCTCAGGTGTGGCAGCGTTTAACACACATGAAGTGCTGTCAGCTGAAGTTAAACACCTTTGTTTTCCCCTGCGACTGCCCCACGCAGTAGCTGAAGGTCACACCACCACGGGCTTTCCCTCCCTCACATGGTGCAGGACCTCTGGCAGGTTAAGTTTGAATGGAAAGGGAAGAGGTCGAGGTTAGTGTGCCCGACAGACTGACAAGAGGCTTCCGCACCATTTCAAGTGTCTCCAATGACACCAAGTGAGCAGCAAAAAGGAAGGGCCAAACTGATTTCCCTGCTCTACAACAACGAGCTGCTCAAGAGCGAGGGTCACCAGTGAGGTGCGTGCTTCAGCAGCCACGGCGCAGGGAGTGGCTCCGTATTCCCAGGCTGCGGCAGCGCAGGGGATGCGTGTGACGGGGCACACGGCTATTGTTCAGGATCCCAGACCAGAACTGGTCACCCTACAGCAATTCCCTGATTAAACACTGACCCGCCTTCTCACGCCGGCCAGGCTCAAAAGAAAACGAGCCCGTCCTCTCCCGAGCAAGCTGCCAGGCGTCCCTGCTGCCCACCTCCACACGGAGGTCGCCGTCTTCTTTTTCAGTAGTCTCCGTATCAGACATCGCTCCTAAGGAAACGAAAGGCTGGGGGTTAGGGGAATCTGTGCGAGGCGTGCAGGCAGGAAGCAGAGCTGAGCAGCTCGAGACCAGAATAGAAACAGGAATCGAGCCCGGCATCGAGCGCAGCGCAACGCGCTGCCGGCACAGGCTCCTGCGAGGCTGCATCGGCAGCTCCACGCGGCATCATCTCGAAAGGGATGCTGATCGGAGGCAGAGGGCTCCGCGCAGCCTGGATTGGGCTCAGGAGCTGCAGCACGGGCTGGGGAGTTTCCTCCTGGAGCACCGGGGCGGATTAAGCTCCGTTCAAACCCAGACGAAGGGGCGGGAGGGGAGAAAATTGCCACATGGACAAATAGCTGCGCAACCCAGAGAAGCAGGTTGCAGTGTGAAACACGTCAATGGGGTGGCTGGAAGGTGAGGGTCATTTTGCAAGCGGCAATCCGAGCCCTTCGCCACTGGAGAAATTATTAGTAAAATTAAGAATTAAAACAAACACACACACAGCCTTCCCAAGCAACCACACAGAAGTGATGGTCAGTATTGCACATACAATGAAAAGCGCTGGCAGAGAAGCCTTGGCCAGGAAGAAAATATTTCCAACTCCCAATATCAGCATAATTTGGGATAAACACCTTCCTATCAGCATAAAACACCATTCACTGATCCTGCTAATCCCAGTGTTCCAGGTCCTGGGCTCCCCAGGGCATTTCTCTGCACATCCCTGGTGATGCCCGGGCACCCAGCGTGCAGCCACCCTGCTCTGAAATGCACACAGCTCTACTCCCTCTCCAGGCAAGCAATAAGACAAGCTCAAAAGGCAAAATGCAAACCAAACAGAAGCATTCCGACATGGAAAAAGGAAATAAAAAATAGTTATAAGGAGCCTGAAGTGACCAGCAAGTTCAACTCGAAAAGGTTCTCTTCCCCTCTCCCAAAACAGATAGCCAGAATGATCAGTTTTGAGCTCAAATAATATCAAGAAAGGGTTCCTTTCCTGGGCTGCCCCTCCCTCGGCAGCACTCTCAGCTCTCTGCTGTGTTTCTGCCTGTTGCAGCGATTATTTCCAGGTCAGGGGACGCAGCTGACAGAGCTCAACTTTATTCCACTCCAAGAGCACACAAGCTGAAGTGACCACATTGGAAGAATGGAGGATCCAAACGGTGCTCCCCCAACAGCCTCCTGAGTACCCAAATTCAGAACCTACCTGGCTTAAGAAAGGAAGAGGCAAGCAAACACAGAAATACCCCTCGCTGCTGGGGATATGCACAGGAGGGCTCCTTCTGCACCAGCCAAACCCTGCAGCCTCACCCTTCTCCCCTCCCCACAAAATCCAGTTTCGTTAAACCCATTTTAGATGGGTTTAGATCCAAGACGAGAACACCTTTGGAAGTCAAACCTGGATCAGGAATTTGGCTGCAGTCGGTTATACCCCTTCCTGCCATTGCCAAGACACTTTAAGGCTTGAAAGCAGAGAGGAACCCAAGTGAAACACAGCTGGAGAAGCAAAAGCGTTTTCCAAAGAGTGCAAAATAGCAAGAGTAAAACAATTCCCATTCCACAGCCAGATGAAAAGAAGTTGCCCAGAGAAGGGATGAGGTTTCTCCTTCAGGCCAAAACAAACTAAGGACTTTCTGGGGTGGGAATTCCAAAACTTTCATACAAGCTGCCCCCGTTTGCTTCATTCGCCGCAACAAAAACTCAAAGACAACCTTGCTCTTTCAGGACCCCCCATAACCCTGTCAGCATCCATCCTTCTGGTTTGGCAAGAAAAATTTGGGGAATTAGGGGGAAAATTGCAAAATTGGGGGGAAATTTGGGGAGTTTTGGGGGGGAAATTGAGGAATTTGGGGGAAATTTGGGGAGTTTGGGATGAAAATGGGAAGTTGGGTGGAAAATGGGGAATTTGGGTGGAAAATGGGGATATTTGAGGGGGAAAATTTGGGAATTTGGGATGAAATTGGGGAAAATTTGGGGGGAAATGGGGAAATTTGGGGGGAAATGGGGAAATTTGGGGGGAAAAATGGGGAATTTGGAAAAATGGGGAAATCTGGGGGAGAAAATGGGGAAATTTGGGGGGAAAATGGGGAATTTGGAGGGAAAATGGGGAAATTGGAGGGAAAATGGGGAAATTGGAGGGAAAATGGGGATTTTGGGGAGAAAATGGGGAAATTTGGGGGAAAATGGGGAAATTTGGGGGGGAAATGGGGAGATTTGGGGGGGAAATGGGGAGATTTGGGGGGGGAATTGGGGAATTTGCGAGGAAAATGTGGATTTGGGGGAGAAAATGGGGAAATTTGTGGGGAAATTGGGGAATTTGGGGGGAAATTGGGGAAATTTGGGGGGAAATTGGGGAAATTTGGGGGGAAATTGGGGAAATTTGGGGGGAAATTGGGGAAATTTGGGGGGGAAATCGGGAAATTTGGGGGGGAAATCAGGGAATTGGGGGGAAAATCAGGGAATTGGGGGGAAAATCAGGGAATTGGGGGGAAAATCAGGGAATTTTGAAGCAAAATCTGGGAATTCGGGGGGGGAGAAGACGCAAAGAATGTGGAGATGGTGGAACTGGGATGGTGGCCAGAAGGTCTGGAGATGCCAGGGGGGGGGAACTGGGAGCACTGGGAGGGGGACTGGGAGGTAGTTATGGGGCACTGGGGTGGACTGGGGTGAACTGGGAGCAACTGGGAGCTACTGGGAGGGAGATAGGGAGGAGGAACCCGTGGTGGGATGGTCTTCAGAAGCTTGGGAGATGCTGTAGGAGCTACTGGGAGCACTGGGAGGGGGACTGGGGGTGACTGGGAGGTAGTTATGGGGGACTGGGGTGAACTGGTGTGAACTGGTGCTTACTGGGGGGGTCAGGTGGAGGTGCACGAGGCGGACGTGAACGCGGTGGCGCTGGCAGACGCGGGGGGGCAGCTGGTGCTGAGCGGGGGGGACGACGGGCTGGTGCGGCTCTGGGACCGACGGAGCCTTGGCCACCGCGGCCACCGCCCCGTCTGCCGCCTGGCCGGGCACCGTGGGGGGGTCACCTTCATCCACAGCCCGGTGAGGGGGGGCACTGGGAGGGACTGGGAGGGGATTGGGGAGCACTGGGGGGGACTGGGAGCACTGGGAGTGGCACTGGGAGGGGATTGGGGGGCACTGGGAGGGGGAAGGAGGACACTGGGAGGGGGACTGGGGGCACTGGGAGGGGGACTGGGAGGGGCACAGGGAGCGCTGGGAGGGACTGAGGGGCACTGGGAGGGACTGGGAGGGGGATTGGGGGCACTGGGAGGGACTGGGGTCACTGGGAGGGGATTGGGGGGCACTGGGAGGGGACTGGGAGCACTGGGAGGGGCACTGGGAGGGGGTTGGGGGCCACTGGGAGCAGAACTGGGGGGACTGGGAGGGGAATGGGGGCACTGGGAGGGGCACTGGGAGCACTGGGAGGGGGAATGGGGCCACTGGGAGGGGGCAACTGGGGGCCCTAGGAGGGTGCTGGGATGAACTGGGAGGGGAACTGGGGGCACTGGGAGGGGGTATGGAGGGACTGGGAGGCACTGGGCGGGGGGAGCGAGGGGACTGGGCTGAACTGGGAGCTACTGGGAGGCAACTGGGGTGGGAGGAGCGGGGGTGGGATGGTTTTCAGGGGCCTCGGGGAGGCAACTGGGAGCTCGGGACTGGGATTTGGGGCCTGGGGGGTGGGGTGAAGGGGGTTTATACTGGTTTGTACTGGTTTATACTGGTTTGTGTCCCCCCCCACCAAGGGCGACGGGCGGCACCTGGTGTCCAACTCCAAGGACCAGACGGCGAAGCTGTGGAACCTGAGGCGCCCGGCGGGGGACGGGGCCGTGGCCGCCGCCAGGAGGGCTGTGGCCACCCAGAGCTGGGACTATCGCTGGGAGGAGGCGCCCCCCCCGTACGCACTGGGAGCACTGGGAGGGATTGGGAGGCACTGGGAGGGGATTGGGGGGCACTGGGATGAACTGGGAGGGGGAAAGGGGGGATTGGGAGGCACTGGGAGGGGATTGGGGGGGACTGGGATGAACTGGGAGGGGATTGGGAGGCACTGGGAGGGGGAAAGGGGGGACTGGGATGAACTGGGAGGGGATTGGGAGGCACTGGGAGGGGATTGGGGGGGATTGGGATGAACTGGGAGGGGGAAAGGGGGGACTGGGAGGGACTGGGAAGAACTGGGAGAGGGAAAGAGGGGACTGGGATGAACTGGGAGGGGACTGGGAGGGGGAAAGTGGGGACTGGGATGAACTGGGAGGGGACTGGGAGGCACTGGGAGGGGGAAAGGGGGGACTGGGATGAACTGGGAGGGGGAAAGAGGGGACTGGGAGGGACTGGGAAGAACTGGGAGGGGACTGGGAAGAACTGGGAGTGGGAAAGAGGGGACTGGGAGACACTGGGCGGGGATTGGGAGGCACTGGGAGGCACTGGGAGGGGGAAAGGGTGGACTGGGGGGGAATGAGGGGGAATGGGGGGACTGGGAGGCACTGGGAAGGAATGGGAGGGGAAAGGGGGGATTGGGAGGCACTGGGAGGGGGAAAGGAGTCACTGGGGAGGGGAAAGGGGGAACTGGGATGAACTGGGAGGGGAAAAGGGGGGACTGGGATTCACCCCTATTTACCCCGATGACACCTTAATTACCCCCATAACCTCTGAATTCGCCCTTAATCCGCCGTTAATTACCCTTAATGACTCCCCTAATCCCTTAATGAGTCTCCTAATCCCTTAATGACTCCCCTAAGCCCTTAATTACCCCAATAACCTCTCAATTTACCACTAATTACCCCTTCATTAAACGTCTATTACCCTTTTCCCCCCAATTACCCCCATAACCTCTGAATTTTCCCTGAATCACCCTTAATTACTCCCATAATCCCTTAATGACTCCCCTAATCCCTTAATGACTCTCCTAATCCCTTAATTGCCCTAATTTTTCCACTAATTACCCCTTCATTAAACCTGTATTAACCCTTTTCCCCCCCAATTACCCCCATAACCTCTCAATTCGCCCTTAATCACCCCTAATTACCCCATATCCCGCCTCTATCCCCCTATTTACCCCTTTAATTACCTCAACAACAGCCCCATTCCCCTTTAATTACCTTTAATTACCTTTAATTAACGCCCCCTCTCCTCACGCTCCATTTCCCGCCTCGCCTTTCCCGCCCTTTTTGTTGCCATGGCGGCCGCGCGCGGGGGGGGGGGGGGGGGGGGGCGCGCGCGCGTGCGTGGCCACGCCCCCCTTTTTTACGTGATGACGTCACCCCCCAGCGGCGGCGGCGCTTCCGGGGGACCCGTCGCTGCAGACGTTCCGGGGTCACGTGGTGCTGCACACGCTGCTGCGCTGCCGCCTGGCGCCCGCCGGGGGGCGCGCGCTGGGGGCGGGGTGCGCCTCGGGAGGCGTCATCGGTGAGCGACGCGGGGGTTTGACGTCATCGGTGAGCGACGCGGGGGGGTTGACGTCATCGGGGAGCGACGCGGGCGGGAAGGGGAAAGCGCGGGAAAAGGGGGTGAGGGGAAAGCGCGGGAAAAGGGGCTGAGGGGGGATCTATGGGGCAGAGGAAGGGATCTATGGGGCAGAGGGAGGGGTCTGTGGGGCAGAGGGAGGAATCTATGGGGCAGAGATTGAATCTATGGGGCACAAGGATGGATCTGTGGGGCAGAGAGAGGGGTCTGTGGGGCAGAGAGAGGGGTCTGTGGGGCAGAGAGAGGGGTCTGTGGGGCAGAGAGAGGCGTCTATGGGGCAGAGAGAGGGTCTGTGGGGCAGAGAGAGAGGTCTGTGGGGCAGAGAGAGGGATCTATGGGGCAGGGAGGGGTCTATGGGGCAGAGGGAGGGATCTGTGGGGCAGAGAGAGGGATCTATGGGGCAGGGAGGGGTCTATGGGGCAGAGGGAGGGGTCTATGGGGCAGAGGGAGGGGTCTATGGGGCAGAGGGAGGGGTCTATGGGGCAGAGAGAGGGGTCTATGGGGCAGAGAGAGGGGTCTATGGGGCAGGGAGGGGTCTGTGGGGCAGAGGGAGGGGTCTGTGGGGCAGAGGGAGGGATCTATGGGGCAGAGAGAGGGTCTATGGGGCACAAGGAGGGGTCTATGGGGCAGAGAGAGGGTCTATGGGGCAGAGAGAGGGGTCTATGGGGCAGAGAGAGGGGTCTATGGGGCACAAGGATGGATCTATGGGGCAGAGAGAGGGGTCTATGGGGCAGAGAGAGGGTCTATGGGGCAGAGGGAGGGGTCTATGGGGCAGAGGGAGGGATCTGTGGGGCAGAGGGAGGGGTCTGTGGGGCAGAGAGAGGGGTCTGTGGGGCAGAGAGAGGGGTCTATGGGGCAGAGGGAGGGGTCTGTGGGGCAGAGAGAGGGATCTATGGGGCAGAGAGAGGGGTCTATGGGGCAGGGAGGGGTCTATGGGGCAGACAGAGGGTTCTATGGGGCAGGGAGGGTTCTATGGGGCAGAGAGAGGGATCTGTGGGGCAGAGAGGGGGGTCTATGGGTCACAGATTGGATCTATGGGTCAGAGGGAGGGGTCTATGGGGCAGAGGGAGGGATCTATGGGGCAGAAGAGGGGTCTGTGGGGCAGAAGGAGGGATCTATGGGGCAGAGGGAGGGAATCTATGGGGCAGAGGACGTGACCGCAGCGCAGCAACGGCATAAAATGGAGGGGGGGCGGGGCGTGTCTCTATGGGTCCGGGTGGGTCTCTATGGGTCCGGGGGGTGGATCTATAGGGCAGAGGGCACCCCCTGACCCCCTCGTTCCCCCCCCCGTCCCCCCCCCGCAGTGTACGACGTGCTGACGGGGCGGGTGCTGCGGCGGCTCAGCCGGCACCGTGGCTGCGTGCGCGACGTCTGCTGGGGACCCCAGCCCTGGCGCCTCGCCAGCGCCTCGGTGCGCCCCGTCATTGGGTTCTATGGGGTCCCCATTGGGTTCTATTGGGTTCTATTGGGTCCCCATTGGGTTTTATGGGTCCCCATTGGGTTCTATGGGTCCCCATTGGGTTCTATTGGGTTCTATGGGTCCCTATGGGGCAGGGGGAGGATCTATGGGGCAGGGGGAGGATCTATGGGGCAGGGCTGGGATGTGTGGGGCAGGCTCTCTGGCTCTGCCCCACAGTGGGACGGCACCGTGCGCCTCTGGGGCTACCGCAGCCCCCAAGCAGAAGAGGACGAGGAGGAGGAGGAGGAGGAAGGCGCCCCCCAATAAAGGCCTCTGCCCCACAAGTGGCTCCCGGGCTCTTAATTGGGGGGCAGACGGCGGCCTGTGAGCCCCCTGCCCCATAGATCCCCCCTCTCTGCCCCATAGATCCCTCCCTCTGCCCCATAGATCCCTCCCCAGCCCCACAGATCCCTCCCCAGCCCCATAGATCCCCACACAGACCACGACCGCGGAGAAGCTTTGAGATCTTGACGCTCGCCCCACACTTATGGGGCTGGGCAGGGGGGTGGGGGGTGGCTGGTTATGGGGCAGCGCCGTGGGGCAGGGCCGTCGCCTCAGGAGGAGTCGGCATCTGGGGGGAGAAAGGGGGTGGTGTGCCCCATAGACCCCTCTCTGTGCCCCATAGATCCCTCCCTCTGCCCCATAGATCCCTCCCTCTGCCCCATAGACCCCTCCCTGCCCCATAGATCCCCCCCCACACCCACCCTGCCCCCCGGCGGGTGCCATCTTGGCTCGGCAGGTGACGAAGGCATCGAAGGCGAAGACGAAGGCGAGAAGGAGGCTGAAGGTCTAAGAAGGGGGGGGGGGTCACTTAGGGGGCATCCGTGGGGCTGGGGGGGGGATCTATGGGGCAGGGGGGGTCTGTGGGGCGGGGGGGGGGGGCACTCACGAAATCTTGGCAATTTGTGAATTAGCACTAGAAAGGGGTAATTGTTGCCATTTCAGTTCTTAAGTTGTCACTGGAAAACAGGATTAGAGGAGGAAGGATTTCTCTAAGCCTCGGGAGAAAAGCTATTGCCGTGGAATATTGACGCAAGAAGAAATTCTTATATTCTGTGCTCTTCAGTGTACTTAGGAAAATAGTTCACTGCTAGTCATGATTTACTGTTATGATATTTCTCTTCTGTAATTCATAGGAACAATCAGAGAAGGCTGAGTTCTATTGAAGCCAACCTTTTTCTGCTCCACCTCTCTGGTGATTCTCCTACTCTGTTCCCGCTTGGCAGCTGACAGCAGCGAAGCTCTCCTGGCTCCAAGTGCCCACTGTCTGCCCCTGCTCTCCTGAACTCCTGCTATAAAATCTTCCCTGGTGAAAATATCCCAGCAGAGGTGTGCTGCTTTCTGCACTTGGCGTAGGTGCCTGGAGAAAGAGGCTATTCACTTCAGCTAATGCTGGCTGGTGTTTCCTTAATCTGCCTTTTCTTCTTCTACAGACAATTTTCTTAGGTCTGTGTTTGTTAAGAAGAGGTAAGATATCTTCTTTAGGACTAAGTTGTCTTTGAAGTTCCTTTATGAAGTTAGCCTTGTACGTCATAACAGGTACTGGGCTTTATTCAATGGAACTACAAAATGCTTAGACAAGCAAATGATGTAAGGAATAGTGGAACTGTGTGTTGTTTGGAAAGAGCTGTGCAAACTGCTGCCCAATGTAGATTGATGTGCTGAAGATTTATTTCTCAAAATTCAACATTTTTTAGAACACCTCAGTATTATCTTGGATAAATGCAAGATGTTAAATCAAACATGGCTCTTACGAGGGGGAGCAAATGGAACTAAAACAGTGGCAGCGACGAGATGTTCTCACAGTGATTACTTGTTGTGTTAACAGGACTGGGAAGCAGACGAATAGCCCAGAGAGCTCTTTTGAGAGTGGGGGATTTCATCCAGGAGGAGAAGGCGGCTGCATAATCCTTTCCCCGAAGAGGTGAGTGCTAGAGGATGTAGGAGGAGTCTGAAGATGAGCTCATATTGCAACTTCTGACACCTACTGATTGTTTTAATTCAAGTATTCCAGAAAATCTGTTAAAAATTCATGCAGTTCGTTTTACTTTTCTAGTTTGGAATAATTGCAGTAGACTAGTAGGCTCCCATTTGGTTATAAGCTCTCCTAGATTTCCCCAATATAAACTACTTCATATTGTTCCCCTGGGAATTTAATTGCATTAAGAAATGATTGGCCCTGATAGACTTCTATGGTCTGTGATAATTATAATGAAATAAGATATCCATATAAAAGCATAAAATGATGCTGAAGCACATGCATTTTTGATCATCAATTAGTGAACTATCAAAGGCATTGCAGATGGAACTGGTTTTTTGCTTTTTAGAACAGAGCCTGACCACTGCAGCCTCAACTGTGTAGTAAGCTTATTTTTAGTCCTTCTTGCTTTAGTGAATACATCTGAACGTGTATTTATGTACATATTCAACTCTGCTGTGAACTTTGTAATGCTTTAAACCTTCCTGCGGAGAAGTCTGAGAGGTAGGTTTCCTTCTGGAAGAGGCCAGTGAGGCTGCTCCGTTGGTCCAGAAAGCTCTTTCTGTAGCAGTTTATTGTTTTCTTAGGGTGATACCAAATCTCCCCGTACTGGTTAATGGAGCAGCTGGGACCTGCTAACGAGCTGGTTCATATGGAAACAGCTTATTCGTATAAAAGCAGCAAAGCTAAAAGCCGTTTGAAATCTGTGGTTCAGGAGTACTAGGGTTTTTATTCTCCTGTCCCCCAAAATCACTCTGTGTTCTGCCCATCTGGATTACTGCCAGGGGGGTTGGATTAATTAGATGAACAGATGTCAGTGTTTTATCCATTGCCTGGCATCCTGTCCTCTTCAAAAGTATCCACAGCTTCCAGTTGGGACCTCCAGGACGCTAGAAGGGTTTCCTCAGAGAAAGGCTAGGAGCTGGCTCCAGTATTTCAAAACCCACGTTACGGCAATCATGACATTTTACTTCTGACTCTGTTGCATTGGGTACAAACTGAGGGAAAAACACGATTGCTTAAAAAGTGTGAGTGGAAAGGGGTGATTTGGATCTAAATATCTCATAGCATGTATTTCTACTTGTGTTTGTGTATTTGACAGCAGGTATGCATACACATGTATTTTTTCCCTTTTCTTAAATAATGTATGCTTTTTTATAATCAGATGTGCCTTAAAATATGACGCAAAAAGGGATGTTTGTCTTGGCTTATCTTTTCTGCCACACAGACATTCCTGAGCTTGAGCATGCGGGTGGTTAGAGGGTATTTTGATACGGTCTGCTTTCAGTAACGTCCTGTCAGGACTTGGGACTCATCTGCTCCTCTGATGGAACACTTAGGGCAGCAGCATCTTCTGTCGATATTTAGTAGCTGCAGGATTTCAGGTGCCATCACGATGAACCTGAATGTGACCTGAACTGCACTGAAAGCAGGTTGAGGCAGGAATGGCTTTTTATCTTCTTGAACCATGTTCGAGGTTGTGATCGTTCAAACTAAACATGGATCTATGCTAGCAAAGTCTTCCTCAGGGTGGATGTTCCCAGCTGTTTGGACATGTGCAGAGGGTGGGTTTATGCCTTGTGCTGAAGCTTGCGAAAAGAATGTAAAGGTGCACGTCTCTTAAGATTTCAATGGCATTTAGCTGTCAGAACTATGTAACAAGTGCAAATTAAGAAGAACGTAAGTGCAGCATCTGCCAAAAAGGCAGTAAAGATCTACCTGTGTTGTACGGCTGGCCTGTCAATAACTTTAGGACATGACCAGATGTTTGAACATTTCAATCTGGAACAGATGTTCTGTTTCCAGGTATTCTTTTTGTGGGCTTTTGTTTGGTTTTTGTTTGTTTGTTTGTTTGTGCTTGGGGTTGTTTTTTCTGTTATTTTAGCCGTGTAGATATTGACAAAAAGCAAACAGACAAACTAGCCCTGAACTCTGCCCCTACCCCGACACATGCTTGTTCCCACCCTAGGACCGTGGGTTAGCACTCTGCCTGCTGGGGGACTTGCAGCGCTTGGGCTCCTGTTCGTGTACTGACACAGCTCTATGGCCAGGACTACAGGACTCTCTTCTGATTATCCTTAGAGCGTTACTGGTTTTGCTCCAAGGAATCTAACTTAGCTGGAAAAGGACAAAACTGAATTAAAAAACAAAATGAGTAGAAAATTGCTTTTTGTGTTGTAACGCTTTATTGCCCTGGTTCTAGGCTTTTTGGCTCTGATTTGGGAGGTAGGGTTGTAGAGAAGAAGTTGAATGCCGTGTCCTGCTGTCCAGCAACCACATATGTTTAAGGTGCTAGTTTGAGAAAAACCAAAAAAAGTTCAATAGCGTCATGGGATTCTGCCACCTTTCCATCAGATCTCTGTATCTCGGTCTGTCCCGAAGCTCAGATCTTAATCGGACAATATTTTATTTTCACTCCCCTGCACGTGCAGTCATTTGGAATGATGCCTGGCAGAATCTGCCTCCAGATGGGATGGAGACGTTTCTTTCTTCCCATACCCACCTAGAGATGCTCTGCTTACTTCTGTTTTGTAATTCTTGTCACAAGGCTCCAAAATTTTTCTAGTCTTAACACCTGCAAGTCTGAATGAGTTAACGTGATAACGTTACCCAAGTGCAAACTCCAATTCTGTTCTTCTGGACCTTGCAATCCAGAATGTGAATTTATGATGTGAGGGGAGATTCTTTCAATGTGGCAATTAATGTCTTTGTCAATCCCTTTCTTTTACAGTAGTACCCTTACTACTCCTCCAAAATGTATTTCTGTGAATTGGATTCAGTTATGTATGTTTTAAATTAGGCTGGAGAAGAAACATTGGGCTTTTAGGTATGTACAGATGCTCATGGCAAAAGCATCTTCGGTGGTTTTAGTATGAAATATCCAACTTAAATTCATGACTGCCTCAGCCTGATGAGCCATCTTGCATGCAGTACATCTGTAAAGCAGAAGCTATATATGCACCCCAGCACTTTATGGCTAATCTGGAGTCTTTCTTCGCCAGCTACTGGAGGCAGATTAAAGTGCGCAACAGCCATGTGACGTGTCATGCCAGTACCGAGTTGCTGAGAAATTTCATGAGAGAAGATGTATATTGGGATAACACAATTTTTAATTATTCTGTGAAGATATACCAAAACTCACCTGACTTTTCCCTGAAGTCAACCCATCCCAAATTAATGGCTAAATTCCCCTCGCTTAGATTTGTGAGACAGATGCATGTGTTCTTGTACTTTAGAGAAATATGAGACAATATTTACTCAAGTATTTGAAAAGTAAATGCATGTTTTTCTCTTGCTAAGGGTGGCTAGAAGTTCCCAAACCAATCTTTGGATCAGTATTTGTATTTTGCTTCTTGAATACTCTTGAATACTAGAATTGGAGTGCAGCCTAATTCTGAGTATTTCAAATGAGATTTGTAATTCTTTTTCCCTATTTCCTTTGTATTTTCAGTCCTGTCACTCCAAGTTGCACTTGATTTTAAATTTTGCATATGAAAAAAAATAATATTCAGTATTGGCAGTCCTAAGTACTACCTTAAGTGACACTGTCTTACTTTGTCAAATTGGATCTATATGTCATGTTTTCTCTGTAACTACAGTAGATTACTGATTGGATGAGCACCTCGCTTAGTCACGTTTCCTTTGCACACGTGTCAGCGTCTCTGGGTTTTTTTGTTTTGTTTCTTTTTCTTTTTGCTTTTTGTCTGCAATTCAAGAATGGATTTCTGTCCAAGTAGCTCAACACATATTTAAAACCTTCATAACTGACACAGCAATGTGTTCTGTTTGCACAAACATTGTCTGTATAATGATAACATACTTTGTGTGAATTTTACACAAATTACAATAGTCCAGTAAGTTCTGTTTGCTTTACCACATATCTGTTGTAGGTTTCTGCTTTGGATACATATCTGAATTTCTACTCAGTAACTTCTTGTTTGTCAGAATGATCTGTTAAATATCTTAAAAACCAGTCTCTGTCTGAGTTGTGTGTTAACATATTCAGAAATTCCCTGAGTGTGCAGTATTTCTGACACCTCTGAGTCTATCTTCTTTCTAAAAATCAAGTAGAAAAATGCATTACAGTCCTCCAGTTCACTCACTGTTTAGCAATAAGTAAAATAAGTAAAAATTCAAAGCCATTTTCCATGAGAAATAACATTCTTAAATGAATGTCATTACTGTCTTGTCAGCTTGCTTGTCAGGCATCAATCTTCAGGGTGCTTCAGAGTGTCCTGGAGAAAGAGAGAACCAAATGTCTTCTTCTTTTCACTGATGAGCTATAGCAAAATTTGCTCAAGATGGGTGAAGAGAATATGAATATCTGGTCTAAGAAAATCTGAACTGTGGGATAGGCACAGTAAGCAGATGTTGAAAATTTGGGGTTCAGTTTCCATTTAAGAATACATGAATGAAAGAATGTCTTATGTTTCGGCGCAGCTGAGTAACAGAGGAGTTTGGAATGAAACTGCCTAACTGAAGTGATCAATAATGGCAATTAACAACAAGCAGTTTATGACAATTTAAAATGTTGCTTCACATTCTGGAAGTGAAATTAAATTGATCTTCTTCTGCATTTTACTTCACCTTTCGTAGTTTTAACTTTCTTCTAAATGGTTCATAGCAAGGGATAATTTTCTCTGAGCTAATTTGTACTCCCAATAATTTTATTGCCTTACTTATTTTAGTGCTTCAACTGCTTTTATAGACTGTGTCTTCTCTTCTACTCTCTTTGGTCGTCCTTATTTATCCAGATATCCATGATGCTTTTGTCCCCACTTATAATCTCATGGTTGAAATTTTTCACATTCACTATGCGTGCAATTAAATGTGACCTTTCTGAACCTTGTGTCTTGTTTCAAATTTCTACAAGAATTATTATGCCACATGCTGCAGAATAAAAGATAATAAACAGAAAAGGATGATGACTGGGGCTAATTCATGCCGTCAAGAAGAAACATAGTTAAAGACAACACCACAGATGTCCTGCGATATTTCAAACTTGACACTTCTGTCTATGAACTTTTTAGCTGGTCTCCATGCCAAGAACAGGTAAGGAAATAGTCTTTCACACAGACACAAGACATGTCAGGCAGGTCTCTGACTCAAAGGCAGACCAGGAAAGGAGGCTGCAGGAGAAATAATGGAGGCTTTTTCACATAGTTAATTAGTGCCATAGTTGTAATAGGGGTTTTTTTGTGTTATAAACCCAGATACTCTTAAGGCTTTTATATAACAATCTCATAGTACACTTCTGGCAGTAATGAGGAGTCTGGATGCAGAGAAGCTGCTGGTTTTCATTGTAGCAGTTAAGAATTGTAACTGACAGTATTGCCTTTTGGTTCTGCAGACTCAGTGAATGGAGTCTCAGACATGTCCCTGAGATTTGTTACATTTAGAGTAGCTGTATTAGAATACCTGTCCACTGGATATACCTACAATTTGCTGCAGAAATAGTTACTATCTTCACTGTGAATTTCATGCCAGGTCAATTGTAGCTAACAAAGTCACAGATTAATAAGATGAATTACTGATATCTCATGGACTCAGGTTTTGTTGTTAAGGAATATTTTCAGACTTGGGAGCACTGGGTTCACTGTGAAATGTAGTCTCTTTTCAGAGATCTGCCCACCACATCATCTATAATTGCAGGAGTACTTCCAGTTTACTTTGTTCTGTTTACTGAAGACATCTTTTGTCATTGTGTAAGATGATCCAAAATTAGCTAGCTATGTGTGTGTGTGTAAGAAAGAAGGAAAGAAACGAAGAAAAAGATATGTTTGGGGGTTTTCTAACATTACTATACTTTTCTTGGAGCAGTTCTGTAAAAATATACAAGAATGGAGGCAGGAAAAGTGCAGTGTTTAGCAAGACAGCATGAATTTTGTTTTACCTTAATTTGTTAGATTTTAAAGTATTTTTTTAAAATACGTTTTGGCAGGACATTTGAATTTCTGTCAAAACCTATGTACAAAGGTGTTAACTATACACTGAATAATCTAGCAGACCATAATGGTAATATGGATGTGGTAATATGTTGTGGGACATGGATATAACCCACTGATAGGTAAATTTTCTGGATTTCCTGACTATGTTTATTGTATTTACCAATACTTGACTGCTTCTTACATTTTCTGGAAAAAGAAATATTTTTTGGAAATGAGACACTGAATATGAAAAAATAGCAAAGGTATCCAACAATTTTAGCTTAGTTGTGTCAATTATGAGTAATATAAAACAAGTGAAAAGGAGAATACCTGTTTGAAAAGATATTGGATTGTGCAAGTTTATATCTTTTTTGCTTTTCTGTTTTGTGAAGGCATATTTACACAAAACCTTGTATGAATATTAGGTTTAACAAGAAAATAGGTTTATTTGATTTGGTAGTTTTCTCTGTTCTTTCATGAAATTTGTCGATTTGTTGTTTTACTAATGAGCCATCAGCTGTGTATAAGGTCAAGAAGTTTGCAGAGATTTGTGATGTTGGCAAAAATGGAAAGGTCTTTAGTAAGTCTTTAAAATGCTCTGCTTGATGTTGTTGATTGATATTCTTCAAAACTCTGTGGGTGATAGTATATCATCATTTATTATGTTAGAAAGCTTTTATAAGAATTAGGACTTCAGTGCTAAAATTTATAGCTTTTTGTGGGAATTTAATATCAATGTAGTGTAGTCTCTGATAGACTTTTCAAATTATATTTTTAGCAGATATCTATAGTTATTTTTTCTCTAGATTTTTCTTCTTTGTTTCACTAAATTAATTAATTTTCTTTATTTTTAATTCCATGTTCAAAATATAACTGAATTTTTAATTATATCTATTTGTTATGACCACTAATTGTCTCTTTCATCCATGGCCAAGGCTCACTATTCTCCCTTCTGTACTAATGTTTCACCTAAACTTTATTTTTTTATTTTGTTTTACTTTTTTAAAGTCAAGTCAGGTTTTATAGTATTATATCAAGAAAGTGACCTTACAATTAAATTCTTCACGTGTTCCACTTTTTCCTAGGGGAAAATTGGGATAATCTTGCTTATTATCTATCTTTGAAATTTTCCTTTTTCCATTCGAGACTAAACTCATTCTGACACCATTATTTCACTCCCTCTTTAATCCAGTAATGACACCATGAGATGTGCCTGTTCTCATGGCGATTTATTCCTTTTTGCTCTCTCTCTTGAGCTAATCTAAGCTTTCACATGACTACTCAGTGAACTTGATTGGGATTGACTGGTGGGACAAAAAGACAAACTTTTTTGTTTTCCGAGTTGATCAGGAAGATTAAAGAAGAGGTTGACATACTAATTTTAAACAAAGTTTTTCCTGAAAGCTGCCTAGTCTAGTTTATGGTGTTTATCATACGAACTTACATCAGCTTTAATTAAGGAGCACTATAAAGGTAGAAAAGTTCAGACTGAGACTGGAGGAGAGAAGGGCAGCTGTGCTGATTAACATCAGTTTAAACTAGTTAGATGCTTATGATATAATGTAGTGCAATAAATTAATTTCAGGAGATTACTTATCTTTAAGTGGCACCTTTCATAGCAAAGGATCCCCAAACTATTGCATAAAGGTGTTATTTTATCTGCTCCCTGTAATAAAATGCTGTAAAGCAGAGGAAAAATACCACCATGTAGTTTGTTAAACCAAGCAGTACTATATATTAATGGATAACACTTCAATAGTTGATTATGATTTTCATGTCAAATTAAAATTTTAATCTTTCTGTTCCGAAGAGATTTTAATCCCAATGTTAATGTTGGTAATCAGTAGCTTACTGTAAGCTGAAATGATGGCTACTTGAAAATGACGTGTAAAATGTGTACTTACATAATAAATTACACAATATAAACAGACCTTTTATTGTCCAGTTTACAAACATCATCTATTTTAGGCTTTATTTGATGTCGCATTAGTATGACAGGTAAAGAGACCCCAGCCAGTAAATACTGAGTTT
Source organism: Phaenicophaeus curvirostris (assembly GCF_032191515.1). NCBI lineage: Eukaryota > Metazoa > Chordata > Aves > Cuculiformes > Cuculidae > Phaenicophaeus > Phaenicophaeus curvirostris. The sequence continues at coordinate 280,066 of NW_027206803.1, read as the reverse complement.
TATCTCAGAAGAGTTTTATAAAAACTCAGTATATATCATCAGCTGAGCTGTATGAAGCATCCCAGACAAGAAAGAATGAGAAAGGTAATTTTGAGGAAGGACAAAAGTCAACAGAGAGGTGGATGGTGGATGAGAGTTTCACAGAGAAAATAATTAGCCATTATAAAAATAGGAGCTTTGGCTGTTACAGTATTTCTTTCATTGAAGAATGAGAATTATTTTGTAAATAGCTTCTTTATGCTAATTTCTGAAAAAAAGAATTAATAGATGTACTAGAGGGACCCACATTGTTTATTTAACTGAGTGAAAGTGAAATTGTTAACATTGGGAAGCAATGGCTTACCTATGAAAATCATTGCATTCAGGAAGTTTTCTGATGTGACTTCAGTTTTGCTGGCTTTCCGTCTCAGACCCAAACCTTCCACCAGCAGCACTTGTTGGGAGTGCCGTATGCGGAAGGCAGTGTTCTCAGGTAAATAAACACTTTGTAGGAAATAAACTGCAGCTGTGTAAGTGGTTGTCATATAAAATGTAGGAAACAAAGCCAGCATGTGCTTTAAAACGTGTCCCTTATGTGTGTACAGGTCAATAAATTACTTTAGCTTTACTTTTCCTTTCCTGTTTTGGAGTTTGGAACACTTATGTAATAAGTGGTGTAAACTTGATACTGAGGCACAGGCATTCAAGAAATCCTGTATTTCAGAGTTCACGCTGATGCAGAGAGGAGAATAAACAGAGCCATTTCTAAAGGTCCGTTAGCAGGTCGCAAGGTTTCTTGATCAGCAGCTTACAGCACCAGCACTCACTAGGCTTCTCTATGGCTTCACAGTGGGAAGGCTCGCGAGGCTGTCCACCCTGATGGCCATAACAGAAAGCAAAAGCCAAGACAATCTGAAAGGAGCACTGAGCGGTGACATAGACTTTGGTGCCAGCTAGCACTCTCTCTACGCTTTAAAATAAAATCTGCCATGAAAATCAGAGCAGGCAAACACTTCTGGAGACCTTCTGTGCACTGATGAAACTGCTGCCTCAGCATTTGTGAAGCAGCTGCAGATCTATAAAAGAACAGATCAGTCAGCAGATGTGCATGTTTACAGTGTGAGTATGATCTTCCAGAGGGCTCTTCAGTTGTTAAGGAGGACCAGTTAGCATTTTGCCTTGTGAAGAAGCTGTAACATGTTTTCTAAAGTATTGTATAATAAAATGTATTAAAATGGATGCCATATTAAATTTATTTTGCCTAATTTTAAGTGGAGCTGAATGATGACAGTCCCCACTGAAGTCAGATTGAGTTTCCGACATCAGGACAGTATCAATACTATGGAAGAACCTGCTTGCCTCATTTTCTAATGATTTTGACCTCTACGTTTTAATGTTTTTACTAATAATACACTGTGCTGATGGATTTGTGGCTTGCTACACAAGGGGACAGATTTCTATGCATGTAGCAGTGAATCCTTAAGTAAGATAAAAAGTAGTTGCAGAAATCTTACCAATTATAGAAAAAAATAGAAATTATAAAGGAAATTGCAGTTTTATTTAAAACTTAGAAAATCCAGTTAGAAATATACTTGACCTGAAACTCCTGAAGGTAACTGTCGTAGCCAGGATAGAGGAATGAGGAAAAGCAAGATCTTATATTACTCTTGGTGCAGTTTAAATTCAATTCTATATATTAAATGACCATTTGATAAAGTTTACTTAGCTATATGTTTGTGATTTTACCTAAGGAATTTCTTTCTTCAAAGCATAAAATTTTATCATAGACTTTTATGAAGATAACACTAGCTAACAAAAGAAGTTGTTGGTTTTGTTTCCATTTAGAACAGAGTCCTCAAAGGCAGAAAGAGACTCCAGGGATAAACTCCCTTTCTTTCCCCCTTTTTACATTTGTTAACAACTACCAGATTTCTTTATTTTTCAAAAAAACAGGTAACCAGATCTTTCTTTCAGAACTGCAGGGAAGAAGTGTGCTGGAAAGTAATAGTGAGGTTTCTTCTCTTTACATCCTATGTAACTTTACAGTAGGATCACTCAAGTTACTTTCTGCATTGATGAGTTGCTAATTAATGTAATTAGGTTACTGAGTATGGACATTTAATCATACTACTTTTGATTTACCTAATCAGGTTTACATATTGCATTTTGAATGATATAAGGATTGGCATTTAAAGAGTAAACATTTCTCCATTTTCTTCTTCAAGAATTGCATGTGTGTGTGTAATATAGACGATAGGATTGTAGTCTTTTAGCCATATTCACTACCAAAACCAGTATTTTAAATACTGTTTTGTCTATAGAGGGCTAAATTACTTAAGTTTACAGGACTTTTTTTGCAGTTATTAATATCTTATGGATTCCTAATAAGGGTTTTCATACTTTCTTACTAAAACATTTTAATTGCATAATAGTAACAATATGGAAAAGTGTTGAGGGGTTTTGTGGGGTTTTTTTTGTTTTGTTTTGGTTTTTGCGTCTCTTATGGATTTGGGATTTTTTGTCAGCATGTGTGTGATATGAAAAATAATATATTGTGTACTGTATGATGTCATCCCTGCAGCCATAATATTCTGTTTTGCTATGATCTTAGCACCAAAATCAGCGTTAAGAATCTCATTGAATTGAAAGTGGACCTTACTGAGGAACTCAGTTATCAGCCCATACTGCCAGAGCAAAGTTTTTTCATTATTTCATTTGAGCTATCACACATATTAGCATCTCTTCATGTTGGTTTTATTTTCCACATACCATTCTAATGGCTTACTTTATTGCATGTTTTAATGAGTTAATGACAATTCTTTTTGATGCTAACAAGAACTTGAAAACATCTATAATGTTTAAAGTAAATGGTTGCAGTTAACACTGTAGGGAACTGAAATTGAAACCATCCTTTTATGACATGGAACAAACTTGAGATATTTTTGAAAAAATGTTCTTAGCTCTAAGAACAGATGTATCTTGGTAAATTTATTTCAAATGTCTTTATTTTTTCGGAACTATTGGTAATTGCTTGGTCAGCAAACACTAGAGTGTATGTTAAAATGTGGAGGGCAACCAGCTGCTATTCCTTCAAATCACAGTTAGAGAACTATTTTCCTTTCAAGAAAATACTGTACCTTTTCCAACAGGAAGAAATCTGTAAGCTTTAACAGTTTTTAGCAATTTAAGTTACTTTATTTTCTAAACTATATAGGTGAATTATATAAGAAATTTATTCATGGGACACACACTACTTGCCCATTCTGATTAATCACTTTATTTCTTACAGCCTTTTGACTTTAGCACTAATGTGAGCATTATGTGAGCAAAGAGCATTCAGTCATACTCTCATTATTTCAGTTTCCTCCTTGAAAAATGAATGCAGTGGCTATGACATCCCTAGAAAATACAATCTTTGAATTAATGAGTAAAATCTCTTTAGGTGCTTGTGTATTTTGAACACAATGAAGTGACAGCACTGTTTCTTTCAGCTCTCCATTTCACCAACTGTTACTTACTTGTTTCCAGTGAACTGGAATAATGTGTTATTTTTAGGAAGTGCCACCCTAAATGTCCTCCAACCTGAGTTAGTCTGATTTTATGATTATATTCTTATGGAAGATAACAGTCTGTGGATTATGGAAGAAAGTTTATCATGATCACTGATCTACACAAATAATAGACTATAAATAATAAATGGACATTTTTTTCACTTTTCCACTCATATTGGAAATTATTTTTGACAGAGGATAAAGATGGCAGGTGGCAAAATTTAAAAGTTAATTATAACACTGCCAGAAAACAGGTGAGTTTAATAACTAAAATAAATATGTCCATAGAATTTACCAAAATACGATCTGGACTTAACCAGTGGCATAGGGTTTTCACAGAGTTTTTAATAATTAGCGTATTTCTGAGACAGTTGTTCCAGTGCATGGGAATGGCCAAGGGATAACATGGGCCAGAGACTGTTACCAGCTGTCAGGCTGAACAGCATCTCTCTGACTTTGTTGGAAGGGGGAGAGTTGAGCTTTACAGATGTGAATAAGGCTGTTTCATGGGTCTTCATCTGTCTTGTGTATTAAGATAAAGCCTAAGTGCCTCTCAAAAACTATGGCATTATTTTGGTAACTGTGTGCTGCTAACATCTTTACATCAGCTGTGAATGAAAAGAGCTTGCACGTGTATGGGAAAAATCTAGGAGATTTGTAGGTCGGGAGTGTCATTGTACTAGGAAAGAACTGCTTGAACTTGATTTCGTTGACTGTAAAAGACTGGTCTGTTGGTTGCGGGTTGCTGGTCCATTCAGATTCAGTTAGCTTCCTTGGTTGTGCTGGCAAAAGCTAAGGCCGGTCTTAACTCAGCTATGAGCTTCCTAAGAAGGCTTCATTAGTGGAAGAAAAAGTTACGGTTCATTTTCCTCATTCTGTGAGCAAACAGCATGGCACAGTTTGCGTCTGTACAACTACAGCCTTTCCCCTCTGAGTGGACAGGGTTGCAATTTATCCATCTGCTTACTGGAAACAGCTGCTGCTGAGCACTCTCAAATGAACTGTGCACAGAAAATGTCAAAGAGGGTCCTAGTTGGACAAAGAAAAATACTTTTGAAGAACAGTGGTTTTGCTTTTGGATAACACCAACTCTCATCATGTTTTCAGCTCTCCCTTCCCTTCTGTTTAAACTCAGTTTCCCAAGATTACTTTCTTTTGACATCAAGAGTTTTTCATAGGGAAAAATGTTCTAAAATTCATGGTAAAAGGCAAAAGCAATAAAATTACTGCATTGTTCAGAAACTGTGAGGTACAGATTTTTATTAACAGATAGATTTTGTATTATATTTTTAATGACTATGTCCAAGAACTGTAAAAAACCAAAGATGTTAAGTTTTTAAGAAGACACTCTTGTATTTGCTCAGCAAATATCTTGCTGGTGAGAAATAGTGATACTGCTTTCACATACAAGTTTGAATTTGAAACGTGTTAAAGCAGTTAGGTATATAGGCAAATATTCATTACATTCAACATTTGTCTCATTTGTCCTTGAGCATGCGCTGCAGGTGTTTATTGCTGTTCCTTTCTAATTGAGATGAATATTGATTTTAGATATACAATTAAGTACAATTTTCTGCAGCATGCAGCTAAATAATCTGGTAATGAAAATTAATCATGAGTTTCCTTTGCTGTTATTCATAACTGGCAATTTCACCAGAAATATTTCACTACCATATTGAAATAAAAGCATCAAGAGTAAGCAAATGGTTGTCCCAAGTAACCTTATTTCACAACATCAAAAGATATTTAATAAAATCGCAATGTCGTGCATGGATACCATCCCTTTTGTAGTCTTTTTTCATGTTAGTTTTTTATTTTAAGGGCCTGTGAAATGAAATGAAGAGTACTGTTGACAGATCTCCCTAAGAATGTGTGCCTGTCACGTTACGTATCTAGGTACCTGTGTAGTCTGTATAACATTGTGTATAACATTGTCATACTTCTGGAGACATTTCATTGCTGGACAAAGAACAGCATAGATTTTGGTATACAGATACCACAAAATACAAGTAAACTCTTGGGGATATGTGGCAAATATGGAGATAGGATTTAGAGAGGCAGTGTAAGCCAGTTGTTGGGGTTTTTGTTCGTTCTCATGCAAGAATACCAAGCTGAAGATAAAACAATGAAAGGAACATGCAAGTCTGCAGTAGACAGCAGTCTAGTATCTTTCTCAAGGTTGTGTAGTTCTTCAGGTATGATATTCCAGCCCACTGACAGTAACTCCTAATTATGTCATTTGTACTTTTCATTAAAACAGCACTGCATTTTTAGGCAAGGTTAATGAAATACAAAAATCCCAATAGAAGTCCTTCAGATGCTTTAGTAGGAATTTTTCTTTAATCTTCATTTTCACCACTAGTCCATTATTCTCTTCTTTTACTAGTTCCCTACTAATTTTAAATTCTTGCACTAATTCACATATTCTTCCATTTAAGTAAGAATTTCTCATGCCATATTGTATGATGTGAACCACCAAAGTCTAGATAGGTGGTTCCATTTAAAAAATCTATTACCTTATCAAAGAACTATCAAGATAAAATAACTCAGCGTATACTTTATGTGTTAACATACTATTTATTTCAGAAATCTGGAATGGAAATGGGAGTGCCTGATAAATTCAGTATTCTTTTCATCTTGAAAATGGTAATTCCTGCTAATTCTTGTTACCTGTTTTGCTGTTTTGTCAGCTTCATTAACTGCATTCACAGATTCACAGAATCACTAGGTTGGAAAAGACCCACAGGATCATTGACCATTCCTATCAATCACTAAACCATGCCCCTCAGCACCTCATCCACCTGTCTCTTAAATACCTCAAGGATGGTGACTCAACCACCTCCCTGGGCAGCCTGTTCCAGTGCCCAATGATCCTTTCTGTGAAATTATTTTTTCTGATGTGAAACCTGAACCTCCCCTGGCGAAGCTTGAAGCCATTTCCTCTTGTCCTGTCCCCTGTCACTTGGGAGAAAAAAACAGCTCTCTCCTCTCCACAACCTCATTTCAGGTAGATGTAGAGAGCAATAAGGTCTCCCCTCAGCCTCCTCTTCTCTAGTATATTTTGTGATTACACCATCCCAGTGTTACAAGATATGAATATACTACTGGTTGTACAGTTTTATTGTGCTTCCTCTTCAATTTAAGGCATTCTTTTATTAGTTTTTTCCCTGCTTAATACACTTATAATTTATATGAGTCCTAGACCTTCCTTTTTTAAATTTCTTAAATTTGTTTTTAAATTATTATTACACATTCTTAGCAAAGCACCTCCTCTTCTTCTAGATTTACTGTGTAGTTTAACCAATTATTACTTTTTGAGCAGGATTTCCTTTTTCTGGAGCTGCTTTGCTGCTTTTTGGGTTTTTTTTTACAACAAATCTTTCCTCTCTTCTTCTCAATTCTCAGATCATCATTTGAGAAACATTCTCATGATAAGATTGACATAAACATGTATGTAGGCTCAATCATGTTCAATTCCATTCCAAAATAATTTTCATCAGTTATCCACTGAAGGAGAATTTATGTATTGTAGATGGGGGCAGCTTCTGCTCCAACTTTTGCCATTTTCTCCATTTTTAGGCTTTTTTTCTCTCCCTCAGTAAACTGTTCTTATAAGTCTTCTAAAAACAAAAAAAAAATCAATCCAAATATTCTAGCAAGCTTCCTGAGCACTCCTGCTTTGTTCTCTTCTGATTGTCAAGCTGTCTAACACTCTCCACCACATCGTTTCGGCACTATTTAAGATGTCAAGTCGACAGTATTGCCCACATAAAAGAATAATCTTGATGGAGAGTTAAAACATAATGAATGTAGAAATCCATTATAGACAGCGTTTGCTTTAGTAGAACTTTGACACTGAAAGTTTGAAAGATGGCAGTACATTCCTTGTACAGTGTTAATGCTCTGAAGTTACTGAGAATTCCTTCCTGGGCCCTGAAGATACAGTAGCTTGTGTTCTGGCCAATTTAATTCTAAGCTATAAAAGAAAGACCCCTAACTGAGATCTGAGTTCTAATATTGATTTAATAGATGACTTACTTTTGAGAAGGTAGAAATGAAAATCCTAATAAAGCATTAGTAGATATAGCTGTCAATAACTTTTGATTCTGTCCTTGCTGACTTTTTCACAGTTTCATATGTGATACAGGATTGAGACCAGAAACATTTGAAATATTTTGTGATATTACTGGTAAGGTAATTCCTCTGCTTTCTAATTAAATATTGTCTATTTTTGATCCTTAAACTTCTGAATCATCTGCTGCTGAAACTAAATTTATCCCATAGCTAATGCTGAGCATGCCAGCAGTGTCTCCAATGGTAGGCATCCACATGTTTCAGAATAGGCTTGTGCTTCTCTCTTTCAGTGTATATGGAGGCATTTGCTTAAAATCATAGTCACATGAACACATGGTATCATATGTAAAGAATACTGACTTCCATTTGTAATTGGTAACTCCTAGACTTTGTCCAATACATACTAGATAAAAATTCTCCACATCGAACTTACTATGATTTTTTCCATCCAGTTTCATGGAATCAATAATTCAGCAGTAATATTTCATGAAACAAAAAACAGGAACAAATTTGCATTTTTATTGTTATCCCTAATAAAGAAATAATGACAAAGAGGATAGACTCTATTGTCTGGTCTATGTGCACATTTTATTTGTATTAATATCAAGGAGAAGGCTTTGTCTTTCAAGACTTGAAAAGCTTTGAGGGATGGAGGCTGCACAGCCTCTGTGGAGAGGTTATGGCCTCTAACTAGCAAAGACAACACTCCATTACAGGTCTGTGGTGGCTAGAGATGAAACTCGCCAAAAGTAAATCAAGTTTACAGACAGAAATGTCTAATTGGAATTTGGAATTTGCTCTGTTTAAAGGAAGATGGTAGCTGACCACTAATGTCTCTCAGTCTTTTCAACCAAAACTCTGTAATTTCTCATGTACTGACAGCTTTTCTCCATCATGATACTTGTCAGAATTTATTATCTGTGCTGGGCTTATTTTTAACACCATTGAGCTTAACACTTGCAAGCCCTGAAAAAACTAGATTGTTACAGATCACAATCAGTCCAATATCAGGTAATTATGCATCTCATCGAGAACAGAAGTTGGATCTTTGGTTTCCAAGAGATAGTGTATAGGAGTAAGAAAAAATCCTGGGCAATTTTGCAACTTCAATAAAACACACCAACAGAAATACAGAATAAAAAATAATACAAAAGTTTAATGTTTGGTGTTCCACTGAATGTGAAACCTTTAGCTTAGGGAAAACAAGCTCTGAAACCAGAAGTAGAAAATGTGACAGAATGTATTCACAATGACAATAGCAACCGAGGATCAGCATGGCAGTAATAATAACCATAATGACTTTAACAAATCTCAGTGTATAAATAGAACCTTGATATCATGATCATGCTTATATGATCATAACATCAGAATCATGCTTACAAAGAACAGCACTGCTGTCATTCATACTGACAGTATAATGATTCATGATGGTTTCTCCAAGAGCAGACAGAGAACAATTATCCCAGTGGGATATTGAAAGCAAATCTGTCCTCTTGCTATGTTACTGCAGGAGAATGGTTAAGGGCAAGATCAGTGGAACTGACCCATAAAAAGTTAACAAAGATGAAGCCAGAGAATTTAGCAATGAGGAAGTTTTCTGATTCTGAAGAATCATGTGAAAACAGAACAGAATAGGTAGGACTGTGAGCATTATAATATTTGTAAAGGGTAAGCTCAACAAAGCTGTTTCTGCTATATGAAAGTGTTCCAGGCAAAACTCAGGTCACTGATCCTAACCAAGAATCAGAACCCTGGTTCTAGGACAGTTGTCACTTTATCTGTTATTTTCTACACAGTGCAACACCTCTAGTGCTGGGGTTTTTGTTACTGTTTTCAGTAAAGTCTGTTCCTGTTTATAGCTCCTCTGGGGTGACCAGAGAGCTGTGTTACTTACCGTTTAAATTACAAGGAAGCAAATGGAGAGCAGTAAAAATTACATAATACTGGACATATTTCTGCAACTCCTGCTAATACTTTGACCCAAACACTTGTTCAAAGACATTGTGGCATATCTGATGAATTTCCTGTCAAAAGCAAGAAGGTTTCTTGACTTGGGAAATGACATCTTATATGACAAAAAAACCCAAATTATCTGAGCGTGGAACAGAGGTCTAGGCTTGCTCGTGGTTTTCATGTTTCTTATCATGAATGATTCATGAGTAGTTTAAAGTGAAGAGAGCATTTAAAAAAGCTAACAAACCATCTTTGCAAATGAAGTTCAAATATAACTATATTTTACTGGTAGAATTTACGGTACGTTGAGTGGTGGTCTTTCTCAAATGCTTTCCTTTAACTCATTAGTCTTCCATATATGCCATACTCTTCTAGTGTGACAGAAAATAAAGCTGATTGTGTAAAACTCTGAGATTAGTTAGGTGACAATACTTATTAAAAGTAAAAACTCAATGTACTACATATCTGAGAATGACTGGTGAGGAACTAACGCACATAGATGAAGTATTCTCAGAACCAGATCTGGTTCTAAATTTGTACAAGGTCAAGACTAGAACTTTTTGCTGTTTTTTGAGTATTTTTCTTGTTTACTTACTAGTTTCTTTCAGAATATATACTCCCTTGTTTTTCTATGGCAGAAAATAATTATTGTTCTAAAATGAAAATGTATTGAAATCAGTTTATTTTCCTAAATTTAGCTAAAGACATAAAATCATTAGAAACTCCCAAGCTAGTTACAATCCTTGAAAATACCATTGCTGTACATTTAGTTATTCCAAGTAAAGTTTTGATTTTGAGCAGCTGTTTGCAAACAAAAGTTCTTACGTTACTGAAGTACTGACTTGTCCGGATAAACGTGTTAATGTCTTCATATACTCTTGCAAAGGACAGTCCAATGCCTACATTGTTGTTTGTTTAATTGAGTATCATGCAAAGAAAAACGTTATTATCTGAACATATTCAAAAGTTTGTTGTTCTGTTTCAGTGAAAGCTGCTGAACTGTCAGGCTTCTGATATCTTCAGTGGAGACTCCCGAGGCTGACAGACTACATATTTCTGAGCTTTTTGTTAGTCATCAACTGGTAAGTAGCTTCTTATATTTTCATAGTTTTCATTCAAATCCAATGGCGTGCTTAAGTAGTCTGAGGTAGATAATAATTTTTAATTTTACTTTATTGTTTTCCATTTCGTTTCTATAAATGCATGTTTCTGTAATGTCTGACACTTTAGCCAAAAAAAACAAACAAAAGAGCATTTTCTTAGTAATTGTGCTCAGCATCTATCAGAGTGTGGTTTAATGACCTGTATTACTTCATTAGCCTTATAGAGTAAAGAATGAGGTGGTCAAGAATTGTATTTGGCAATCAATTAGTAGAGTTTGAAAATCCAGTTAAATGGTACTTGAACATACAGGTTCTGTTATTATCCGCCTGTTTGTTTTGGTTTTCTCACTAATTTAAAGACTTTGTTCTTGATACCAGTATGATCTTTAGTTTTTTTAATTCCTTTAGGAAAATAGTTACACACTCATTTAAAGAAGATGCTCCAGTGGTCTTGTTACATCTGCTGTCTGGCATAATAATTTCTTTTCATTCTTTTTCTTTCACATTGTTTCTAAACTCAAAGAAGAAAACTGATAGGAAAGCAAGCAGTTTAAGATTTGAACTAGGGAAATTATAGGGAAAAGCAAGCCCAACAAACTGCAAAATTAGGAGAAGATAGCTGCAACATTTGAATGTTACTTACTAGTTCTGCTCAGAAAACAAATGTAACTCTTCAAAAACGATGCTCAAGGAGATCAGCAAATTGATGCAAGATCTAGATCACTTTTCATCAAATCCCAGTGTTTTAGATTTTTTCCTCTAGAATATATAGATGTTATTTTACTTTTCAGTAAAAAAAAACAAAAAACCCAAAGCAACAACAAAAATAATAAGCTATTTAACAGTTACAAGTCTGAGTTGCAATTTTTTAAGATCTCAAAAGTATGTATTTACATCTATTTACAAAATGTTCTTCCATTCTTAACAATCACAGTCCATGAAAACTGGCAATTCTTTTTTATTTATTTGCCACTTGAAGAAATAGAAATTACAATTTTAGCAGTGGAAGACTTTTCTCATGAATCAGTTAAATAATACAATCTATATTCATCATTTAGCAATATAAAAAATAAAGATATATTCCTCTGTAGGGAACAAGTGCCAAGATTATTTATTTTAGAATTTGATAGCTGAACTTGATCATGTCATTCATTACTGTTTAGCTTAGAAAATAACAGAGTAAGATTTATAACCTCATTTTTAATGCTGTTTATTAATTTAAACCTAACAAAAATACATCTTAATTGATTGTATTGATGGGGAGGATGGTGAAATTAAAATGTTTAATTCAGTGACCTCTCATAGAAGAAGAGACTATCTAACCTTAATTTGGAAAGCAAAGCTAGGTTTAAACTCTGAAAAATAAAGCAGAAATTAAATACTAGAAATCAAAGAAAGAAAAATTAATTTTTTAATCATATGAGTTATCTAAACCAAGATGTAGCTGTAGCAATTAGTTAATTTGGGTTGTTTGGGATTTTATAATCCTCTACGCCTTCAAATGCAGTCCAAATGTATACATATATTTTTAAGATGGAATGGAAAGGAATAGAATGGATTGGAATAGAATGGATCATTTGGAAGGGACTTACAGCAATCATCTAGTCCTGCTGCTTGACCAACTCAGGGCTGATCATAAATTAAATTATATTGTTAAGGGCATTGTCCAAGTTGCTCTTAAATACTTGCAGGTCTGAGGCACAGACCACCTCTCTAGGAAGCCTGTCTTAGTGTTTAACCACTTTGTTGATAAAGAATTGTTTCCTAATGCCCAGTATAAACTTCCCCTGATTCAGCTTTGAACCTTTTGCCTGTCCTGTCACTGGATACCAGGGAGGATATTTTTTCTAGTTTCACAATAAGTTAATGGCAACTTCGTGGATTAGCTCACGGGAGCTGCCTTTGGTAGGGAGCCAGAAAGGGGGTCTGTGCTGCAGTTCGATTTGCCTCCCTCGGCTGTGATTTTATTATGGGGTTTGATGTGAAGTCATTTTGGTAGGAATGGTTGGACTCGATGATCCGATGGGTCTCTTCCAACTACTGTGCAGAAAGTAATTGGTTGTCATATAGAATCTCTTTTTCATCATGTGTCACAGCATGATCTAATGGATCAATTTATTGTGCAAAAGAAATGAAGAGCAGATTAAGTAATGGTGATTCTTTTTGGTTTTACTTAGCTCATGTAGCACTCATTAGTTGAGCTTTTTTGATTTCCAAATTTTGTACAAATGTTGGTCAACTGTTAAATGGTCAATGTCTAGTTATTCTGCAACCCCTCAAGTTGTTTTATATGTGTCCGCTTCAATAATGGCTGTTGTCTATTGCAGAAAGATGGCCGCAACACTTGTTATCTTCAATATATTTCCATTATGAAGATTTTTTGATCCAGTATTGAGCTGTATATTTGACAGTCACCTGGGCAAGTGTTTGGTTGATACTAGCAGCAGGTGTTGCTGCTTTACATCTCCTTCTGAACTCAACAAATATGCTTGAATTTGCTTTTATTCCATCTTAAATTTCACAGTATAGTCTAAAATAGAATAAACAGTGAAAAAAAAAATAATTAGCATGATAAGTAGCACGAATTTTCACTTTCAAATGATATACGACACAAATACGGTTAAATAAAAATGTTATCCAAAGTAAGCATCACAGTTTGCAGTGACAAAGCCAGCAATTATTGTTACGCCAACCTATTAATGACATCAGAAGAGTTATTATAATTGTAAGAAATGTTATACCGATTTTGTTTGAAAGACCTCCATTTATAAGGAAGAATGAAATCATTGAATCATAGAAATCATAGGATCCCTAGGTTGGGAAAGATCTTTGAGATCAAGTCCAACCGTAACTGTCCACTACTAAACCATATCCCTAAGCACTTCATCTACCCATCTTTTAAATACCTCCATGGATGGTGACTCAATCGCCTGGGCACCCAGTTTTAGTGCTTGATAACTCTTTCAGTGAAGGAAATTTTCCTAACATCCATTCTAAACCTTCCCTGGAGCAGTTTGAGGCCTTCCCTCTCATCCTATTGCCTATCACTTGGGTGAAGAGACCAACACCCTCCTCTCTACAACATCCTTTCAGGTAATTGTAGACAGTCACCCTTCAGCCTCCTGTTCTCCAGTTCCCTCAGCCGTTCCTCGTAAGACTTGTTCTCCAGCCCCTTCACCTTCACTGCCCATACAAACTGTGGCACCCTACTTTTCTGATGCACCCCACAATTGTTTGCCCACTCCCCTGCCTCGTCAGTCACCACATGGCAGCTGTCACTCTAAGAGTCAGTCACCTGCCCCTTGCTCTCTCATGGGTTTCCTGGGCTTCCCCTGCTCAGGCAACCGCCTTCTAGCTTCAATCTAGTGCCCAGCTGCAGAATTTACTATCCCTGCTGCTGATTCTTGCTGATTGAGCGAGATGGGTTTTCAATTAAGCTTGTCGCAGAAGTGTAATATAGAACTAGATTAGCAACTGTCACCTCGTTTTATGTGAAAACAAATGAAGTGGAGGTACATGTTTAGAAATTAATGCGTATCTTTAAGAATGTGGGAGCTTCACAGAAACACGATGTGCCAAGATTTAATTGACTGATTTGTGATTAAAGATTAGAAAAGTGTATGTATACACGTAACAATGACAAAAGACGACTCTTTCCTGTCCAGACTGCAAAACCAGGTAACTTAAAAGTAATGCAGACAGAGGAGATTTTCAGTTCTGTTTCTTTCTGATGATAGACTGTGAAGTCTACACACAATGCTGACTCGATTAGTCAATTTTATAAAATATCTTCAACAAATGAGCTGACAAAGAAAAGTTGCTAGTAAAAGCATATTTCAACTTGCAAGAAGTACGCCTGGCTAACTTCTTTTTTCAGTTTGTTAAAAAATAAGTAGTCTTTACAGTACATAGTTTCTCATCTACATTTGGATCCAGTGCTCTGGGTTGTGGACATCACTCCTTCTGTAGAACGTGGTAGATACCATCTCTTATCCTTGTGGTCTGTTTCACCGCTTTCCTAAATATCATATTGGGAAATAATAAAGTATTGTGGATTTTGCCCTGTAGTTATTTATAAAATAATATATTTATAAAAGGACTAAAAATGCTAATTTATATAATCTATAAGCATATAAATATATAAAATTACACAATGAAATTTTCTTTCACTATTTGTAAATAACAAAAAAAACCCAACCATGAAAACCTCATTAAATTTCCCAGTCGTAAGGTGCACTATTCAGCTGTTGCGAACTTTATATGTGACCACTAAGGTTGAGTTGTTTAGATGAAGGCTTGACTGGTTTATTTTATTTTATTTTTTCATTTATTTCATTCTTGGAGTTTTTTTTCCTGCATAAATCTAATGTGAAATGAGTGAATGGCAATCAAAAGGATAAATACAACATTGTGATTCTGTGATTGTACTCTTGCTGTTGGCATGTCATTCCACTTTATTTTAGCATGACATGTGTGTTTAGATTTAAACATCTCAATGCAGGATATGCAGTTCTAAATAGATGTATGAGGAGAGGGATTTGAGGCAGACATGCTGTCTATGAGAACAGGAGAATATTTTGGTTTCAGTAAGAAGATAAATGGTGTGGGTGATTAATAATCAGTAGGGCTGATGAAAATTTAATTTGACTAATTTAGGTAACAGTGTATCTCATGCTCTTTTACACTCCCAGTATAAACACTATTTTCATCTCTATACTGGCTCATATCAGCTAATTTCTGCACAACTACAGTTGCTGACAGTGGGAAAAAATTGTCTTTGCTCTTACAAGTACTCTTTGAAGACTACAGAGCGACATTGGCACAGACTGTTAGTAATAACTGAAATTACTTTTTGGAAAATAACTTATCTCATCCTAACACACCTTATATATTTGTCTGCTATAATTTTCTTTCTTGTGGCCCTTTCTGCAAATACAAAGAAAGCCATGGTGAATATGTATAAAGTGCAAGATTCATTAAAAGCTGTTTGAACATTGTGCAGAGGATGTGCTAAGAAAAACACACAGAATGAATATTGATTTGTAATATGTCTTGGGAGTGGGAGAGTGTTGTATTTCAGAAGAAGTTTCCCTTTGATTATTTAAAATATTCCTTCTGTTTTCACTGCAAAAAAATCCTGTATAGAACTGTGTATTCCTACAGGACTGTGAAGAATACTCTATACTTCTAAACAGTTGTTAGAAATGCAGTAGCAAGAATCTGTGTGCTTGTTAAAGGATAGTAACTATATTGTCTTTTTGCTAAGAGGGCAGCAAGTATTTTTCTTGATATTTTACTGTCAGGTTAAAAATTCAGTGCTACTGTTAGAATGCATACTCAAGAGAAGAAGAATATGAAGTTTTTTCTCTGCACTTTTTTCATGCATGGTGTTCTGGGGTTTTTTTTTATGCGTATGTGTGTACAAATCACAGGTAAGTGTATCTGAAATCTCGTTAAAATAAGTCTGTCATCATTGTGTGCTCCAGGAGTCTACACATGGACTGTGCAAATGTCAACAATCAGAGAAATTACAACTTTTAGGAAATCAGAGCAGCGAAGTAGGTGAATAAGGTACAAGATATGTTACAGTGTTTTTCTTTAAGTTACTAAGGTTGTCTGTCCCTTTTCCTCTCACCTTCCAATAATAACCTGATAAACAAGTTTTTAAAAAAAATTCACATTAAGGTGAAATTCAGTTTATTACCCAAGAGTATAAGTCAGTATACATTACGCCCTTGCTCTTTCATGCTCTCCCTCACCCTGTAAATATGTTCTGGGCAGAATTTAATAGAATTTCAGTTGGACAGGGGCTGTGATTTCCCCTCCTGTTTCAAGGTGCAACTGCTGATCCAAGGGTGAGTCTCCTGGGACATCAGGAGGAGTCAGAAGAGAAGAATAGGATTGAGCCAGGTTCCTCACATTTTAACTGACTGCTCAAGTCACTGACCTACTATCAAAACACAGAATCATAGAATGGTTTCAGTTGGAAGGACCTTAAGGATCATCTAATTCTAACCTCCCTGCGATGTGAAGGGACACCTCCCACTAGATGAAGCTGCTCAAGGCCCCATCTAACCTGGCCTTGAACACTTCCAGGGAAGGGGCACCCACAGCTTTCTGGGGCAACCTCTTCCAGTGCTTCACCACCCTCATTGCAAAGAATTTCCTCCTAATGTCTAGTATAAATCTTCCCCCCTCCAATTTGAAGTCATTCCCCGTAGCCCTGTCACTACATGTCTGCAAAAATTCCCTCTCAGGCTTTCTTGTAGGTCCCCTTCAGGTACTGGAAGGTCACTATAAGATGTCCTCAGAGTCTTCTCTTTTCCAGGAATGAACAACCACAGCTCTGAGACTGCCCTCATAGCACAGGTGTTCCAGCCCTCTGATTGTCTCTGTAGCACCCCTCTGGACGCGTTCCAACAATTTCATATCCTTCTTATGCTGACAATGGCAGGCCTAGACATAACACTCCAGGTGAGGTCTCACATGAGCAGAATAGAGAGGCAGAATTACCTCCCTTAATCTTTTACGTCTTTTGATGCAGCCCAGGATATCGTTGGCTTTCTGGCACATTGCTGGCTGAAGTCATGCTTCTCATCAGTCAGCACCCCCAAGTCCTTCTCTGCAGGGATGCTTTCACTCACATCATCACAGTAACAAGTGGTGTTCCCCAGGGCTCACTGCTCGGGCCAGTCTAGTTTAGTGTCTTTATGAATGATCTGGATGACGGGATTGAGTGAACCCTCAGTAAGCTTGCAGATGAAACCAAACTGGTCAGGAGTGTCAATCTGTTCAAGGATAGGAAGACTCTGCAGAAGGATCTCAACAGGCTGGATAGATGGGTGAGGTCAGTTGTATGAGGCATAATGAGGCCAAATTGCAGGTCCTGCACTTTGGTCACAACAACCCCATACAATGCTACAGACTTGGGGAAGTGTGGCTGGAAAGCTGCCTGGCAGAAAAGGACCCATAGGTATTGGTCAACAGCTGGCTGAACATGAGCCAGTAGTGTGCCCAGGTGACCAAGAAGGCCAACAGCATCCTGGCTTGTATCCAAAATGATGTGACACACCAGGGAAGTGATTGCCCCCCTATACTAAGCACTGGTGAGGTTGCACCTCGATTTCTGTGTTCAGTTTTGGGTGCCTCACTACAAGAAAGACGTTGAGGTGCTGGACCTTGTCAAGAGAAGGGCAACACGGAAAGTGAAGGGTCTACAGCACAAGTCTTGTAAGGAGTGACTGAGGGAACTGGGATTGTTTAGCCTGGAGAAGAGAAGACTGTGGTGAGACATCACTCTCTACAGGAGGTTACAGTGTTGGTCTCTTTTCCCAAGTGACTAGCTAGGACAAGAGAAAATGACCTCAAGCTGCACCAGAGGCTTAGATTGGATATTAGGAAAAAAAATATTGGCTGAAAAAGTTGTGAAGCACTGGAGCAGGTGGAGTTGTCATCCCCAGAGGTGCTCAAAAAAACATGTAGACATCACACTTTGGGACATGGTTTAATAAGCATGATGGTGTTGGGCTGATGGCTGCATTTGATGATCCTGGAGATCTTTTCCAACTTCTATGATTCTTTGTGAAGTTTTTATGATTAACTCACTATTCAAAGACAATTAAGTATCCTTTGATGGACTCTTGAATTGTATTTAGTTATGATTATTGCTGAAATTTTTTTGAGATATTTTGGTTTAGAATACTAACTGCAGTATGTTCTTAACCTTATCTAAATATTGTGAGAAGAAAACAATAAATGGTTAGTCACGTACATATAAGTATTAAAGATGTTATAATTTCATGAAGTAAATTGGCACTGTCCTACGTATTATACTGGCTGAAATATTGAAGAAATAATCTGCCTTTGCTCTGTGGACTGTAATTACGACATGTGTCTAGTGTAATTTTCTGGGTTTTTTTGTTGTCAGAAACTGAGTGTTTAGTTATGGGACAGAGAACAAATGGACAGAAGTAACAGGATATTTCATTATATTGATATGCTTTTCCGTTACATTTGTTTACCTTACACGTAATATTTTGAAACTCAATGAGATTTACAAAGAGAGATACTCAATCCAGGTTGCATATCAAGCCATTGTGTGTGAAGATTTCCTAATTGAGTCCTCTTGGACAACTCACTGGATACCTGCCTTTCTTCAGAATCTAGATTCTTTTTCTCTGCGGAGATTGCCTTTCGAAGGTAGCGTACAATTTTAAGGCTGTGACCTATTTTGAAAAAGTGAATTTTCATTAGCCCTCTATACTTAGTTTCTTCCAAATGCATATTAGAATTGCTTTTTTCACCTGTTCTTAGTAGCTTACTTTAAGAGATACTTTATGGTAATATGTTGACCCTGAGCAGTAGGACTTGAGATAGTAACAAATGTGAGTACGTGGCTCTTCGACACTATTTATCATATATTATTTTAAAAGGATTACCACACAAAATCAGTGGTCCTTTTAGTTTTCCTCTGCAAGCCATTTAAGGCAAGCCCACCCTACTTCCATGTCCTCGCTCTGTATGAAATGCTTCCACATGCTTCCATTTTTACTACTAGCCAAAATGCAAACATGAATTTTAAAGACTGGGATCTCTACTATCTTACTCTTGTTTTGACATTTATGCCACAGCAAGCGAGAGTCAAGCAGTACTAAATTAGAATGATAGCCTTTTGTTTCCCATTTGTATCAATGTAGTTCACTTCAGAAGGTGCCATGTGGTGTAAAGTCATTTGGTAAATACTGATGTGCTCCAGACCTAATGAGCTCCTGTTTTGACTCCCAGGAGCAAAAAGTGATTTATATATGCTGTCACAGTATTAACATTAGTAATGGTTTATTCCTCAGCAGCCTGAGAATTAAGTAGCTTGGCTTTTGAATGTAAAATGCAGCAAAGTAGGATCTGTATTGAATGGCAGAGTGAATTTTTAGGTAATGAAAATGGTGAATCAGCAGATAATGGTTGCATAGCGGATTCCCCTAAAAATATTTTACTGATTTTATTCATGTTTTTCCTAGCCAGTGTCATGCCATTATAATTTAATTTTCCCTCAGTTATGTACACATTTATTATCAAGAGTTAGTTTAATTTATCTTTGCTTTCTTTCAAAGAAGAGAAGACTCCTTCTCCCCCCGCCCCAAGATAATCACAGTTAAACTAATTCAGTTCATTGTTTTTTGTTTTAAAGATGTCACAACAGAAGCCGTGGAACCAGTTCAGGACATTCATTAGAATCGTACTTTTACAGAATTAATCTCACTGCATTGATGTAATAGAAATTTTATGTATAAGGAAGAAGGGTACATTCCTCACATTGCAAACTTTATTCTTTGCCATATGCTCAGTGAAAATATACCTTCTCTCTGTGAAATTTCAGTGGTGAATTCAGACCTATTAGTTTGTGGACATTGTAACCAAAAAGTTCCCAAACAGATTCTTGTTTATTTTGGTTTCCTCAAATTTAGTTTATTTGAGACCCTACATTTCTAATACGTTTGTGAATCTGTTTACTGATCTCAGGTTGACTACACATATGTGAAGGAATTCAGAATAGTAAATGTATTTATGAAAACATCGAGACTCAGGTATTTTCTCTGGAGAATATCCCTTGTCTCTAGAATAAACTTTGTTTTCTAATGCTATTTTCTGTCACAGAATTCTACTTGCAGAGAGTGCCTTATCATACTGATACTCTCTTATTTATATCTCTTCTCACAAAACGTGGTTATTGTTATTCCCTACCGTGCTCGCTAAAACAAAAATTACTGGTAGCAGGACTTTTCTTTCTCATTACATATTTTTCTTCTTTTCAGATACTACTTCCTGAAACATACTTTCCCAGTTTACTAACCAAAATATTTGTGTCAGTAGTTTATAAACAGCTAAAAAAGAGGGATATTGGTAGAAGGGGAAAGCCTTGGCTTATTGTTCTTATTGCTTGTCATGAACACTCAAACAAAAGTTTCCAATCAACTCATGAATGGGAACAGTGCCCACACAGCAGATGGCTGAGTGTAAGCATACAGAAGACCATATCCATGTATTAAGTGTGTTTATGGAGGGCAGACTTCTCAGGGTAAAATTTCATGTATCTACAACTTTTGTGGCAATGATTAAGAGCATATGTTATTATTAATCATTTTCTAAAGATGCTGAGTCTTGAGAAATAGCAACATTTCTTTGTCTGCGCAAAAAAATCTTCTATGAGGATGAAATAAACTTTATTGGTTTATTGCATTTGAGATTAACAAATATTTTTAATATTTATTTTTAAAATTCTTACGCAGGAGTTTATAAATAAGATTGAAATTAAGATATGTATTTGTACCCGAATAGTCATAGAGTTAACAAATGAAAATGAGAAACATTGGTTTCCCCGATAATCCTTTTGTGTCTGTGTTGAAAGACTGTCTTATAATAAGATTGTATAATGCTTATTTGTATTTTTAGACTACTTTAGAGGAACTTGCCCACATAGATATATTTGCAGAATGTCACTATTAGTTTGCACTGTGAGAGTCTGTTCCTCTTTTACTTATTATGGGAGAGACCTTTATCACTCATTTATTTCACAATACTGTTGTGTCTGTTGATAAAATCAGCAAACAATTGCAGGGGTTCTAGGTACTTGATCTTGAACAACATTTTTTCTTATTGGCTACACATATTAAATCTACCTAGTAATCCTGGTCAGGTGAAATAATCAAAATTTGATCATGGAAACCTTACATAAAAGAAAAGTAATGGAAACTACAATGTTTGTATGAGTATAGAATTTTTATTGTTGTTATAAGTAGAACTAGTATCCTTATACCTTAAACCATATAAAAAGTGTAGATAGGATGATTAACTGAAATTTATTATTTTAATATTACTGAGGTCAAAACTATACTATTTCAATTATGACATTATTTAAATCATTATTAAATGACTTTTACTATTAATGTTAATGTAATAGAAATAATACTTTACAATGTGATTTTTACTATTCAGTTCTGCTGTGTTTTGGAACTTCTCAAAGTGAGCTGTTGCAATTTTTAAATATGTATTTAAATATATTTTTTATTGTTATTAAAAAGATTAGACCATTAAACCTCTGATAGATTGAAGTCTGCAGAATAAAACTTCGAAATATGATGCTCTTTTATTCCTTTGGGCTGAGGAGGCAGTGTCCGCTACTTTCTTATATGTGAAATGTTATTGGCCTTCACTGTTCTTTATGCTGGTGAGAATGTCATCTTCTGGGGAAATGGAATACTGAGACACCAAAGAGTCTTGGTTTCCACCAGAAGATCATTTTTTTGTGCAAACAAATGTAATCTATGGGAGGTATATTTTTAAAACCCCATTCAAACCACAGACTGTTTTTCTTTTGGATTACAAAAGCCTATTTGACTGGGCATAACATTAGATTAAAACTACTATGTCTTTTTGTGTCCGTTACACACATTCAGCAGAGGCTGGTTGACATCAGAAGGCAAGTCCCTAGCCATGTCCTAGTAAAGATGTAAAAAAAAGTAAAATCTTGTACCTTAACAAGTTATTTAGAGAATGCATAATTTACTTTAATACAGGGCTTTCCACTGCCTTATTTGAACTTCAGCACTGAAAAACACGTTTATAATTTGAATTTTGTATAAGAATGTATGATATCTCAAGATGAACACAGAACACCCTAAAGGAAAATGGGGTTATTCCACTAAGAAGCTGATGTGGCAAACGACCCAGCTGAAGTGCCTCTATAGAAACTCACACAGACTGGGCAACGAACAGGAGGATCTGGAAGCTAATGTGCTGCTAGAAATCAATGATCTGGTTGCCATTGCTCAAACTTGGTGGGACGAATCGCATGACTGGAGTGTGGTTATTCATGGCTACAGGCTTTTAAGAAGCAACAGACTGGTAAGGAGGGGTGGAGGCATTGCCTTCTGGTATCAGAAAATGAATAGAGTGTGAAGATCTGTCTTTGAAGAATAGCCACAAACAGATAAAATGTTTATGGGTCAGAATAAAAGACTGAAGCACAAAAGGAACATTATGGTTTGTGTATACTACAGTCCACCTGATCAATGAGAGCCCACCAAGGAAGCTTTCGTCTTCCAGTTACAGGAGGGTTAAAGCTCACAAGCTCCCGTCCTACCGGAGGACTTCAACCACCCTGGCATCTGCTGGAAACGTAACACCAGCAAGCTGTAGGCAATACAGGAGACTCCTAGAGTACATGGAAGAAAATTTCTTAACCCAGGTAATAGACATCCCTACTGAAGGGGATGCAACACTGGACTTGATGATCACCAATGCAAGGGAGCTCATCAGCGATGGCAAGAACGGAGGCAGCCTGGGCTGCAATGATCATGCATTTGTTGAGCTCAAAGTCCTGAGAGATATGGAACAGATGAGGAATATAGGAAAGTAAACTTCCAGCTCTTCAAGGAGTTAGTCAGTAGGAGCCCCCTGGGATATGGTCCTGAGGGGCAAGGGAGCAGAACAGAGCTGGCAAATATTTAAGAATGCTTTCCATAAAGTGCTAGAGCTCTCAGTCCCCAAATGCGGGAAATCAGGCAGGGAAGGAAAGAGGTCAGCGTGGCTGAGTTGAGACCTGCTGGTCAAACTGAAGAGCAAGAGGGAACTGCACAGGCAGTGCAAACAGGGACAGGGAACCTGGGAAGAGTATAGGGACACTACCTGCTTATGTAGGGATGGGGTCAGGAAGGCGAGGGCGCAGATGGAACTAACTAGACAAGTGAAGTGAAGACTAACAAGAAGGTTAGGCTTATATAGGCTTATATATATGGCTTATATAAGGCTTATATAGGTATGTCAATGAGAAAAAGAAAGCTAAAGAAAGTGTATCCCAACTGGTGAATGAAAATGGTCACCTCGTATCAGCAGATGAGAAGGCTGAGGTATTCAGCAGCATTTTTTCCTCAGT
The DNA here is from genome assembly GCF_032191515.1 of Phaenicophaeus curvirostris. Taxonomy (NCBI): domain Eukaryota; kingdom Metazoa; phylum Chordata; class Aves; order Cuculiformes; family Cuculidae; genus Phaenicophaeus; species Phaenicophaeus curvirostris. The sequence goes on along the minus strand of NW_027206803.1, from coordinate 256,475 downwards.
CTTCATTGATAATCACTCTTCTCAACCCTCCTGGGTCAATGGACAACAAGATGGTCACCATCTGGTGACTTTTTATGATGGGATAACCACAGCAGTGGATGTGGGAAAAGCAATGGATGTCATCTATCTGGACTTCTGTAAAGCCTTTGATACGGACCCCCACAACATCCTTCTCTCTGAATTGGAAAGATATGGATCTGATGAGTGGACTGTTCGGTGGATAAGAAATTGGTTGGATGGTTGCATTCTAAGAGTAGTGGTTAGTGGCTCGATGTCCAGATGGAGATCCGTGACAGGTGGTGTCCCTTGGAGGTCCGTATTGTGACCAATGCTGCTTAATATCTTCATCAATTATATGGACAGGGAGATCAAGTGCACCCTCAGCAAGTTTGCAGATGGCACAAGGCTGAGTGGTGTAGTTGCCATACTGGAAGGATGGGATGTCATCCAGAGGGACCTGGACAAGCTGGAGAAGTGGGCCTGTGTGAACCTCATGAGGTTCAACAAGGCCAAGCGCAAGGTCCTACTTCTGGGTTGTTGTAATCTGCAGTTTTGATACAGGATGGGTAATAACGTGATTGAGGGCAGCCCTGAGGAGAAGGACTTGGGGGTGCTAATCGATTAGATGCTCAACATGAGCTGGCAATGCGTGCTCACAGCCCAGAATGTCAACCATATCCTGGACTGCATCAAAAGAACTGTGGCCAGCAGGCTGAGGGAGGTGATTCTGCCCCTCTACTCCACTCTTGTGAGAACTTGTCTAGCATGTTGAGTCCAGTTCTAGAATCCTCAACATAATAAGGATATGAAGCTGTTGGAATGAGTCCAGAGGAGGGCTACAAGGATGATCAGAGGGACGGAGCACCTCCCATATGAGGACAGGCTGAAAGAGTTGTGGTTGTTCAGCCTGGAGAAGAGAAGGCTCCAAGGAGACCTTATAGTAGCCTTTCAGTACCTGAAGGGGACTTACAAAAAAGATAGGGACAGACTTTTTACAAAGTCATGTAGTGATAGTACTGGGGGAAATGGCTTTAAATTGGAGGAGGGAAGATTTAGCCTAGACATTTGGAGGAAATTCTTCACAGTGAGGGTGGTGAGGCACTGGAAGAGGTTGCCCAGGAAAGCCGTGGGTGCCCCTTCCCTGGAAGTGTTCAAGGCCAGGTTGGATGGGGCTTGGAGCAGCTTAGCAGCTTCATCCCCCTTCATGACAGGCAGATTTTAACTAAATGATCTTTAAAGTCCCTTCCAACACAAACCAGTCTATGTTATAAGAGGTGTGAGAGATGTTGTTTCAGGTACAGAGCAATTGGATTTTAGGCAGGGTGTAGGACCAAGGACTTCATTCTTAAATTTAAAATTTCTTTTCTTCTCCTCTTCTCAGTAAATATACACTGTGAAGTGATTCCATTCTCTTCTCCCCTACAGAAAACACTGGTTCTGAACAAGTCTTATAAATGATTCTGTGTTCAGTTTATCCATAGCAAGCAACTTGTTCTGCGCTTTTACATTGTACGGTTTCAAAACAATAGCAGAGTTCCTTTTTTTGTTGGTTTTTTTTCCCATTTTGTTTTCTTTTGTTTGATGTTTTCTGTTTGTTTTACATTAATCATTAACATCTGATTACTTTATACAATGTGCAGTCTGGATTACAACAGAGTTGTTTATATTCAAGTAAAAATTTATCAGTTTAGCAAGCTATGTAAATTTTTTCCTTGGTTTTAATAAATTAGATGTATCTGCTTGTTTACTTTGCAAATATTGATAACTTGGAGAACTACTTCTTTCCTTTGTAAACAAATGATTCACAAATCTTTGTCTAAACAGTGAATTAAAATATGTTTATTTAAGACAGCATTCAACAGCATTTTAATAAAGTGAACAATGTTTAGTACCACTATTACAGCCTGAAGTAATTTGAATAATTGAATACTACTTTGTCTAGAGAAAATCCTTTGTAGCAGCGCTTGCTTTTCCAAAAGAAAGCAGAGTGAAAATTCCAAATGGTATGCTGACATATATTTTGTAAAACCTGCTGATTCCATTGCATATGTGTGGATAAGGCATCAAGACATTCTCTTAGCATTATTTGTAGCTGCTGCAAAAAGGAAATGACAAGTGCACTCAAGTGTGCAGAATGTTAAGTGTATAAGATGGCAGCTTAAAATGAGATCTATGTACTCAGAGGAGAAATAGCCTTTAGGGTGTTCACGGCAGGACGAACCCCAGAGTGCAGATGAAAGCAGGTGCAGAAATGACAAAGTAATTCTTCTTTTCATTGAAACAGTTGAGAGTTTAGTTCAAGGGATTGCAGTTTCAATCTACTAATTTTTCAGTTTCCTTTCTTTGCTTTTTGCTGTTATTAGAAGGGATTATAATAAAATATTTAGTTCAGAGAAGATGCAAATTAGTCATCTGCCACAGTGATCTTGTAGTATGATGAAACCTTCACAAGAAAACAGCCAACAAAGGAAAAAATAAAGCAATGAGAATCCATTGGGGAAAACAAGACTTTAAACTAGACAGCAACCTAGAACATCTACCAAATAACACACTTACATTCAACATAGACCATGATGCTTTGATGAAAGGTTAGCAAAATGTATACAACATACATAAAAGGAAGGTATTTATATACCATATGCAGTGACAAACAATGGCTAACACATTTGCCTGAAGAAAACTAGGCTGAGTGACACCAAGCTGAGTGGCGCGGTTAACAAACCTGAGGAACAGGATGCCATTCAGAGGGATCTTGATAAGCTTTAGAAATGGAGCCGTGTGAACTCCATGAGGTACACCAAGGCCAAGTACAAGGTCCTGCACTAGGGTTAGGATAATCCCCCCCGTATCAATACAGGCTGGGTGGAGGGGAAGAGACTGAGAGAAGCCCTGCCAAGAAGGGCTTGGGGGTACTGATGGAGGGGAAGCTAGCAACAGATGTGATCCAGCAGTGTATGTTTGCAGCCCCAACCATATCAAAAGAAATAAGGCCAGCAGGTCAAGGGAGGTTATTCTACCCCTCTGCTCTGGTGATGCCCCACCCAGAGTACTGCATCCAGCTCTTGGGTCCTCAGTACAAGGAAGACATGGACTTATTGGACCAGGTCCGGAGTATGGCCATGGAGATGATCAGAAGGATGGAACACACCTATGAAGAAAATCTGTAGTATATTCTAGCTACAGTTTTGCCTCATAAGACTTCTATTAGGGCTAGATTGAGGTAATAAATATAAGAAAACCTTTTAGTATATTTCTCTTCTAAATACTAGAATGTATTTAAAGAAAACTTCACCTCATTCAAGTGAATTGTTCTATGTGCACATGCAAATTTTATCATAGTAATTGAACTACCAGATATTCCTTTCAGAGACATTTCAAAACGTTCATATCCTGCGTCTTACACATTGAGTTTATTTTCAAAAATGTATGTTTAATTAATGTTACATAAGCATTTCTTACTGAATTCACAATTAGTAGGAAACAATGCATCAACAAGAAAACCGATCCACATTCTTTGTAATTTAAAGAAATACTTAAGGCTAAAGCTTTCAGTTTTCATTTCTTCTGCTGCCTAATGACAACGTCAGGGGAACTAAACTGATCTTGCTTCTGCATTTCCTTCCCACAACTGCCTGTATAAACCTGTGTGATACTGGCTTGTGGATGCTGCAAAAAAAAAAAAGACTGACATTATTGGACAGTGAATGAATGGTTATTCTAATAGAGTATAATAACTGCATTTTCTAAGTGGCTCAGAAACTTAGCCTGTCTCCCCATGTGTTTGCTGAAATTGTAATTTTTAAGTTTTTTGGCATCTCAGAAATTTACTACTTCACTCTGCAACACTGGAAAAATCCCATTTCTGTCTGTTTTCAGCCGTACTAACAAATGCCAAAAACTTTGTTGAAAAAAAATTGCACTTACTAAGATTTCTGTCAGTGCTTCCCTCCATTTTGTGTTATAATAGCAGAGAATCATCATCCACACTGCAAAGACCAGGTAACTCAGCAGCCGGAGGAGGTTGTAATTTACTGTAGGGCAAGGAACAAAACTACCTAACAGTTGCTAGACTTATATCTTACAAGTACAGCAAGAAGAGAGGAATGTGCTTTGGTTGTTTTTATTTTTGTATAATTTCTGTATAATGCAGAAATAAGATAGTGATAAGAATGCATTGTAACTAAACTCTGATGTTAAGCTTTGATTTCCCTGCTTACAGTATACATGCAGAGAACAAGGCCAGTGAGTAAAAAAATCCTCATCCAAACCTTTGCTTCCCAAGTGGCTGCTACGATAGCTTACAAGCTACTCTGCAGTGCTACAACATTTTGTTGGATGATTTTATTTGTCTGTTTATTATTATTAGTGTTATACATTCTTACTGCTGAAACATTGGTGGCCATGCATATGCAGATATTTTTAATTAATTAGCCCAGTAATTTCTGAGCTGCAGGTGTCAGGGCTTGGCCCTTGAGGAAGTAGCAACAAGTCTTCTCTCTCTGGAAGCAATTTTGATCATGCCTAGTTTGGTTGTAGCTTAAAGTTTAGACACTGAATTACAGGTTTTCTGTGATACAAACAGGCAGAAGTGTTATCACTGAAGATATAAGAAATATTTACTGATTTTGCCTGACCTTAGAAGCCTTAAAAAAGCAAAGAGTAACAGCTAGCAAATTCAAAGAAGAAAGAAGAGGAATTTGCATCTGAGACTGTAAAAGAGGAAAGGCAAGAGAAAGAAAGAGGAAGGGACCTCTTACTGTTTTTAATGACAGAGAGTAGGAAAATATGTTACTGGTTATTGGTAAGAAAAAAATGAAAAATTAAATGTAAAGGGATGCAAAAGTTGCAGTATTCTTTAATATCATCCAAGAACCTATGTGGAAGAGAAGAACTGGAGGGCAAAGAAACAAAAGAATAATCACAACACTAAGAGACAGCAAGACAAAGCAACATATAGCATGTAGCAACATACCATATAGCAACAGTAAAACACCAATAGGCTCCAGGCAAATTAAAGAAGTAGAATACAGGAAAAAATATTCATACCCACATAAGAAAAGGTACAAATTTATGTAACTGAAACTTTTATTCTTAAGATGCAGAATATATCCTTAAAATACCAAAGGAGAACCAGAAAACAGATGTAAGGGTTATATTTGGAAGTAGGACATAGGATACAAAGTTGGATCCTGCATTGAGATTGTTTCAGATAGTCAAAAAAGATAGCTCTACTTTACCACTATATGTATACAATCTGCATGTATGTGTTTGTGTGTGTGTGCGCGTGTGTGTGTGTATGCATGTGTATGCATGCATATGGAGAGTAGGCTGTGAGTCCAAATCTACTGTAAATGTTCATATTATTTATATATATCGGAAGGGGTGGAGTTAGTTGTACTCATTTATGTGTTTGCCATGATTTTATTTCATTCAGTTATGTTGCTTTGTGTCCAGAGAAGAGCGACAAAGCTGGTGAAGGGGCTGGAGAACAAGTCTTACGAGGAGCAGCTGAGGGAACTGGGGTTGTTTCGCCTTGAGAAGAGGAAGCTGAGGGGAGACCTTATTTCTGAAGAGGGAGCTGGCCTCTTCTCCCAAGTGACAGGGGACAGGACAAGGATGAATGTCCTTAAGCTCCACCAGGGGAGGTTCAGGCTGGACATCAGAAAAAAAATTTTCACAGAAAGGGTCACTGGGCACTGGAAGAGGCTGCCCAGGGAGGGGGTTGAGTCACCTTCCCTGGAGGTGTTTAAAAGATAGGTGGATAAGGTGCTGAGGGGTATGGTTTAGTGTTTGATAGGAATGGTTGGACTCAATGATCCTGTGGGTCTTTTACAACCTAGTGATTCTGTTACTCTGTGATCCTCTTTTATGTGTCCTTACTTATTTTGTAATATTAAGGCATATTTATATTTATATAAATATTTATATATTTAAGGAATTTTGGAATAATAAGGGAAAAAGCATATGTGGTTTAAGGTGAATTTTAATTAGTTTGTTGCAAACACTATGTGGTATAGTGCTAAAACAAATTAAGGTGAAGACTGGAAGACTAAGGAGGTCTTTCTAATCTAAGATATTTCCTAAATCCTGTCATAAGAGGCTAGTGCTTCCCACAGCCTGCTTTCCAACATTAAACTGATAGAAATGTAGGCATGATATTCTCAGTCTCTTCTCTTTAAGACTGTAAACCTACATACACATATGAAACCCCTGTTAGTTTATTGCTCTAAAATTTATCATCTAGGCCTTATAGTTAATCCTTTAAAAACAGACAATTACTCAAAGGAATGACATGTCTAATGTCAATAACTATGTAATACCTGTATGCTTGATGGAGATCTACTGAGTCAGAAGGTATCTCTGCTAATTTCAGTAGAATTTTAATAAATCCTTCGTATACTTGGCCCACTTGTAGGTGATACCATTTTGCAACTTGTTGATTTTAGACCTTAAGCTAGAAAGCTGCACTGAAAGCATTCCTTTTGTTTTGCATGCTAAAGAGAATTAGAAAGGGACCACAGTGATATTGAACACAGAGTGTTTCAATAAAAAAAATCATATTAGCAGAGACAGATTTTTAGACTAGTAGGGTATTTGTATTTTCATCCTGCCCTTTCGAGCCCTATTACGAGTTCACCTAAAGAAATAATTCACCCATGCATATGTTTGACAGTTTTCATATATTATCTTATTTGGGTTTTGTGGGTTTTCTGCTGAATATGTTGATGCTACTCACCTTCTCTGAAGTAGCCATTGTAAATGTGCCATCTTAAAATGAGAGCTTTCTTTAATATAGTCTCCTCCAAGAAAAACATACCTAGACACTGCTATGCCTTCTCAGAATTTTGTACTGCCTGCTATGTCTAGTAAGGTCGTAGTTGTTTTCTAGATCTGATACCTTTCTAACTGCCTTACCAGAGGTACGCCTTGTTCTTGCCTTTTCTCAAGTTGCTTCTTTCTCTGTTTTTGAGGAATTCAGTGGGGACTGATAACTTTTTAATATAGATTTAAAAACAACCTATATAATTATATTCTTGGAACATAATTTTGTGAGTTTTTTGTTTTCTGTAGAATGGTTTTAACATTTTTCATGCAAAATACTTCTTTTTACTGGTGATCAGAATTATTTATAAGGGAATATATTGTATGAACAGGATGCTGTTAAGTGTTGACCACAAGAACAGTCAGGATGATTTTTGGCAATCTTTTGTTTCTCCTTTGGGGCTTCTCCTTAACTAGATGCAGTCTACCATAAATGCATTCTCATCAGAGTATGTTTATGCATAGCTATGTTAGAAGTAATAAGCACTTGGTTTTGTCCAGCATATGAGTCAGTAAATGCATAAACAGGTACAGATTTATGACTCTACACTTCAGAGTACCATGGTGCTTGATATACAGTGCAGTCAACTTTATCTGAATGTCACAGAGGGGAGTGAATATATCAGTAATACCAAGGTCATTTTTCATGTAATTAATAGGCTGGGATTTCTTTTGTACCAGAGTTTCAAATAACTTCAGTTCTCCTAATCAGGATTATTGGATATGGAATAGGTGCCCTTGAAATATGGAAATTATCCTGTGAAATACAGTTATAGAGATATTAAGCACAGGCTGATGTCTTCTTACTAGAATGAATTTTCTAGTGGATAGCATTTCTCTTGGAGACATAATGACTCTTAAGCAAGTAACACATATTCCAAATTGTTCATTCACATTACTGGAGTTAGTGAAGCATTTTTTTGGTGGAGCCAATGGAAAACCTCTTGCTGCTATCTTGCTTGCTATATTTCAGTCTGCAAAGCTGCCAGCCATCACTGTTCACAAGGTAACTACATTTTATCTCACCTTTACTTTTCTCCATCCTATAACTTTGCTGAGCATGCTTGAACTATACTTAATTTTCTAGGAGTTCTTTGTTTTGTGTCAATAAAGTATGCCGCAACTCTAAAAGCTCCTGTAGAAGATCAAGATCTCATTTTTCTTTTTAAATAGTAGGGACGAGCTTAAATAATATTCTAAGAACCTTCATCTGCTTATCTACTTTTCTGAAAATGTGAAAAGATCAAGATAAATTTTCTTCTCATTACACCTCACTCTTCTTCAGTTGCCTGTGTGGGGCTAAAAAAAATGGCATGCATTTTTTTTTTATTATTCTCTTTAAGCAAATGTGGAACTTAAATAGCATGTGTAGCTATAACAAATGAAAAAGTGAAGGGAAGATCCATCCTAGAATAATGTGTGCTACTTTCTGCACAGTTCTAGTAATTACAGAAGAAAAGCCTGACATCTGCTAAAACAATTGTAGTGCTTATGAATTTTACTCAATGCTACTGTTTGTGATCGGACTTTGGTTGTTCATGTGCCAGGTGAGCCATTACAAGCTGGTTTAGTTATGGACTCTTACAATTTAATGTGTGGATGTAATGGGGTAGTCTGAGATTGGTTTGGGAATTTTACCAGAAAGAAATATTACTGAAGGAAAGATCAGCTCTATTTCAAATAAATGTTAAGTAAACTTTGTATTGTGTATAGTTAATTAGATTTCAAGTTTGTAGAACACAGGAAAGGAAGCTCTTGTGAATACCATATGCATAGATTATCATCTGCTCTGGCAATCATGCTTGGATCTCCTGGGGAAAAATTCCCAATACTTGGTAATTTGTAAATTAACTAAACTTACAGCGTCTTTTTTTTTATTTTAGGAGCAAATAATTCAAATCAATTTAAGCAAACATAGTACCAAATCACTGCTTTTCTATTCACTGGAGGTTCTGTCTGAATACAAGGAAAAACTTCCTTACCATGAGGATGACCAAACACTGGCACAGGTTATCCAGAGAGGTGGTAGACTCTCCATCCTTGGAGATATTCAAAAGCTTGCTAGACATGGTGCTGAGCATGTGATCCAGCTTGAGCAGAGAATGAAACCAGATTGTTCAACCTAAAACATAATATTAATATTTGGAGTACTTTGAATTGTTTGTATTGTAATCATCTGTACACACTAAATTTCCTGGTTCAGCTTTTTCACTCTGTAGTAGAACTGCATTTCACTATCAAGATCTCTATTTAACTAAGTTACATGAGCAATTGGTACTTAGCTAGAAATAGAGGTAGAAGAAGTGAAAAAAAAGTACATGTGATGTCATAGTTTGAATTTTCTAAAAGCAAAATCTGGTTTTAGGGATTATTTTTACCATATCTTGTCTTGTTTTCATGCTGAATAGTAAAAACTTGTCTTAATGGAGACTGTACTTTTCAGCAGCTTGCTTGTTTGCAAACCTTACATCCTCAGCAGCTTTGTTTTCAGTAAATATCCCATTCTTAAGCTGTAATGTCAGATGGGTTTTACTGGGGGATTTGTCATCACTGTTATTTCCACAGGTACAGGAATAGTATCCTGTAGCTATGAATAGGACTGTAACTCCTGGTTATAAGGGTGTGGTAGAATACTGGTAACAACATATCCCTATATGTGGAAGGCACGCTTTAACTTGCCTCAGTTTGTCTATGCATCATACTAAGCAGTAGAATAATTTGAAAGTAGTTTGGCTTCCAGTCAGTCATAACAGAGGAAATATATAGAAAGAAGCATGTACTTATGTAAATCAGTTAGCAATATGTATATAGATAGTTCCAGTTAGGTGCTGCAGCATCAGGATAAGCCCTCATCTGTAGAGGCATGAAAGGGACTGCAAAAATATGGATTGCCATGGTACATTACCAGGGAGACTGAAAACTAATGCTGCATCTGAAATAACAAAGTGCAGCAGAAGTAGCTTGAGAGCTTAGGCTCGTGCCATTCTAACTTTGATTGAAAAGATTCCTTGAGTTTTGAGCATCGTAGTAATAAAAGCTAGAAGGTCAAATAATACTTAAGTCAACAGTGAGTAGCAGTAATGCATACCACAAATCATGATTTTGCAGACAGATTTGTATTTAACTAAGCTATAAATAATGAGGCACTTAACTTATGTAAGTCTAGGTTCTGCTATGGTTGATTACAGCAGTAGTGTCTAGCGCTTCTTGCCTTGTTATACTATCACCCAGCCAATCATCTGCAGCAAGAATATGTCACTAAAATTAAACTTACTTTGGGGCAGAAGCAATATCACACAGTTAGCAAAGCTGAATATTAGGACATGTAGTCATTAATCTGAACCACTTATGATCACGACAGTCATTGTTCCTAAGAACAGCTGTGATCATGAAGTTGTTGATTTGACAAAGGTGGAAGATTGAGTCATTGCACAGAATAGACAGCACCATTTTTACCCAGCAATCAAAGGCTGAGTATTTATCTATGTAACAGATAAAGTTAACTGGAATTTAAATTTCTGAAAATTTGGATTAGGAAAATTAAAATTTCTTACATGGGTGTCTTTCCATTTCATCTGCCTGCTCCCTTGACTCTTTTGCCTTGTCTCCCTAGTTTTGCTATAACACTTCATTTCAGCCACCTATAGTTACCTGACTGTTGTTTACCATTATGATTCTTCAAATTTGTTTTCATAAGTATGTTGACCTTAAATTATATATTAGATGTTTCCATGTTTTCATGATTTTGATGGTATCCTAGTTTTATTATGTGTATAATGAGTAGCTAAAGTTAGTAGCTTTCATAAACGGGTATTTATATAGGAAAGGATAAGTAATTTAACTACCTGAAAATTTTCAGGATATGTCTGAATGTTGGAATAAAACTGGTTAATACCAGTTGTGTAAGCAAAAACAAAATTAATACCCTATACTACCAGTTCTAAAAGAAACCATGCAAATAAAATGGGAATCACATAAACAGTAGACTGTGATCAAATCAATTCCAGCAGACCATATAATCAAATTTTAAGGGCTGTATTGCACATGGAATTTTTGCTGATTGAATATCTCTGTCTAACTCCATGCATAATGCTCTTATTCCAAAGTAAGAGTACCTGTAAGAGTACCTTTTTTCTTTTAATCTTAAGCTTATTTTGATGGCACAGAACATTTTATGTTTATGGCATCTGCATATAGAATGATCCAGTGAGAGCTAACAAACTGTATTGTAAATAGAGAAGAATTCAATGGGTTAGCTCTCTCTGGATTGTAGTCATCCAGCTAAGTAAAATCTGTAAATTGGGAGAAGTGTACTTATTAATAGTTGATCTGAATAAATTTCTCAGCATTTGAAGTCAGTCACAATTTTAGATAGAGCGTATTTGGAATTTCAGTGATATAACAGAAATATTCAACTAAATATATTTTTGTTCTTTTTCCTTTTGGTATTGTAGATTTTACTTTAGTTTGTACATACATGACAATTACAGTACATAATCTGAACTAAAACCAGTAGTACTATGTTTATATTCTTAAGATATAAAAGTGCAGAATATTCTCATGTGTGAATAGTTTAGTGTTGTAGTAATTAAAGCAAAGCAAATATATTCAAAAATAAAAGACTGAATCATCCAACAAGTAAATTTTTTATGAGTTGGAACCAAATGTCATTTTTGTCATGAGACATTGAAAACAGCATTTTCTATCTGTTGTCTACCCACTGTTCATTGCTCTATTTAGTCTTGGTTTTGTTCACCTCTTTTCCAAAGACGAAAAAAATATTATTTTTTTTTGTCTCTTCAAATGAGCATTTTACTTTTATTAAGGGCACATAATTTTATAAATTATTATTTCTATTTTCTATGCATATTAATTGCAAAAAAAGCGAGGCACGGAGTATGACAACCTCTTCCAAATTCACTGAAGTCAATATCCTTGGATCATGTTCCAAATTTTTGTTCATTTTTTTCAATTATACTAAGTAGTCCTTCACTTCATACTTTTAAAGGCTTTTGATTAAATGCCATTAAGATTTAATGTACACGTGCCTTGACAAGGCACTAAATGAAATTCTGCACGTGTCAGTTAAAGCTTGTGTACGCAATAAACAATGTAAAATTATTTAATGAAAAGAATGTTTAATGTGGAATCAAGTTTACTAAATTTATATTACTTTATTTTTTTAATAGTCTGGTAAATACATTCAAGGAAGGATTGTCCACCTGATATTTGTTTCATGGGTCTTTTCTTATTTTCCTTTTTTTTTATTCTGCTCTCACTGAGGAATCCTGTTTGGCATAACTATTTCAAAATCGTATGATTTCTTCGGCGTGTCTTATGCTCTGTGATCCACAGTATGAATTTCTACTATCCTTTCCTACTTGCATGAAATTGATGCTCATATACTTAAGTTCCTGTGTTCATGTAGTTAAGTTTTGGTGATCCCATGTTTCAGCAATGGAAATAGTCTAAAAATGTAAGGTGTAAGTGGAAGAGTTTTTTCTTTAAATCGGGCAGATTATTGCAATGGAAGTATATTTTACTCAGATGTTGTTACTATAAATGGAAAATAATATTAATATATTTTCGCTCTTTATTTTCTTCAGTAGATGCTTTCCGCATTTTTTCTTGATAGCTGGGCTGTTTTTGACAGCAAACAAGTAGTACTTGATTAAGTCAAAGAATTCTGAATAAAGGCTTCACTTAATTTAATTTTTGAATTTCTGATACTAATTGGTCTTTATTCCTACAAGATAAAATCATTTCCCTCAAAGATTCCTGTTGGAATGATTACTTAATTTGTAAGCTGCTTGGATCGTCTTCAGTATGATGCATCTTGAGTTTCAGTTGAATGATTTTTCTAGACAAAATGTCAAGGAACATATTTCAGGATTTGTGACTTTAAAATGTTTTGCCTAAAATACTCTTGACTAATTGTGTGCTCCCTAATGATCTCAGAGTGTTTTAACAAATGTGGAAGTAGCACGCAGGGAAAAATAAAATTGAATGACACTCCAAGAGTAATGAGAAATTAAAAGCTTTAATTATTACTCCATTTAATGAACAGTGCGTGCAGTGCTAACTATAGTTTCGAAAGCCACACACTGCTAATTGTCACTAGATGAGACAAAAGGCATGATTCACACAGTGTGGTGAACCATTAGTTTAAGAAGTGTCAATAAGATAGATAAAGATTGTTTGTAAGGTGGTGAATCCAAACCTTTTCTCCCTTGATTGGTCATCAGCTTGATATTCAGATTCTCCAACATGACACACAGGTGATAAATGACCTCCTTTTTCTGTGCATTCATGTTTGATTTATTGTTGTCCTGATTTCAGCTGGGACACAATCAGTTTTCTTCTCACAAAGTTACATTTCTAAGTAACTACACTTTTCAGTAGCTAAAGTATTTCAAACTCTGTGAGAATAAAAGTGATAAGACAGTCTGTTATAGTTTTGTTATCAGTGGAACTTCATTTCCATGGAAGCCAAGTACTTAGGTAGTTTCTAAGTACCAGGTGTATAATTCTGAGAGAAATGTGTCTTGGATATCTGACCTAAAGTAACCAAACAATGTATTCCATACCATAAACATCACACTGCCTATACAAACAGGGAAAATTTTTCAAATGGCCATTCCTCTCAATCACCGCTATCTCTTGAGGACCCACTTATCAAACTGCTTAGATTCCAGTTGCTGCTCTGAGAATTTCACAGAACTTTTATCTGACCTATCCAATGGTTGCTTTTTGTTTTGGGATTTTGTTTTTTTTTTTTGGGGGGGTGGGGTATATATTTTTTTTTCTGGAAAGAGAATAGCTGTGATTTATTAGGACTTCTAGTTTTTTTCTGGATCTGATCAGGATAAGAAATTCCTACTTCTTGATTTTTTTTAGATATATTTCTTTCCAGTAATTCTGAAAGGTTTTTTTCCTAAGGTAGATAGACTAAATCACGGATTCTTCTTGACTCAGAAGTCTGCTAATGGACAAAAAGTGCCTCACAATGACACAGAACCGAGCAGCCTGCAATCATGGATAAACACATTTATTTATAAGCTTATTTTTGCAGTACTCAATGGCTATCTACAACTGTGAGTATTGTAAATCTGACCTCAAGATTAGTACCATATATATGAACAGATGAAAAAAAGTTACACTGTGACAGAGAATTTGTGGTTGCCTGTGTGGTTTGGGTTTCAGTTTTTGATTTGTTTTTAAACATACTTTTAATAGTAGTGGATATGAATTTCCTGAGAGGTTAGTGATGTGATATTTACTTCCTTTTCTTCCTGTCTTGAAACACAGTAGTGATGACTTGTCTTAGATTATAAAGGTGGTAGATATGCTTTGTGTGGGTGTTGACAACTTTGTAATAGTTTAATTTCTTTTTTTTCTCTTGAATATGCAGAACTGTGAATAGTTTCCTGTCTTTCCCTTGTAAAATACATGCATTCCTATTCTTTATTCTTCGCAGGAGAAAAGAACTCTGTTACTTTCAAAAACTTGAAAATAATTTTTACTTGGAACTCCAACCGTACACAAGCAACCAGTTTCTTAAAAATTTGTTGAATATTTCACTGAGTCTAGCATTGCAATATTACCTCTGCTAGCTGGTGTCTGTCTGCCAGTAAACCAGAGCATTGCATGCTTTTCCAAGACAATGTCCAGAGAAAGGATTTACCTGGGATTCAGGGGTTTCATATTTGAATTTTGGGATTGAATGGGGTCCTCTCTTATCCAATGTCTGTACCATCTGTGAAAAAGCTATGGATCATTTCATCCTGTCCTTCTGTAGTCTTTCAAGACTTTTCTATTTTTACTATGCCACTATTGCGTCTTAGCTAGCTCACTGTTCTAGATTCAAAGTCAAACACAGCTGTTTTCTCCACTTGTGTTTTGCAGCTGCACTCTCCAGTAGGTCTAGACTGAGATCTAATTCAAAATTTTCTTTTCCTCTAAAAAAAAAAATTGGTTCATTTTGTTGCAGTTTGTCTTTTTTATTCAAGACAAATTGAGTATTGATGCAAGTAGACAACTTTTTGCCAACTCTTCAGTTTAGAGATAGAATAAGGTGGAATATTGATCTGGGTATTTTCACACAAAATATAGACTTCTCAAAATATTATAATTTAAAATTAAATTGAATCTTAACTCAATTTATTATTTATTCTGAAATTGTTCTTTTTTCCTTCTTTTCTGTTCTTATTTTCAAGTATGACAGTTTATTTGGCTGAAAGTCTTCTCTTAAAACTCATAGTTACCATTTCTGGATTCCCTATGGAAGAATCACCTTCATTATAATTTCATCATTTCCAGGGCTCATTTCATTCAGGTGATGTGCTTTTTTTCCCATTGACTACTTTCCCAACAATACAGAACGAGTGGACTTTGAGGGGACCTCAGGAGATTACCTCAGACAACCCTCCCTGCTCAGACAGGGTCAGTTAGAGCAGGTTTCCCAGGACCATGACCAGCTGAGCTTTGCATGTATCCAAAGACTCCACAGACTCTGTGGAGAACCTGTCCCAGTGCTTGAAATCCTTCACAAAAAAAATATATTTTCTTGTGTTTAAATAGAATTTCCCGTGTTTCCATTTGTACTTGTTGCCTTTCTTCCTGTCACTGGGCATCAATGAGAACAGTGTGCCTGTGTATAGTGACATGGTGTTGATGAAAACACAGAGCTAATTTACTCAAAAGGAAATGTTTCTTGATTGAGTCTTACTGTCTTTCTTTTTCCTTACACCATTTCTTTGGAAGTGTTTTTTGTCTTTCTACAAGGGAAAGATTAATCGGTGAGATTTTAATTAGATACAAGAGAATTCTGGACACAAATCTATTCCAAATTCCACTGCAGTAGTAATATTTTGTAACTGTTTTAAAATCAAGCATTAGGGTGATTAAAATGATGACCCTGCTTCTTCAACCTCACCATCTACTTTAAAAGCTGTCCTTAAGGGGCAGTCTGCAAGACTAGCTTCTGTGATTCTTTTTAATATGATATGTAGTTTTACCCTTCCTTTGACAATGAAAGAATTAACAAGGTTAATGATGTTGACATTTAAAGTATCATAATTGACATCTGATTTACTGTCCATTAACATGAATGAGTCCTGTTACTCTAAAATTATTCACTCATTTATTCTGCAAAGCTGGGTAAATTGCTGTGTGATTAAACTAAGCATGTTCAAGTTTTCAGAATTTCTTAATAATCCTAATTCATACAGATTTCATAGCCATCAGGCACAAACCCCAATATCTGACTATTCTAGATGGCTGCCCATATCTACTTCCCAAAAAATGTTTTTTCATCCATGCGATGATTTATACACTTCACAAAAGTCACTGGTACAGCATTTACCATTCTGGTTTCATAGGTGTAATTTTGTAATCTTTGTTTTGTTATCTTTCTGGACTCTATACCTAAGTCTTATTTTACCTAAACTTTCTAAGAATACTTACGTGATTGCAACAGTAATTTCCCCACTCTTATACCTTCCAGCAAGAAACTGAAAACCCTGGTGTGGGAGACAAAACCCAGAAATAATGCGAAGCCAATTGGCCTACTTAAGTCCGTGCAGTTAGGGAATTCTTACTTTAGTGAATATTTTGTGGAAATTCTGTCATGAGACCAGATGAGAGAGGGTATGTAACATGAATTAACAGTTATCATTTCTAGTCAGCCTGATGAGATTGGTTTGTCACCCATGTACCAGCTGACTAGCCAGCATAGAGTCTCTGTCTTGCCCCAACATGTGCATGCCTCCTCAAGGGAGTCATGGTCAGTGGAGAAAGGGAAGTCTGAAAGGAGCTGGGAGACCAGGCTTGAGGGATGCAGGAGGAAATCTGGGAAGGGGAGGGGACTGCAGAGATGTGGAACACAATCTGCAGAAAATTAAATTTTAGTAATTAATGAAATAACCTCTGGTTTCTTCCTAAGTATTTCATGTTTCAATACTCAGCATTAATTAAAACCTCGGGTGTCTGATTTAGTTTGAAATAGTTGTGATAAAGTGTGACAAGTCTTACAAGGAGCAAAAGCTATGCCTTGAAGATAGATGGAGTTTGAGTATGTTAAAAAAGCCAAGTTAGTTAGCTTTATTTGTCCCTCTTGCATGAACAGTATCTGTCAAGGATGCATATTTTCTCTATTTTAAAATAAGTAAATTTACAACAGAGGGGTCTTGATTTTGATTCAGATTTTCAGACTAAACATATCTATCTAGAAGAAATATATTTGGCTATGAAAAGTAGCAAAGTGTTTCTCTGTGGCAAACAAGGTTTCTGTATGTAAATGGCTGTTTGTTTCAAATTAAAATTTATGCTCATCTCCAAAATGTACACCATGAAACTCAATGTTGTTTTACACAAATATGTGTAATAATATTTCTCATAATGTCCTCTGACTTGTCATTTATTACAATTCAAAAACTCTTTGTGAACATCCATTGTGACATTTTAGAGCTTCATTGAAAGAAGGGTGGAAAACAAAGAAAGGAACAGCAACAAAATGCTTTCATCTCATTCAATGGAATATTAACAAATGAGAAGGAAAGGTTGTTGTTATGCATAGATGAGAGTTATTTTAAATATAAAGAATGAAAAAGTATTTATAAATTTGAGTTCACTTTTATTTAATCAAATTTATATGTTGCATTCCAGTTTCTCTGTACAAAAGACTTTACAAACTCTTCAACTTTAAGTCTTGGTCACGAAAAAAAAGGTAAGTGTTGTACTATTCTTATTTATGAAAAAGAATTTAAGAAGTTTAGTTCAGAAAGTGGTTATTCAGAAAAAGTTGTAATGAAAATCTTTAATAAAAATTTCTACATGCATCCACTGAGATGGAAGAAAAGCCACACAAGAACTGGTCAGTCATCACCTTCTGATACAGAAAATCTGAACGAAGCAATGTTGTGCCAATAGCTACCAGAAAATGGTAGGGATGAATAAGGAGCTTTAGAAAGTTATTTCTTAATGTTCCTTAACTTGTTGATTTTATCTCCAATTTCCCTTCTCCCAGGGAGAGCTTCCCATGCATTGTCTTGTGGGAAAAAGATGTGAAGAGCAGGTAATACGTTAGGAAGGAATTGGTATTGCATGCTTCTAGAAACCCTTCTCTAGCTTTGCTGGAGCAGGTGTGTGTGGTGTGTATGTCTGTACAAATGTTTCAGAATATAGGGGAGAGGGTCCTGCCAAGTACAACCATCTCAGTCACAGCTAAATGATGAACCCTTTGCCTGCCAGATAGGAGTGGTTGGTGGATATCTGACATCAAACAAGAAACACATTAACCATCGATCATGGCACCTGCATATGGATTGATGGGAAACACAGAATGGGACAGGCAGCATTAGGTTGATAAGGTGACTTTTTCTGAGGAACAACTTCTGAAAGTGTCTGCAGGTGAGAAAAGTGCTTATGATGTGTAAGCAAGTATGAAGAAAAAAATTTTTCCTGATCACACATGATGGGATAATATCTCTGAAGATATCAGAGCTTGTTCCTCAGTAACACTGGTATTAATTGCGTATTCTAAATATATATTAATATGATATTAATTATTTTGTTTAACAGTCAGAAGACTTCTCTACTCTAAACCATAATTTTAAGTAGAACATGTAAACAGGAAAAAACCACAAAACAATTCTTGCACTGGAATTGCTCTGACTGGAGCTGCAACACCATTTAGCCATGATGCTCAGGATGCCAAGATGCATGAGACCTCGCACTGTACAAATGGAGCTAATGTTTTGCTGTCGCATCTGCATGTTGCTCTTGCAATGTTCCCTGCTACTATCTTTGATCAGTGAAAACACACCTATGGTTTTGACTTCTCTTTTTTTTCACTTCTGCTACCAGCTAGTTGTTATTTTACACTGTCCAGATCCTGTAAAAATGTTTATGCAGTATTATTTGGCTTCATGTTGTACAATTTAAATAACATGGCAACTTGTTTCCATCTGAAACAGGACGGAAACAAGCAGGTTGGCAACTACAGTCTTTCTATACTTATCTTTCAACATTAACTTTTGTCTGTGGGTGATTATGTACTCCACTTCTAGTTTACAACTAACTTCTCATATTTTAATTTAAAAAATCATAATAATACAATAGATATTTCATGTTATTAGTCCAGGAAATGAAAGTTGTACCTGTACGTATGATTACATCAGATTGATTAAAGTCTGACATTAGTTCAAAAAGATAGAACAATAGTGTGTAGATACATGCATGTAGGCACACAGATGGTAAACTATCTGCTTTTCTACAGGAAGAACAGTGCACAAATAAAAATTACTGACATCCATTTGACAGTTACTGGATATATCCAATGAAACAGAAGGAAATACACATCCCTCCATCTGTCATTATTTTAGACCTTGGATGAACAGTAAAATGCATAGAACTATTTGTTATGCTGCAGTATTTCACATAGAATAAATTACTGTAATATTCAGTGGATACTAGATATTTCATATATTAGAAAAAAATTATGACCACACAAAAGTGAGCACTAATGTTGGTAAGTAAGTGATGCTATTTTCTACATTGAACCATAATGAAGTGAATCATAGAATCATAGAATCATAGAATCATAGAATCATAGAATCATAGAATCATAGAATCATAGAATCATAGAATCATAGAATGGATTGCATTGAAAGGGACCTTGAAAATCATGTATTTCCAGCCCCCCCTGCCTACCACTAGATCAGGTTACCCAAGGCCCCATCCAGCCTGGCCTTGAACACTTCCAAGGATGAGGCATCTGCAACTTCCTTGGGAAACATATTCCAGTGCCTCACTGCCCTCATCATGAAGAATTTCTTCCTAATGTCCAATCTATATCTTTCCTCCTTCCAATTTGAAGTTATTCTCCCTCATCCTATCAGTACATGCCCTTGTAAAATGTCCCTCCCCAGCTTTCTTGCATACCTCCTTCAGGTACTGGAAGGCCGCTATAGGGTCTCCCCAGAGTCTTCTCCAGGCTGAACAAGCCCAACTCTCTCAGCCTCTCCTCATAGCAAAGTTGCTCCATTCCTCTGATCATCTTTGTAGCCCTCCTCTGGACCCATTCCAACAGTTTCATATCCTTCTTATGTTGAGGCTTCCAAACCTAGACAAAATACTCCATGTGGGGTCTCACGAGAATAGAAAGTGTAATTAATCGAATAGGGCATGTGTAGTCCTTTCAAGGTATTCTCTTATCATGGAAATTTCATTGGTTATATAGATGGATGTGAGCCAAAATTATTTACTTCTTATATGTATTTCAAATCCCCAAATCTTCCATCTAAGTAGCAAAATCAAATTTCACATGCAAGATTCTAATTTCGTTTAAAAGGTTAAGAAAAGTAAAATTAATACTCTTACCAGTTCTTATACACTTTGATTTCAGAATATATATATATAGTTCCACCATTTAGGGTGCAAGTAACAGAAAAGAAACGAAAATATAAAATAAAACCACAAAAATAAGTATATAAACAGGAATGAATATACTTATTTCTGTCTTTTCTTGTATATTTAACATAGATCAGAGCCTTGATTTGTACCATAACACTTTTTCTTTCCATATGGTAGAACTTCTAAGTTCAGGCTACACTGCCTTTCATACTAAGCACTTAAAATTTCAGTTCCTTAGAATCAGAGTCTGTTTGCTTTCCTCATATGTAACATATATCATATACAAGAGGTCAGGTCAGAAATGAGAGGGGTTACCTGAAGTTTCCTTACCATATCAGCCATCCCTATGTGATTGTATGAATAGACTTACTCCTGTTTGGTTTTCAGTTATGGGGTGCATGGGCACCAGTCTTGTTTGGGAAAAGTCATGAGGGGACATTTTCCAGTCAATAGAAGAGAACAGGATAGAATAGCTCACCTGAATTTCGTTGGGTAGATTCTAACGTATAATTTAATATATTAATTAAATTAATAAATACTATGTCAATTTAGGCACATTTAAAAAGTCTATGAATGTAAAGGAGTGTGTGTTTCTTCACATAGTTTTTTTTAAGAAAGCAATAAATCCAAAAATATCTTGTACATTTTCTATCAGGCTCATTGGACTTTTAAACATATATTACCATTGTCCTTGAGAGTGTTTATAATTTTTCCAATAAATGAGACAGGCAGGGAATCTCTGCCTCAGTGCCTGAAACATGTCCTTCCCCTCCTGATTCCCATAATTTTTAGTCTGCATTTGTTTCTGCCACATATTCTGAGTCCTCTCTGTGCTGCTGTTGTTAAACAGCAATTATTTTCCCTTCTTAAATACATTATCACAGAGAGGTGCTACTACCATCGCTGGTTGACTCAGCCTTGGTCAGTGGCAGATCTATTAGCTCTACTGGACATAGGTGAAGCTTCTAGAATCTTCTCACTGCAGCCACCCCAGAAGCAGGCTACCCAAATCTTGCTACACAAACCAAATACAGCCATGTAACTTCTGTGTAGAATTTCTTGGTTGTCTTGCAAATATGCAATCAATACAGAATAGTGGATAAATTTTAGCTTTTGGTTTCCAGAGGAGGGAAAATAATATTTGACTTTATTTTGTGCCATCTGCAGTGAACTGGGTAATGACTGCTACATAGATGGTCATTTTCTTATACAATTAATTTTAAGGCTTTTGCTTTGATTCTTCACAGCTGCATGTATGTTATATTTAAGGCACGGGTGGACGAGGTGCTGAGGGATATGGTTTAGTGTTTGGTAGGAACGGTTGGACTCGGTGATCCGGTGGGTCTCTTCCAACCTGGTTATTCTGTGATTCTGTGATTCTGTGATATTGTTTCTATCATCCCAAGGTGTTATATAAAACTACAAGCCCATTTTTGCTTGTGAAAACATTTGGATATTATTTCTGCTGTTAGTTGCAACAGAAATACACATCTTATTTCTGTATTTCTGGTATTTCAGTTAACTTGCAAGTGGTAAATGTGAGTCACTCAACATGATAGTTGCAAAATTTGAGATCCTAGGATCATCTCACTTGTATTTAAAACAAGAGCTCTGAACTTCTAGCTGCCTGAAAGTACAGACTGATACTAGTTAAGAAAAAGAAACCAAAATATGGTTTGAGGAAAAGATGTATTTTCAATGGAAGTGATTCTGTCCCTCTATTCCTCTCTTGTGAGACCCCATCTGGAGTACTGTGTCACCTCATCTGAAGTACTGTGTCCAGTTCTGGAATCCTCAGCATAAGAATGATATGGAGCTGTTGGAATGAGTCCAGAGGAGGTCTATAAGGATGATCAGAGGGCTGGAGCACCTTCCACACAAGGACAGGCTGAGAGAGTTGTGGTTGCTCAGCCTGGAAAAGAGAAGGCTCCGAGGAGATCTTATAGCAAATTCCAGTACCTGAAAGGAGCCTACAAGAAAGCTGGACAGGGACTATTCATAAAGGCTTGTGGTGATAGTACAAGGGGGACAAGAGCAGTACAAGAGCAGATTTAGACTAGACATTAGGAAGAATTTCTTCACCATAAGAGTAGTGAAGCACTGAGGCAAGTTGCCCAGGGAAGCTGTCGCTGCCCCATCCCTGGAGGTGTTTAAGGCCAGGTCGGATGGGGCCTTGGGCAGCCTGATCTAGTGGGAGGTGTCCCTGCCCTTGACAGGGTGGGGTTGGAACTAGATGATCTTTAAGGTCCCTTCCAACCCTAACTATTCTATGATTCTATAAAAAATTCATAGTTAAAAATAAAGCATGTGATTTATCCTGTAATTTCTGAATGTTTGTAGTAATCAGCACTGAATGCTGAATTGAATTATGACTGCAATTAAACAAGCAATAGTAGCAGGTTATTTGGAAGAAACACGGTATTTTTGTTGTAAAATAATACCAGTTTCAAGAAATATGTGTAACTGCTGAGTAATTACAAATGGATTATGTAAGTCCTTCAAATATAACATCTAAAATCACTTTTAAACCTTTCTACAGCGTATGTTTCTCACTAGTTAGCTAGGATCAATGAAGAGTGTTGATCTAAAATTTTCTGTAATTCAGTTCTCTGATCTCTCTTTGACAATTTTTTTGAACAACACAACAGTTAATGTCAGTTAACTGTTTCAAAAGCTGTTGAAATTAAAATTGCCCATGTTGTTATTTTCCAGATGACTGTAAGAATAATAACCATGAACAACCAGTAATGACATCCTAGATAAAATGGAACTTTGACTACCCTTTCACTGCCTACAAACGAATTACCTTCAATTAGTTTCTAAGTTTAGTTTCACTGTAAGCCAATAAATACAGGCTGCTACTAGAAGGGGATGTTCCCTGCTCTCAGCTGTCCTGACCAGCACTACTGTCACTATACAGCTGAATGAGGGAATTGCCATTCCTGCATGTTGATCTTTTACTTTGGTAGTGGTTGGTAAATAGGTAGAGAGGAAACTAGTTCAACAGCATCCTGCACTTGGCTCAGGGTAATTGTTTTGTTCACAGGAACTGTGGTTTCCTAAAACAACCTGCAAATAGCCAGACAATGGTACGGGCCCTAATTCTTGTTACACAAGTTGATGGCTTTTGCTGTCTGTGCTTTCCATATTTTTTTCCTGAAATTTCTGAGACAAAATAACCAAAGGCACAGTTGATTTCTGTATATTTAATACAGTAAAAGAATTCACATGGTGGAGAGACTGTATGCTTGATATCTTCGTAACACTGCATGCTGGTCTTCACTAGTAGATAGACTTTTATGATGCAGTAACATTTTTAAGCTACCATATAATTTCAAATATGTTTTAGTTGTTGCTGTTCATGCCTTTTATACTTTCATATATTTTTGGTATTCAGAAGCTTTTGTTTGTTTCTGCTAATACAAGTCAGATACAGTCTCTTTCTCTCTAAGGATCTCACACCAAACTGGCATTTTTTTTTTAAATTAAAAGAAAACAAACAAAATAAAGATATTCATATAGGGAAGAGAAGAGAAAAAGACAGTTTTCTTTGTGAGCAGTTCTCACAGCCAATGAGGCAGGAGAGTCACTTCATTTTAACAGGAGTAGGAAAGAGTTAAATCTTCTTGCTGTTACTAATAAGACAGAGCTTCCTATTTTTTTGTTTCCCAGAAAAATAAAAACCTGAATCTGAAACTCCACATTCATGTCCCTGTGGTATTCATTATATTGGCAGTCAAGAACTAGCAGTCCTCAGCAGGTATTCCAGTTTTCTTTTGTGTTGAAGGAAGTATTAGCAAATAACACTGTAATAAACCCCAGGTTTGCTGCTGTCAGTTTAATGAATATGAATTAGAGTGTGATTTTAGAAGCATTTGCATTAAGATCATTAATAAAGACCAATAATCCATCCATCTATTGGCTCAAGCGATGTTAGTGATGTTGGGTCTAAATCTGTGTTTCAGTCTTGGCTATTCAAATTCAGATCATCCAAAATGTAATCATTTTTCATACATACAAATTCAGGTATACCCTATATAGACTGCTAAGAAGTTGATGTTGTATGCTTAAAAAAAATTGTTAAGGTATTTTGGACATTTGATGAAATTGATAATAATAGTGGGTTTGCATTTGCCTTTGACAAATGCATCATTTCTTAATTGCATTGCAACAAAATGCATCGTATTTTTTCTTTTCCTTCCCCCCTCCAGGAAGGTTCTTTAAAAAAAACCAAAACAAATTACTTCTTTTATTTAAAATACCATCATGATAAACCCCCATCATTTCCTTGAGGCAACCATAGTGCATTTGAGGATCTTCTGTTTTGTTTCTACCCCTTCATGACCTTTTCTTATGCTTTTAATGCATTTGTCTTCCATGCCCAAGGAAGCATTAAATTGCTGCCACTGCCAGTAAACAAATTATAACCCAGCTAATTATTTTAAACTGAATAGAATCACAGAATCATTGAGGTTGGAAGGGAATTCTGGAAATCACCTAGTCCATCTTCCTCCATTGAAGCTGATTCAGCTACAGCAGGTTCATGAGGACTGTTTCTCATCAGGTTTTGAATAACACTTGCGTATCAACCTGTGCCCATTGTATCTTTGCCTGTCAATGGGCACCACCAAGAAGAGTCTGTTTCCATCTTTTTTACTCCTATTGCATTAGGCATTTCTGGATATTGTATACTTTTCTATCATACACACGCATTTATATATTTACCTTTTTTTCAAGATGGGTTGATTTGTCATTTTTAGTTAGCATTTAAAAATGTTGTCTTCTATTTATTACAATCCAAGGATTAAGTTGACAAACTTACTACTGTTTGGATAGAGCACCTAGCTGCTGAACAACCTACTTGAAAGAACTGATGCAGGCCAGACAGATTAGAAGAATTAGAAGAAATTGTTAAACACACAGAATAATAGGGGGGTTATTTCCTGGATAAGCACTTTAATGGGAAATTATTTCTCATGTTACTTTGCTTCACAGCTCTGTTGATTCCCTTGATATAGAATGAAAAATACTGAAGAAATAAAAGATGACCATTTTTCCCATTTCTATGAACTATAAAATACTGTGACCTCAGTAGGTACTGTGAAATTCTAGAAAGTGGAATTCAGGAAGTAAGAAGCCTCTCTTCAAGAACACAGTAAGAGTTAAGAACAAAGGATTCTGAAGTTCAAACATCACTGTGTAAAGCATTAGAGTTATGTTGAATTCTGAGCAAGTTCCAGAACATGATAACTACACAGACAGATGTGGAAAGAAAAATTAAATTATGCCAGTTAGCATATTTTCTGATGTCAAAAAATGTAAAAAAAATATATACCTTCTCTTCTTCTACAAGTAAAAAATATTTATAAGACCATCACACATTTCATTCCTTTCCTGTAAGGCCATCTGTTAATGAAGATAATTTATAATTTTCAGTAGGGTCTTCTAATGTTAATTTTAAGGAACTACATAGCTAACTTGATAAATGCTCTATTTGCTTCATAACATGATAGCAAAAGGATGCATTTTCAAGTAATCTTAGTATCTTACCACTTAAATAGAGGCTCCAGTGAAATGGACAGCTGAGTAACATGATAAAACAAATCAAAGTAATTTTTAATCAATATTTTAGCATAGTAAAATGTGTTGATGAGAATATAAAAGGCATTATTTATATGAAATCAATTATACTGAAAGTAAAATTTTCTACAACTTTACGTACATGATCTGCCCATACCTAACTGAATGGCACATAGCTGTTGGAGTTCATGAGGAGTATAAATATTGAAATGAGGAGCATGTGTGGAGTGGAGGTTTTTTATTGTGTTAGAAAATATATTTTTACAAAAAATTACCATTGTACTTCAACTTTGGTCAAGACAATAGGGAATATAACTTAGAGAGAGGCTGTAAGGTCAAGAGAATAGGGAATGTAGCTTTTAGTGAGGCTGTAAAACATTTGCTATTTCTTTGCCTAGCAACAGAAACAACATCTAGGTTACCTGGTTTTCATTTTCACAAAATATAAAATCCATCTGTTTTGGTTTTCAGGATGTGATGGAAATAATTATTTTCATAGTCACTGTGAAATCACTTTACAAAGTTCTCAGCTATCATTGCCACAGTATTTTATCAATACTTGCATGAACTGCAGATCATAATAATAATTGCTCTACTGCAGATCAGTCACTAGAGCAATGCAAAGTGGTTATCACTCTAATGTGCCTGGCATCAGGCACTTGGATATAAGAAATTATCTTTGGTTTGAATCTGGAGTCTTTTTATTCTTATTTATTCTGACATACCTTTGTTAGCTTGACAAGTAACAACTCTTAATTACAATAGGCAAGCTAAATGTTAAGTTTTGGTAATATTGCCCCCTCCCCCTATATGTCATGAACTCCTACAGATGAGTATATGTGTTCCTGTTTTAGCTATTTTTTATGGTTAGTTTTCTCCAAACATCCTAGCTTTACAGGACTAGTAACTGCAGTATTGTGATGTGTTTGGCTTCATGGACAATACTAGGCTCTGATGGATTCGTTTTAGACTTTAGAAATCCTTAAACTTTTTAGCAGGCCTTTTTTTGCTCATGCCTTTGAAAATACCCACATAGTGTTCTGAGATCTACTCTCAAACATTATTCTGAAAATATTAAAAAAACCTCTAAATCAAAATCCATTAAACGAAGATGCAAAAGCAGAGCTGAAGTATGCAGTCATTCTAGTTATCATTTCATTGGTCTCCAATGAGTCACCAATGACTAATTATTTACTGCTTAAAATGCTGGTTTCTTCATATACTTAGTTTAGTTAAAAAACATTTCAAAAAATGACAAAATGAGTGCTATCTTCACTTACACAGTGTAAATAAATATCAAAATTTAGGGCTTGCTAAAGCACAAAATACAAACGGAAACAATCTGGCATTTTGTAAGATTAACCCCCATGAGAAAGTAGCCTGTGAAGTGCACAGCTGTGAGCTCATACATGATGCTGAAGTGTATACCCTCTACTTGCTGAAGTGTATACCCTCTACTTACTGAAGCATCCCCACCTACCTAGCACAATGACACGAGGCACACCTTTATGTGAAGTCTCATGACAGAAACAGGGCAGTGATACGGGATTTTAAGCAAGAGGAAAAGAGTGACCAGTTACTGAGCCCTGCCTCTACTTCTTTAATCATTCACATGCAAGACACAGTTCTGGCAGAGTGGCAGACTGCATTTAGAGGCCTTAAATGTGACCAATGATCTAAAAAAACTGTACAGCAATGTGCTGACTATTCATGTGTTCCTTAATGATAATTAATTGGAGTAATCTCTGAATTTTATATGTAGAAAAATTCACATTACTGGTTATGCTGTTAACAAATATGGTTTCATTACTGATTCCTGTTCACTTCATACTCTTGGTAGTATGATACAGAGATATATACCCATATATAAAACCTCTCCTTAATTAAGCACTTATGAATTTTCTACAGTAAAAATAATGCTTTTGAACGTAAAATGGATGTTATTTCACTACTGTTTTCAAGCTTCTGCTATGAAAATAACAGTGTGAAGAGGGCAGGGAGAAACAATGTATTAACTTTCACTTCAAGTTTGCTATTTTTTGCACTGCCATAATATTTTAATGCCTTACTTGGTATAATAATGTACGTTGAATGTGTGATGCTAATGGTAATTTCAATCACCTTGAGAGCTATGTATAATTATCTTACCAAAAAGAAAAAAGTAGCAGATTCTCTGACTTATTAAGAACTAAGTTTGCTTTATTTGCTAAATGAAGTATGCCAAGAATACTCTGCTAAAAGTATTTTTGCTTTAATCTTTAGTTGTTTCTTTGATAAGCCTTTTTTCTCATTTGTTCTTGTGCAGCTGATTTTTGCATTGACAATTTTTAACTAGTTTGTAGGAGCTGCAAAGAAAGGGAAAATTAACGTCTGGCAGATGTAGAGTGTGAGTATCCAGTTAAGTCTGGAAGAAAAATTGGTTCTAAAGAAATGATGAATGGGTATATTTGTGCTCAAATCAGCACCAATTAGTATATTCAATAACTGAAATTATTTAAATCAACATAAAGTAAATACTAGGATAAATGAGACAAACCACTGTTGACATCACTCTAGATCATCTGCAGAATGAGACAATTGGTTGTCCAGGTTTTTCTTCCATTTTCTAAAACGTTTTTTAAAGGATGTCTGAATAATAAAATCCACATAGTGAGAGCTTTAAATACAGAATGCATTTCTGATTATAAGGAGAAGTAGCTTTCTGTGTGGCAGAGATAATGCTCTAGTAACTAGAAGGGGGTGGGCTATGTGTTTTGCTTGGTTTTTTTTGTTGTTTTTAAACATGCCTTCAAACTTTTTTCTATGAATCAGGGAGGAGATAGAGTTGTCCAGTTTGTTGCTGCTGTAGTACTGAATATGACCACAAACGTTGCTGTGTTGAGAAGAAAGCAAGCTTCCTTTCCAAAACATGTGCACAGATACATGCATACACTTTCCTCCCTCAACAAAAAAGATGGAGGGCACAGAGGTTAGAACTTACTTCTCTCTTTCTTTTGTCTGTAAATTTTATTTTAATAGTGCTGCTATTATCAGTACTAACAGACACTCCGTTCTTTTGAAATCAGTTAGAGATGTGCTTCTGCATTTGCATGGTTCTCTTGGGCTATTCCCTTAAGACTGAGGGATTTATCAGATATGAAGTTTCCAAAACTCTAAAGTATGAAGGAAGCAAATATACTTTACAAATACACATTTCAAATATATAATACTCAATTTATAAATTAAAATTCTGTTAATATAATCTCTAATTAGGTCTAAATTACCAGTTTTAGATAGACTTTGTTTACAGAATCAACTTGATACTTATGTTATGAATGTTGTTTGAACTGCAGATTAAATTCACTTTAGAAAGTCTGAATGTGACCTCTGCTTATTCAGCAGTGACTTTTTTTCCACTTTATACTTCCATCATAAATGGCCACTAAATAGTGCCACAAGGACCCTGACTGAATTTCCTGTCTTTGTCTCTTTGAGGTATATGATCCAATTCTCTAAAAATTTTGTTCCCTGAGTCCCGATTGATTTATTCATATTTACATTCACATTTAGCCACTAGAGCTTATTATTATAGGGACTGCAGCAGCACCAATTACAGTGGCAGGTCAACCATTCCTACAAAACATCCCTTCTTCACAGCTGCAACACGCAACTTCTGGCTAATGCTTCATACCAGCTTGAAGCTGTTTTTAAAAGCAATGCTGTTTAAAGTTGTGTCCCAGCCTTCTTAATGTTTTTCACAATACAGCTTCTCACATTTGTGCTCTGAAAACTAAACTGTGTGCTTTCATTTCACTGGCCAAGTAGTTTAGACTATCCTGTTACTGTAATCAGTTTCCACTCTTTGCCAGTTATAATTGCTTACCAATGTGGTGGTTAGACCTTGGATGGCTGTCAGATGTGCTCCCAGCCATTCTCTGAGTCCCTCTCCTCAACAGGATGAGGAGAGAAAAGGAGATTGAAAAGTTTGTGGGTCGAGATAAAACCAGGAAACATTTGAGGAAAATTAATTTGATTTACTATCAATTAAAAAAGATGTGGATAGCAAGAAACAAAATTTGAATGCTAAACCAACACCTCTCCTCTCATCTCTCAAACACAACTTCATTTCTTCCGTCCTGACTCCTCCACCCTCTCTGAATGGCACAGAACAGAAAGTGGGGATTATATGGTCAGTATGTAGAGGTCTCTGTGCTGTTTTATCCCTCTCTCCTTCCTGCCCTGCTCCAGCATGGTTTTTCTCTTCAACATTTTACTGTTGCAATTCCACCACTTCATTTGGACACAGACTAGAATTTCATGCCAAAATACCGAAATCTGAAATACACACAAAAATGCTGTTTTCTCTCCTGTACATTTCCTGATAATGCCCCGCATTGTCTCCTTGATTCTTATTTGATGTTCCATCCAGTAATCTTCCAGGTGTATTCTCTCTCTCTCAAGTACTTCAAGTTATTCAGAAAGTACAGGATGAAAAATTTTTGGCCAAAGTTATGTTCTACGTGATTTATCAGGTCTATTGTACTTTATGTACAACAACACACTACATACGCTTTAGTTTTTTTTGGGGGGGGGTGATAATTTACAGCATTTAGAACTCTATCTTCTGCTTTAATTGCTATACATTTTAACAACACGAGCTGGCATTGTGCACTCACAGACTAGAATGTCAACCGTGCCCCAGACTGCATCAAAATAAGTGTGGCCAGCAGGTCAAGCGAGGTGATTCTGCCCCTCTACTCCACTCTTGTGAGACCTCATCTGGAGTACTGTGTCCAGTTCTGCAATGCTCAGCACAAGAAGGATATGGAGGTGTTGGAATGGGTCCAGAGGAGGGCTACAAGGATGACCCAAGGGATGGAGTACCTCCCATATGAGGACAGGCTGAGAGAGTTGTGGTTGTTCAGCCTGGAGAAGAGAAGGCTCCATGAAGATCCTACAGACACCTTCCAATACCTGAAGGGGGCCTACAAGAAAGCTAGGGAGGGGCTTTTTGCAAAGTCATGTAGTGATAGCACTAGGGGGAATGGCTTTAAATTGGACTGTTTACAAACGCTTGTAGTGATAGGATTAGAGGCAATGGGTAAAAACTGGAGAGGGGCAAATTTAGACTAGACATAAGGAAGAATTTCTTCCCTATGAGAGTGGTAAGGCACTGGAACAGGTTGCCCAGGGAAATTGTGGATGCCCTATCTGTGGAAATGTTCAAGGCCGGGTTGGATGGGGCATTGGGCAGCCTGATCTGGTGGGACATGACGCCCCATTGCAGGATGGAACTGGATGATCTTTAAAGTCCTTTCCAACCCAAACTATTCTATTATTCTATGATCTTCAATACAGTTTTCATGCTGCTACTGAGATAAAGATAAATACCAGCTTATTCCTACAAGGAGGAAAAAAGGTGACTAATAATTATGATCTCTAACGATTAGATCTCTAGTGATCAGATAAAAAATCAGCTGAAACTCACATCTGTGATCATTTTGATATAGAGAAGAAGACAGATAAGTGTGTAGACATGTTTCCCTTTTTTACCTTGCCCCATGAGCTTTGTCATCCTACTTTCTCACCCCAACCTGCTGAGGAGGGTGAATATGTGAGTGATCTTGTGGGAGTTTAGCCCTTATCCAAGATTAACACACCACAATTAGAAACAGAGTCTTAAGCTAACTCTGAGATATACAAGCAGGAAATTACTAGAAAATTATTTTGGAAGTAGGTGAAATTTGTTTTTTTCCCCCTTGAGATTGGTTAATGAACTTTTGTCCATTTCCTTACCTGAAAGAAAGCTGGACATGTCTTTTCTTTTTTGAGACTACGGAAAATATGATGAAAAGAGGGTAGGAGGGGGAGGGTAGAGGCCATCCTCTCTTTAAACTTGAAAAAAGGAGTGATTAGTCTCTTTGGTGGAAAGAGAAGTATCCTCCAAGTCTGAAAATGTATATTATTGCTAAAGCCTGTAGTACAATACAATAATTTATCAATAATTCTTCAGCATATTGCAATACTACAATCATCAAGTGGATTGATACAGCATTTATTTTCATTGTTAATTCCACACCAATTATAAATATTCATGGTTACACGATATCATTCACCATTCATGGTTTACTAATGTATTTTCATATTTACATTTGAGATAAAATTGTGGATATTCATAATATGTCAGCCTCTAGCAGTGCAATTTGGGAACAGCAAGGTTTAATTCTTATACAAAACACATAAAAAACATTATGTAAAATAATATATTGGTAGTCGAGAGTCTTATAGTCTCCTTCAAGTCACCTAAAT
This sequence comes from Phaenicophaeus curvirostris, assembly GCF_032191515.1. Classification (NCBI taxonomy): domain Eukaryota; kingdom Metazoa; phylum Chordata; class Aves; order Cuculiformes; family Cuculidae; genus Phaenicophaeus; species Phaenicophaeus curvirostris. Next base: position 224,372 of record NW_027206803.1, on the reverse strand, counting down.
GAAGTAAAACTTATTATTATTTGTTATATTTTGCAAAGTATTAATCATTCATTATTTTTCATAACACCATGGTGCTTGTAGAACTTCTTGTAACAATCAAAAATTGTGCCATTGAGGATAATCTCAGATATAAATAACATAACAGCCTTTACTATCCTTTTTTTTATTATTCTCCTACTCTAATAAATGTAGAATTCCAATCAATTTTTATATGCCTTTCTCCTTTTCATACTTTTTCATTGCTGTTATCTGAGGGAGAAGACAGATATGTTCTACATAAATCCACTGTAGTACAGGATGATGCTAAGGGCTCTTCATTTATTGTGGTGGTTTTTTAATTAACTGGACCAGGCTTGTTGTTGGAACCTGTCAAAGTAACACAATCAGAATGTAAGTATGTTTAGCTGAGCATAACTAACATAAAATAATGTTGAGCTCTATGGTCTATGAGAAACATAATGCACTCAAGAGTCTTAATTGTTTCTGGTTCATAGCTGGCCGTTAAGATTTATTACTACTGTGATGCTTAAGTATCAAGCACTATTGAACATTCAGAATCAAATAAGAATATTGAAGGAATTCAATAATGGAAATAATTATGAAAATTAATGAAGTACTTACAGTGAAATATAACTTCATTTGGACATTTAATTCAGGAGGAAAAAGTAAATCTTTTTGTAATTTTTTGCTCAGTAGAGTAATTACACTGTGGTATCACAGATATGCTACATTCATCATTTTGTATTTCTTGCATGTTTTACCTCTGTTGAAAACAATAATTATTTTCAGTGAAACAGATGCTGCAATTCAGTTAATTTTCCAAGAAGGTAAACAGGTTACATTTTCTACTCAGTAACATTAGACAATTTTAATTAGCATATCTTGTAATTCATTGAAAATTAACAAAATTAAAAAGAAGATAAAAAGTGCCATTCAGAGGCAGTCAGTTTACATGCAAAATTCACATCAAGTATTGTAGCACAGGAAGAATGAAAACAACACAGTTCTAATAAAGGAAAATATCTTCTATACAGCTGGAAGCGTTCATTGGAAATGTAATATACTCTTCTGATTTTTTTTATTCATTTATGTATTTTATTTATTTATATACTACACAGAAGCATAGATCATGCCTAGATGTTTTCCTTATGTCTTCTCTTTTAGATGGTGATTCTGAATTGCTTTAGGATTTTTATTCATCTTACAAAAATTCTTGTGAGAGGGGCTATAAAGTAGTCAAGAAAATGCTACTATCTTCCAGATTTTTTTAGCAGTTTACTTTTAAATAAGGGATATATAAATGCTTAGTATTTTTGCCAGTTGTGCATGTGCTGTCTTTCATCATCTACAGAGGATGGGAAAAATTTTGCACACAATGTGATTTCAATTTCATCATTTTGAAACAAATTTGCTGATGTTATGTGATGAACAGTCAAACCTAGCAACATCTCTTCCAAGCTGTACTTCTGATCCTGCTTTCCAAAAATACTCCATGCCACTGTTTCTGGACCTGTTTAACTCTTTCATAGCCTCTGGTAACACTCAAAGGCATATATTTCTTTGGATTTGTATTTTTCACTGGATTATGTCTGTCTCAACAAAGCCATTTGCTGGTGGAAAGATGACTCTTTTAATAATTAGACAGTAGTCTTTCCTTTCCCCTGTGGAAATTAGTTTGTGTTTATTCCTGAGGTAGTTTTCTTCACAGTTTTGGTATTTGCCTTTATTTGGATGAGAATAGCACCTTACTCATTACAGCTTTTCCTTTCTGTGAATCATTTTACTGTTATCTTCTGCTCTTGAATTCAGACTCTTTTTCTGTAGAAAGCAGCCCTGCTGGATTAATTGATGCATTCATGTATGAGCCTCTCAAAGAGGAGCAGAAAAGCAATATTTGTTTGTTGAATTTAAGCTTATAGTTCAGCCTATTGTAGTCACATAGCCAGACCTCCTGTGTTATAACAGTAGAGATACGTGCATGTCCACAAGCCTATGAGGTAGATTTGACCTGTAATGCCCCATTGTTTAAGAAGCAATTGCAAATAGTTATGTACCTAAGTAAAAATTGTCTTTAAGGTCCCTCCTAACCCAAATCACTCTGATTAGGTGATTGTACTCAACCTAAACCAATATGATAATATGGTCTGAAGTACATGAAGTTACTCTGAATTTCTGTCAAAAAGATGAAGTAATAGCAGATCTTAGAGGACATTAAAGAAAAAAAATTTTGAACATGTAGAAAATGCTGCTATGGAGAGGATAGATGTTAAACTGTGTCTGGTGATGCAGATTATCCACAGAAAATTCTGTAATTGTTGATCATAATTTGGCATTTTTGGGTAAAGTTTACATCAGCCTGCAGGAAAAGAACAGTAGATCTTTTACCCTTTTTCCTATAATTGAAGTTAGGAAACTCTTTTCAGTAATGGTGACAGGTTATTTTTGTGTATTTGACACTCTGCCTAAACATGCACGGTCTTTTTGTTGCCCTTACTCAGTGGTGCACTTTGATTTAGGTCTGGACTTTGCATAGAATAGCTTCTTTAAAGCAAAATGATCTTTAGTAGCATAAACATTTGTAAATATTAAGAAGTGCATGGATAACTCCCCTTTCACATGTTCTGACATGTTATTAATCCTTTCATAGAACTTAGAAGGCTTAGACTTTACTTTAAAAACGTAAATGACATTTTATTTATGTGTGTATTACTTGTTTAGTTGGGGGGGTTGATTTTTTTTTAAATATAGCATTTAAATAAACTTAATATATTAAGACTACATGTAGTTGTAAATAATAAAGAAAAGGTAAAACCAGAAGAATGGACTTCAGTGCAATTGTCAGCAAACGTATAGTAAAGATTTAATTAACAAAGTTGCTAGGTCTCTTGGGCAACATCAGGGAATCATCCACACATCTCTACCAAATATTACTACTAAAAGAGAAATTCCTTTCTAATCTCCACTTGTCAGATGCAACCTTTACTTTAATCTTAGGAAGAAAGAAATGCAGCAATCAAACACTGTTTTCTTGAAGTACCTAGAGAAGATAGATTGACACAATGGAGAGTAAAATTCATTCCAGATAAAAAAATAACCAACCAAACAAACACAAAACCAAAACCAAACAACAACCATAAGCAATGGAAACCATGCATCCTTGTGTAATATAAATACAGGATATTGTGTTCAATGCTTAAATCATCTGTTGAATGACGTAGCCGAGTATTTGCCCCTTAATGTTTTTGAGAAGTCAATAGTACAATTAGTATATCGATTAGTACAGTTAAGTATTAAGTACCATTGAAGAAATTGTACAGTTTTCATCAATTTGTTTTCACTCCAATGATCAGATACAAGATAAACTGAAACTCAGAATTGTGTCTATTTTAGCAGATAAAAGATAGACAGGTGTGTAAACAGGTCTCAGGTGATTTTTTTCCTTTTGGCTGGGGATGGGGAACATTTGGGGTTTCTTTACCATGATGGTCAGAATCCCTGCTTAAAGGCGTTGTTTATGACACTAGTAAAAGTAGCCAGCATGAAATTCTGGCTTTACAGAAAACTGTGCCAGGATTTCATTGCATCTTTTTGCAAGAGAGCATCACTGCAGTCAGAATGCAATGCGATTTTTCATAGATTAGATATTGCTTAAAACTAATGTTATTCCTTTCTAGAGACAAGTTGTGTACTTTTGAGGGAATCATTTAAAAATATTGCTACTGGTTAAAACACCTTTGGAGCTGTTACAGAATACGAATTGTTAATTCACTAGGAATATGTGGGCTTTATTTGGTTTTTATAAGCAGCAAATTTGTACTCTTTCTGTGTCCTTTGCGGCTGTGCCAAACTTTAATGCAATACTCAATAACTGTCTAATAATGCACTATTGGATAGTCCCTAGTCAAACCCAAATGTGCTTTTATGTGAAACTTAAAAAGTTAATTTACAGATTGAAATAAATATATAACATTAAGAATTTTGCTTTTAAATTGGATTTGAATTTGATTTTTTAATTTACATTAACAACCGCATTCCTGAGGGAAAAAAAAAATGTCAACATGAGATCGCAACATACAGAGGAGAGTTGGTTGCAATAGCTAGTTACAGTATAAAAGTTGTAAAATATTTATAACTGCCTGAGCCCTACAGTCAAATACAGGCCAATTTCACAAGTCTGTCAAACAGCTTAGAAAAGCTGTGGTTATATAGAAGCAATAGTAGACTCTACATTTGGGAGAAAGTGATTGGAACCTTATTTCTTAAATGTACATTGGGAGTACAAAGGAAGATTTTTGTGACCACATGAAATAAGAATTTGAAATAACAAAACCCTTTCCAATCACTGTATCGTTCACAGTTCCAGGAAAGTATTTGGTGACAGACATTCAGTTCCCTTTTAAGGGTGAGAGAGATGATGTGTCTGCTTTCTTGGAAGCTGCCTGACATCCAAATATTTCGTTGATATACCAAGTCCATGACATAAGAACAGTGTCTTTAGAATCTCCTGTAGTTAAATCTCTCTGTCATGAAGGTCATACTTTGCAGGCAGTACAAGCAGTCAGTTAAGACACATGAACTTTGTTGTATTGTAACCTCCATTGCTTCAGCTTACAGAATTTCTGTGCACTACGACATTTTTTTTGTTCACATTTTCATGTATATGAGCAGCCTTGTAATTAACTACTAGAAAGATAATTTCTTATGATAAAGAAATAATTACATCCAAGCTGCATGCACTCAATAGTAGTGAATAACATTCCATTATAGTCAGGTCAAGTATTTATTTGTCTTCACTTATTGAAAATTCATGTCTATTTTGTTACTTTAAAATGATTTGTGACTCAAATTACTAAAATATTTGCACTTGAATTATATACATTGAATTTATTCCAGCCTTAGCATCATTTTACAGTTTGGGCTTTTCACTGACAAGAGAGGTTAACTGTACTTCTCTATTGCCAATAAATTTAATTTCAGTTTTTCAAACTCTTAGCTGACTGGAATTTGTTTTGGCAGAACTGTGGGTGAATTAAGTCTTGTCCTTCTTTTAAACATCTCTCAAATCTGTCAGATGCAGATTCAATGCCTGTTTTTTTCTGGCTGGTTATTCATTAGAGAATTTTTGTTTGTTTTAAACTTGAGTCCAATTTTTTATTGAAATATTTATAATGCTGTTCTGAGATCTCCTGTATCAGTCCTGTCAATACTACTCTCTCTGAGTGGCAGTACTATATGTGTGCTCTCTCTGGTGTCTTCTGCTGATTTCTTTACTTCTTGACTTCCAAGTACTTGCGAGACTGCGAGATGAAAACAAGCACAAATATCTCACCATCTAAACATGCTATGTTAACCTTCTGTATACATTGCAAAAACTAGCAACTATGAAACTTAAAGTGCTTTTTTAAATGCTTCACATGTCATCTTTTAGTGATTTGGTTATTTTAGTTCTTTGTGCTCTGGACATTTTACTAGGCCCCTTTGCAACTGAATGCAGACATTGATTGTTAAGATGAAATGATTAAAATAAAAGAAACAAATGGATTAGCTGCTCCTCAGCAATGAAATTTATTTCACAACCCTCCCTCCCCTCACCCCTCTTTTTTTTTTCCCTAATTTAAGGAACTATCACCATTCTGTGGACTTCTCTGGTGATGAAGTATTCAGTGTTAACAAAGTCTTACTAACATACGTGTTCCTTACTAATACTTCTTTTTAATAAAACAGTAGCTTATTTTTTCTTGAGTCAGTGTTATGCCAAAGCTTATTCATGCACTTGCCCAGAGTTGAGAAAAATCAGCAAAATTCTGTTGGGTGGCAGCATACAACAAGCAGCTGAAGCACTGTGGCTGGGAGGAGTTGAGAAGCCATAGCCAGGGTCCTCAAGGTTAGAAAAGGTTATAACGACTCTGTTGTGTTAGGCAAATTAGGAAGCTAACTGTTGAAGGCGGGCTGAGGTTAAACAATCTTATAAAAGCAGAACGAACCCAAAGTAAAGCGGCTTCACTTGGATGACATTGATCGTTGCGTGTTGTCCCGTTGCTTCCGTCAAAATTCATGCATATTTTAGAATCTAATTACTTTTGGACACAGGTTAGTTTATCTTGTTTTGCTTTTTTTCAGATTGTTTATTTAGCTTTAATTCTAGTGGAAGATGTTTTAATGCTATCTTTAAGAAAAATTATATTTTTTGCTGTTCAGCAAAAATCTGTAAAGTATAACAAGCAAAACTAATTGAAGACAACACTTTACTTTGATTTATCAGCTTATATGTGTTTACTTTCATCTTCCAATTTAAGAGTTGGTTTTGAACTTAGTGGTTTGACCGTCATCTGGGAAACTTCTAAGGGAATCCAAATGGATACATATTCCTACAAATTACCTATTATCTCTGCAGAATTTGTACTCTTTCTGTGTCCTTTGCGGCTGTGCCAAGCTTTAATGCAATACTCAATTACTGTCTAATAATGCACTATTGGATAGTCCCTAGTCAAACCCAAATATGCTTTTATGTGAAACTTAAAAAGTTAATTTACAGATTGAAATAAATATATAACATTAAGAATTTTGCTTTTAAATTGGATTTGAATTTGATTTTTTAATTTACATTAACAACCGCATTCCTGAGGAAAAAAAAATTTCTTAAGTCTTTATAAGATGTTTGTATCCAACTATGAAGTTTCTGATAATAACTTAAGCTCTTGTGTAGAAATTTCTTATTGCAAATAGCAGATATTTAACATGGAAACATTTTCATTTACATTTAGTAGTGTTTAGTGTGCTTTTTTGTCATATTTAGCTACAAAAAAATTAAATATTTTGGGAACAAAATGTCATTTGTAAACTGTACAGAAAGACATCCTTAATTTAATTTTTTAAGTCTAAATATGAATTTAAATAAAAAAATCAGATCTAACTGGGAGCAATAAAGTGAAGTGTTGGTGGCCGGCTTGGTATAACTCTTATTTCAGGTTAAGTGTAGTAAGGATTTACACAAGGTTCTTTTCTAGCAGGATTCTTTTCTAACTAAAAGGAAATTCTAGAGCTCCAGGTCTATACTTTAGCAGTGCATTTGATATTATGCAGAACAGGAAACAATTAGTGGAAAAAACGAATAACCGTATAGTGTTATAAAATGGATAGAAGTAGATAAAGCTGAAGCAATATTTTAAGAAAAAACACGCCACAAGAGAAGAAGTATTTTTCTTTATTTAGTTTATTAATATTTCATTTAAGAACTTTGTCTCCAAACCAAGAAATGTGAATAAATACACACAATTTTGAGATATTTTTGCTAGAAATATAGTTTGAGATATCATTTGAAAAGTCATGATCTTGAGACTTGAAACAACTGAAGTGTAATGAAACAGAAAAAAAAAAAAACAAGTCCTGCTTTTTGAAATTATAAACCATCACACTTTTGAAAGGCAGTTTTACGAGCAGATAAAGATGGAGAAAGGTAATGCTTATCTGCTTGTCCAAGGAAGGTGTTACAGGCCTTAAAGTCAGGAGAGCTCAATTTGTAAAGGTGATGATCAGATAAACAGATAGTCCTCCTTTCCAGTTAAGGCTTAAATAATCCAACCTAGAAAAATGATAGCAAAGGGGCAAAATAACTGCTCTGCTCTCATATCTTGAGTGTAAGAGAAAAAATACAGTAAGCAAGAAGTCTGAAATTGGAAGGAATAAACTATGGTTTAAAATTAAGATTAAAGTTCTAAAGAGTTTAAACAGGAGAAATAAAGGAAAATAGCTCAAGTAGTTTGAAAATGTAGGTTTATTTGTAATCAATAGAACAGACCAGGCTTCATGACCATAGAAGTTCTTTTTCCTGCCATGCTGCCCTGTAAATACTGCTCTTTGTGTCCTCCAGATTAATGACTCGGTGATTTTGGTTTTATCCTATTTTATTCAAACATTCAGTTTTTAAGTTTGCTAATGCATTTCTTCCAATATATTTTGGGAAAAAAAATCTCTCACCTAAGTATCACTGTAGCAGAAACAGATATCTGTTACTCTAGACTTGAAGAATTTCTCTTTGTCACTATGGACGTAGAGTATCATTACACTGGCTGAAACTTAAAGATGTTTTATATTGTAAAATTCTTCAAGTGGTGATTTATGTTCATTATATAGTGGCATAGATCTGCTGCATTGGGTACACTGTGTATAAGGGTTTTAACAACTTAGTCTATAGAAAACATAGGTATGACCCTGTATGTATTTTTATGAGTACTGGTGCATGTATAGAAATAATCCAAACCAGGGAACTTGAAAAGTTTAGAAGCTTTTTAGTGGCTTTGTGACAACTATGTAATCAGGGTCCTACAGAGTTGGGCAGATTTTGGTTTTCAGGAGGTGGCTCTGAGGATGACCTTTTCCCAGGTTATCTACATATATGGACAGATGCCAGAAATGCTCCAGCTGTCACTCCCAGCTTTTGTGTTTTGACTGAGTTGATTATCTGAACTCTTCTTTTGACAACATATTTCATTCCTATGTTCATCATAAAGCAAACAGACACGTTTAAAAATAAGGTCTCAAAGCACATTTTTAAGAATACTGCATAAAGCTAAGAAGGTAAATCAGATATTGAACTTGTTTTCCTTTAACATTAAAAAAAAAATAACTATGGTAGCAAATATCATTGATATAAAGAGAAGACGGAAGGTTCATTGAAAAGAAAATAGTTGGAGAAGAACAAGATGCTGTTGGAAGCGGGACTACTATGTTTTAGGTCACTAACCAGAGAGTCTGTGGGATGTTTTAAGATTGTGAAAACTTCTCACTGACTTCTGATTTCTTGTGGTTTTCTCTGAAAGCAGGAAGAAAATGTGTCTAATTCACCATTCAAAATCTGAACTTTTTTTTATGAAACAGAATTATTTAACTTCCTTTCTCTTTCAAACAAATTTACATCTAATGCAATTTCATAAATCAGCATATTTTTAACATTAAAAAACCCAAAATAAAGTAGTGAATTTGACTTTAAAAGACCTCCCCTTAGCAGAATAAACCTGAAACATTTTCATAGATATCCATAAAATTTGGTTTCAGGCTTTATGTGCATGAAGGAAGCTACCTTTACACCAAAGCAGGACCAGATTTGTGTAATTCAAGAGTTCTTTGGGAGTCTGGGGGTTTGTTGGGTTTTGGCTTTGGTCAAATGAACTTGCTAAGTTTCAGTATAAACAAAGCAGTGTTTATTCTTGTGAGAAGACCACCTTTATGCTCATAAATTCTTCTTTGGTGGCTATTGTACTCTGTTAAATAACCAAGGGACATAGAAAGACTATCTCCAATTCCTTAGTTTTCAGCTCACTGGCTTGAAATATAATTAAAATCAGCAGTATAGAATGCACAAAGCTAAGCATAGAGGAGAAACAGAAATTGTGACATCTTTAATGACTGTCACAGTCAGTGTTTAGTTTTCTGTTTTTTATTAAATATCTGAAGGAAGTGAAATTAATTTCTTCCCATTCACTGTTACCTCTTTCACTCAGCCACTTAAATCCTTATCAGTACTAACGATGGCAGAGTAGAATAACTCCTCCAGTCTTTAGGGGTAGCTGTGAGGGAGTAGAACATGAAGTCAGAAGTCCATTTTTCTAAAGGAAATATAGAGAACAATCCATTGAGAGCTACTGGGAAGTCTGTTGAGTGAAGCTATGTTCTTCCTGTGAACAGCTTCTACTTTGTGGTCTCTGTAGGCTTTCCTAAATTATCTGAATGAGCTATGCAGCCTTTCTGTTAAGAAAGAAAGTAGATGGCAATGTACTCATAGAAATGCCTTTTATACATAACAGAGGTCAATTTACTTAAGAAAAAAAACATATCCATTACAAAATATGACCTGAAATACACCTAAACATTTCTTGAGTAGAAATTATTTCAGACTAACTTGCACAGAGGACAGAAGCAAGTCCTGAAGGCAATGAGTTTATCACTCGGGACAATTGAAAACAGAGAGAGCATTCCCTACCTCAAGTAATCAGAAGGAACTGAACAGTAGTAATCACTTGCTTTGTGTTTTTATTCCTGTTTGTTGAAAAGGCTTTCATCAAAGGCTGAAAGAAGTTGTAGACAAGGCTTCCATGTCAACTTCCATATCATAACCTATCATTGCTTTAAATGTTATTTAACAGTATTTTAATATGCAGTGTCAGGTTTGTTTTGTTTTGTTTTTTAATTTTGGTTGCTTTAAGTGTTAATGTGACTAGGATAAGAATATCTACTGTTACTGAGTAATCTAATTTCATTATCTAATCATGTTACACAACATTAATTTCCTTAATGTGACAAATGTTTTACTCGACTGTGTTTGAAAAGTCACTTTGCAAACAAAGTCCTAACAGACTCACCTGTACAGAGACTATCAACTAATGTCATATACAACTGTATCAGTAGCGATAAAATGTAATAATAATGTCTTTGAGACATTTTTCACCTTATAAGGAATGTAAACACTTTTAAAAGGGTCAACTTTTCCTTTTGTATTCAAGTTTTTTCAAAAGGTAGTGAGCAGCGTAAAATAATCTCTTGCCATAATTTCAGTCCTCTAAGAGTTATATTCTGTTGAGCTGTCAGTTCTTGTGAGAAGCAAGGATATTTTGAAAGAAGCTGTTACAGTCCTAGCTCACACAGAAGAATACAAAACCAATACCAAGAAAAACTGGACATAAATGAGACAGAGCATAGTAAGGTCAGACTATGTGTTCTGTTGGCCTTTGGAAAGGAAAATATCATGACAGCAGAAAAGGAACTGTGAGTATCAGATATAGCTGGGAAATTATATGGAACTCTAAAGATTGTCAGTACGATGCGTGAATTAGAAAGAAGGAAAAGTGGGAACTGTTAACTAGAATTATGTTGCTAACATCAGTGTATGATTTTATGTCTAAGAAGATGTAAAGTTTGAAGCACTGGGTGATATATTTTTTTTCTATTATTGAACTGAGGAATGTATTCTGATATTTTCCTTTCATCCCAGCCCTAAAAAATTCTCTGTGCTGCCTTACATGGTCATTAAACTCTTCAATTCTATTAGATGTCCTTTATTTTTTAAGAAAATCCTTACTTAATTCATCCATTACACAAATAAGAGAAAGCTGTACTGATTAATCAAATGTTTGAAGAGTGACAGAGAACACTGGAATTGTTGACTGAGACTGATTTTCTGCATATAATCTCATGTGAGGTAACTTATTTGCAAGAAAACATGGGAAAAAAAGAGAATGTTCTCATTTCGCATTTCCAAATATAAAAAAAATAATTACATCTGAAATAAAATTGTGGCAGTGGCTTTATGTTTTACTCTTTGCCTCCAAAGATTTTTCTCTCTAAGTGACTTTTTTTCACTTTTTACCTCAGAAGGACATGTCATGCCAGGAAAACAACTTCTAGAATATTAATACATATGTAATCAACATATACTTTCCTATATAAGGGTACCAAGCTCAGTGAATAGTGTGTGCATGAGAGGAATTTTAAATGTGGGTAGCAAGTCATCTCTTCCAGCCATACCCTGGAATTTTCTAGGTGAAGGTCTTATCAGAGTTCTTTGCAAACTTCTTTCAGGCTCAGCAGCATATCAGTGAAGACCAATGCTACGCCATACCACTGTTACATGATCTGAATATTTTCCAGGCACTGAGGAGAATGCAGAAGGGGGTTAAAGCCATGTAGTAGAATTGGGAAAAGTAGTGAGCTTCATTTAAGTTTAAGATGGGGACTTGGTGAAAGTATCAAAGAAAGAGTGAAGGACTCTATCCAGAGCTGGTGGAGATTGATGCATACCCTAAACCAGTAAATTGAAAAAACTATCTCATGATGCAAAAAACTAGGAATAAAGAGGGTACTGTAAGTTTTTACCTGTTCTGAAAGATTTTTGAACAAACGAATCTGAGCTACTTTGCTCTTTCCCAAGAATCACTCGTTGATGTTTAGATCAGCTTGTGTCGTAGACCTCAAATACTGCTTACAAAGTATTTGTAAAAATATTTATTTTGTGTCATCAGAAATTTCAAGGACAAGTGTTTTTCGCTTTTAAATTAAATGAAATATTTATTTGAAGTGTACTTTCCAGTGTATTTATTCCATCTAGAAGAACAGTAACTAGAATAGATTTTTATAATAAGGGTTTTTATTTCATACTGCATGTTTTGCACAACAAAACATTTGTGTGATGGACTACAGACACACAATATGCTTTGTATTGTCCTATCAGAGGTATTCAGCCCTGTAATTCTAGACTAATGTTGAGACTAAAGTTTACTCAATCTCAGCTCATTAAGCTGCATTTTAAGGTGAGCCATTCCTTCCCCATCTTCTTTTCCATAAGGTTTCCCTTTCTTCCCCCTACTTTTACTCCCTAAAGTGTTACAATAGGAAATCTTGCTATCTTTTTGATTAGTGTAAAAAAGAGTTTGCATGGATCAGTTAATAGAACATTAGCTTCTGTAAGGCTTTTTCTGTGTTTTGTCTTGAAGAAGACTGAATTTGGATTCTAAGGTGGAATTAGGTAATAAAAATAATTCTGATGTATCTTTTAAGATGCAATATGGTGAAAGCTGTAATTGTTTCTAAGAAATGTTAAAATACATAGAATAAGTTATCATCTGCAAGTAAAATAAAAAGATATGTCAATGTGAACCACGGTCACTGAAATTGACTTCATGTTTTACCACCATGTATCAAGGTGGTAAAATAATTAATTTTGATTCCTGACCTTCACCTATGAAAAAATTACCTTTTGATGCTGGTGGATGTGGGACAAAATCCTTTGTGTTTTAAAAACAGCGTATTAGCTCCTCTTTAAGTTACAAAAATTATGATTGATTTTGCTGAAAAGAGAGAATGCTTTTCTTTCACATCACTGATGCTTCCCACAAAATTATCAAAATATTAGAGACTTTTATGTTGTGGTATAGCTGAAAAATTTCAGGACAGCAGTGAAATCATGGACAATATTTAAAAAATGTGAAAAATATTTACAATCAAAGTATCAAACTAGTATGTTTGACTTTGTGAGAAATTGCTCCATATATAAATTACTGGAGAATTATGATGTATATTTGTCTATGGTTAATTGCTCAATTTTTGTACTGCACAATAAAGTGAGGTATAACAGATAACTCACCATTTGATCGCGAAGTTTGTGTAACCAAAGTTTTCAATTATTTTTCCCCACCAGCCGAAGCAGTTTCAGAATTGCAGAAGATATTTCATTTTGTCACAATTAAACATCAGGAAATAATGAGGCATGCCCTTTGAAGATGACTACACTTTGCAGCTGAAAGGATATTAAAATTTATTCCACATATTGGAATTTATATTTGTTCATTAAAAAGTACTTGCCCAGAGTTTGTTTGGGCAATGGAGTAATTGTCTTCTCATTATTTTTATTTCAACTTTTAACGTTAGGAAAAATTTATCTTTTTAATTATTACTGAAATGTTAAATGGCAACCCCTCCACCCCTGCATGGCAGGGGGGTTGGAACTAGATGATCTTTAAGGTCTCTTCCAACCCTAACTATTCTATGATTGTATGATTCTTTGTGTAGACAGTGATAAATTAATGCATCACTAGTATGTAAAAGCAGTTTCAGAAGTAGAACTATGTGTCATTTCTGGATGTATTATGGGCTCCTCCCAACCATTACCTTCTAAAACCATCCTGCATTATTCATTTTCACACTACTATAAGTATTATTGATCTTTCCTATATGGCATGACTCACATACTAGGTTTTATGGAAATACGGAAACACGGAAAAAAGTGTTAGAAGTAGTGTCGCTACTGATTGAATTACAGAGCATCTTGCATGATAGTTTTTATTAAAATATCAAGGATCTTATAAACAAAACAAAAAATACATCCTACACCAGGCACCCTGCACTTCTGATGGCAATTATTCCTTACTATAGTCTTACACAGGTGCAAAGAATGTTGGTAGTTTTAAGATAATTAACTGCTGTTTGCTCTATAACTGACAATTTGATGGTTACAACAGAAAACCTAGGAATGATATTTCAACACAAGATGTTTAAAGATGAAAAAGCATAGAACATACATTGGAAGACACATTTTCCATTTTAAGAATACCACTTATCAGTCTTTTCTCTTGTTTTTTCAGTTTGTTAGATACCTAAATTCAAAAAGATCTAGCACTTGCATTGTGCTATAAGGTTGTGAATTACCAAAGTGGATGACTTCATGAAAATTAAATTGAAATTTAGTGAATTTGACATTTGCACTTTATTAAAAGCCCAACAGATAAATTTACCAAATATGTCTCAGTAATAAATAAGTTTTGGAAACATTTGCTCCCTACCCATCATTAATTTATCTTATTTAAAGATCTATAGGACATCTGATTAGTTAGTTCTGTTTAGTAGTAGAAGTTGCCCTGAAAAGGACATAAATAGTGTAATGGGTACATTTTTATACTCTTCAACTTTTATGGCCCTTTTTCTTTGTGGCCCTAATGATCAGAATTGAGTTTGAAATTTAAGTGCTTCCTGCACTGAAAAATCAAACTGTAACATACTCAGTAAATGCAGTCTGCATCTTTTTCCATGTTAATGGCTACATGACAGACAAGCACTTGAGCTTATGGGGCAGCAAGACCTATGGATAGGTGTGTGCTTGTATTTTGCGTTTAAATGATATTATGAGACATCTAAGAAGCCAAAACATAAGTATACAGTTGAGAAAGACTCATTTTATGGAACTAATTTCAGTACACAACTCGCCTCATTGAGATGTTGACAGCTGCAGTGCAGGTCTGAGGCCACCTGCCTGCACCTTGCCCCAGCACAGGGTGTTTCCAAGGCTTCAGATAATTAAGCCATTGCTATCCAGCGTGCTGAGTTGTGGGATATGAGAGTGCAGCACTGCAAGTATGTAAAGTGTAGAGCTGTCTGGTAGAGATGAGTACATAAGGCTGGCTGTAGTTCCCTTTATAGCAGGAAACAGAATTCCCAAATTTCCTTTGAAGAATCATGGAATGGAAAGTGTAAGAGATACTACCAGTTTGTGGATGAAAATGTGGTATGTTTCAATACCTATTAATATTTCATTTCAAAGACTGAAGACGACCATTTTTTCTAGTTTCATCATTGCCTTTGACATCAATTAGTGTATAGCTTCATCTTTTTCTCTCTTATTTTTCTCCTTGATTAACTAATAAAGTGGTAGATAAATAAGAAATTACTTTTAAAAAAAAATGGAAGAAAGGTATCCACTGCAGTTACCTTTTATCTTTGATGTTCAACATCTACTTGACTGCCTTCCAGCGAAGCAGCTCCACGAACAGTTCAGTTTCTACTGCTGTGAAATTTGTACTCTCCTCCAACCTGCTAGATATACTGGCCTTATGAACCCATTGATTTGCTCATTAACCCTTCACCAGCACTGTTGTACCCAAGTGTCTGAAGTTGGACTCGGTTTTGCTTACTTCCTCAGGTAGCTGCTCTCACTTTACAAGAGATTACTTTGTAGATTGTAAACTGCTTACACCAGATATACATGTATGTCATTTGCTCATGGAAAAGTGTTTATACATATGAACACTGGTTAAATAAACAGGGAAACCCCTACTTCTAGCTGTACCTGCAGTTCTGCACAAGGGCTAGTTGCTTAAGTGCTCTATCTGTTTGTGTTCAGGAAATCTACTTAGCTTCCCTTTCGTAGCTTGAGAGAAAAGATGTAGCAATTTTGCTTTTTTTCAAGTAAAATTTTTAAGTTGCCTTTTTTTTTTAATTTTCTGCAATAATTGAATTTGTGTAAGCAAACATTATGTGAGTATTTAACTGGCTTTTATGACAGAATCTTCTATGAAAAATTAGAGATTGTCCTTTAGAAGTGTTTCCTTTACTATTTTTTCATATGTCTCTGAGAGTGTGCTATATTATGAATTTATTTTCCAAATGTGAGTTGAATAATGAATGTGTTTCACAATATAGCAATGAAAAATTATTCCAGTGTCTCCTTTGCATAACTCTATTGTATTAAGTCTAATAAAAAAAGCGAAATATTTATTTATCTATGCTTTTGTTCAGTAAAGGCAACACCAGGAGCATTTATTTCATTAGACATCAAAGGATTTTATTCAGGGCCTCAAATAACTGTAATCTAAAAGATAGAAGCAAGCATTTAAAACCATTTTGTGCTATTACTATTTAAAGACAATTATGCAAAGATTTTGCTGGCCATTCTTATTGTATAGAAATAAAGAAAGCAGTATATTCACAGGGAAGATGGCAAGCCTAGATAAAGTGAACATGAAGATTTCAATAGACAGCAAGAGCAATTTCTGGTTTTAATCAGAAATATGGAATTGGTGTAATAATTGTATATATTTCTGACTGATTATTGACATTTTTACTGCCTCCTAGAATACAATAATTATAGGTTTAAAAGGAAAACTTCTGAAGTGATTTGTGTGGAGGCCTAGGGGAACATTACCTTCAAATAAGAAGTACTGAAACATAAATTCAGTTGATTTCAGCTTCAGCTAAAATCAGGAGCTAACTCTAGGCTTGATAAAAAGTTCTGTGAGGAATTCTTCATCAAGCTCAATTCAGAGACAGAATTCTAATTTATTCATCTGTTTCCAGGTTCCTTTTTCTTTCCTCTATATCAATTGAAAGAAAATATAATATAATCCTCTTTGTCATACTGTTCCTAAACTTTGAGAAAGCTAAAAGAAATCAGTAGTAACTATATCAAGGCCTTTTAATAACAAAGAAGTTTTACTTTTCCGTCCATTGTTCATGTCAATTAAATATATAATATATAAATGTTAATTAAATATATAAGAACATATTCTTAAGTGCTTAAGTTCTTATTCTGAGTGCTTGGGAGTTGCAAGACCAAGGCTGCTCCACAAAGGAGGACAAGCAGGACACCAAGGATACCCAGAAGCACTGACAGGGCCATCATGAAGAGTGAGCAGTCCCGCAGCACCCAAGCAGGGCTGGGCTGGAGGTGGTGACAGGACTTTCTGACAGCCCCAGGCAGGCAAGCTGATGATCTATGGCCAGGACCTGGTCATAAACAGCAGGAGGCAAGGCCAGAGGCAGGGTCAGATACAAAGTTGTTTTCAGTAGAGGTTCAGGGTCTTTACAGGAAATCTAGTTGGTAAGCCAGAACTGCAGGAGACGGGAACAGGAGCAGGCACTCCTGCAGCAAAAATAGGGCTGGGACTGAGAGCTCCAGGGCCTAAAATGGGGTCCTGGGCTGTTGGGCAGGGTGAGGGGACACTCAGGGGAGTGGGCAGGGATGGTCAGTGCTGGCAGTACCCTTGGGGGCATGGTACTAAACCTGAATTTCCCTGCCAGCTACAGTATTATAAGGCTAAGTAGAGTAGTCTTAAAAAGGTGCATTAAGTACTTTTCTTTCATGAGAAAATGCTGGGAATAATGTAGGTCTATTGAATCATTTATATAACAAACTATTGCAGAAAGAGAACAGGTTAATTATTATTTCATATCACATATACTGTTTCATGTGTAATTTTTGAAAGAATATTTCTGCCATATTTTGTAATGGGAAATGTAGTTTTAAATTCAGACACTTTCTCATGTTGACTAACATTTTAAAATTACTTTTTATGAGAATAATAGTTGCAACAACATTTGCTTCTTTGAATTCAGTGCAATATTAAAGTCAGTAATACAAAAATTTGGTTGACTGGATGTTGGGTTTTTTTTTAGATGGACATTTCAATGTTTGAAATTAACACTTTTATTTTAATACAAGAAGTCTTTTCTAAATATTGTCTTGAAAAAAACCCAAAATGTTGTTATTTCAGCTTATGCTGAAATTTTTCTTATCATTTCCCCTATATTCAGTAAGCAAATCGTGGGGCAGAAGACAGATAAAAAAAAGTAGATGGAAAAAGGTATTTAAAGTATGAAAAATGAGAGGGATAACATTTGGGTTTTTTGGAAAGACTTTTCTAGGTTGTAGAAAGAAAGTCTCCCCCACACTAAAACAGTCAGTAATCAAGGTAGGAATTTGGAAGACATATCATACATAGAAGTTTTTCCATGTGTAATGGGAACATGTTAAAAAATATAATGTGAATAACTGAGAACCCTTCCTCCTCAATATTTTTACCTTCTCATTCTTTTCTTTAAAAGCAACTCTTCTCTAACTTGGTCAGTTTACTTGACCAAAGCTCAGAAATGAAAACCAATTTAGAAGCAGTCATTGCTTACCTGTGGTCCTTCTGTCCACTGTATGTTTATAAATACTGAATTCCTTTATTTATCCCCAGAGGACTGCTGAAAAGAATGTCGGATTAGCTGCTTTACTAATCATGACAGCACCTTTCGAATGGGGCCACAGTGAATTAAAAGTCATTGGTAATAAATAGCTGATCTCAAGCTGTTAACTTATTTCAAATCTTTTCATAACACTTCAATAACAGTAACAGCAAATACTTCCTAATGGAGCTAATCTATTACTAGAGGCAATGGGATCTGTTCCTTATAAGATCTCTAGGAAAATTTATAGTCCAGAAGCCTTATTTTGCAGCTTTTCCTTTTGGAAAAATATTGAACTTTTTTTTACCTTTATCTTCTGTGAGTTATGTCATTGTACCTGTCCTCCAATGCAGCAAGAAAACAAACACATAAGAAGCATGAACGCTAGCTTTCAGCATGGTAGTCAATGAAAAGAAAATGGTTTATGCTGCCAGAGGCGGGTGTTTGGATTGTTTGGTTCTTCACTGTGAGGAGTTTAAGAGAGGTTTTGTTTTGTTTTTTAAATAAAAGTACTTGATCTTAAAAATGAAGAAATTGAATTAATGCAGCACCTGCTGGCAAGTCAACAATGGGTAGTAGCTCTACAGGCAGAGCACAGTCAAGCAGATAAACTGAAATGAGGCTTTGTGTTGAGATGTTTTTGTTTGCTTGGAATTCTGTGCATGTCTGGTTTTGTTTCAGTTTCTAGAAGGCTTATTTTATATAACAGAACTTCTGCCTGAGGAATCAAAGATCATAGAGTAATGAAACTTATAGATCATTTGTGATAGGAAGAAAAATCACTGAGTTCAGAGTCTAAAATTGCCTTGTTTTCTAAGCTTTGGCTGGAAAACAATAGGCATTTCTAACCTTTCTTTATCAGCAAAATGAAGAGATGAAAATCAGCTTCTGACAACATTGAGGAAAGCCAATTTAGTATTTCAGCTCTCCAATTCCTGTTGGGTATTTCATCTTGCTGTTGCTGCAAAACCCTAGTTTTTCCGGAAAATTAAAAAATACTTTGGTGGTTGTTGTTTCTAAGCTATTTAATTTGAGTTTTTTTATTTTAATTTTTTCTGTCTGAAATAGATTATTAGACTGGAGTTACCAAAAACAAGTGTCTCCTAGCTATCAACTATTTCACCATTCATGCCATCACTGACTTGCTATCCTGCCTCACCTGAATTGTTCCTTGCTTTTTAAATTCAGGTAGTTCGAAGTAGCGTTAAAGTGCACTTTTCTGACCTTCTCACTCAGACCAGCAATTTATTTATCATCAGAACAGAGACTTGGGAGGGACCCTTGGCCAGTTAAACTTATCATCACCAATGCATGGAACTAGCAGAGCGCACAGAAAGGACCTTTGCACTGGCTGGAATGTGTTAGTAGCATGTAGGTTTCTGATAAGGATTGACTATTGCAGGGGAATTAATACTCATCTGTAAATTGCTCCAGTGCAGTTTCCAGCAAAGTGTGGGCTCCTCCTGCATGAAACAAGGAGAAATTTTGTATGATGCTGGGGGACTGAGTAATCATTTTCTGTGATGGGCACCAGGGGACAGGCTGGCTATGGTAACAACATCACTCAGAAATGTAGAGCTGTAAGAAAGTATGACAAATTTCAGTTTTCTGTTCATTGTAATAGAATTTGAAGACAGTGAAGGTCATCTAGATGGGTAGAGTAATGGTATGCTGTAGTAGTATGCAGGATTATGTCTAGAAAAGGAAGCATTGTGGAATTCAGGGCTTCATGAAATCAGTACTATCCTATTTTCAAATGTCAGCTTTTTCTTGAGTTGATGTTACACAGTTTAGTGCCTTTTTAGACTCTCAAGCCCACATACGTACACTTCCAAAGCAGCACAAATCCCTGAATTTCTGAAAAAATCCATACGTAATCCAGGTTGAAGAGACTCTCACTTTCCATAGTGCACATGGATTTGGAAGAAAAGTTGTGTATTCTATGAAAGTTAATGAAAGATGCCTAGTGCTCATAGCTCCTGGTCAAGAAAGATATTTGTGTATTTATTGGATTTGATTTACTGGCCTTTTGCTAAAATCTATTTTCTGCACCATCCAAGGTAGCTGAAGAAGAGGGAGAGGAACAAAAGTCAACTTTTAGACACAGAAGTTGCTTTTTATCTATGCTTTGTAAAAGTATTTATGCTCTTCACCAACCACTGAAACAACACCATTAGAGTCTGTTATTTCAGGAGAAGAATTTTCTGTTCTCCTTCTTTTGTTTGTGACTAAAATACAAGGAACAGCGGAGGTTTGTGGGGTTTTTTTGTTTGTTTGTTTGTTTGTTTTTTGTTGTTTCCCCTCTCAGCCCAGTCATTTATTTCAAATCCGAAATGTGATGTTTATCAAAGGACTAAGTACAACTTCCGGGGTGTTTCATGTGTTAGAGATATGTACTGTTAAGAGTCGTTACTGTACGTTAATGTACTGTTACATGTGTCAATGTAACAGCAGGATTATAAAAAAATGGTACTTTGATGGGTTTTGAATTCCTGACAGACTGCCCACTTTTGTGAAAGACCTTTGCCTTGTAAAAAGCTCTAAATCAGAACTAATTTATTGCATTTGATTATGCTGTCTCCTCTTTCATGATAAAAACCTGGGTATCCAGAGATACCTCCTTCAGTTTGAACTGTAGACATTTAGTGCATTGTGACAGTGACTGTGAGGATTTGTTTGTTTCTGTGATTGTAAACATGATATGTTAAAAGTCATTTGTTAAAGACTGTCATGGAAGAAAATCTTACATGTTCTTCATGTGACTTAGGCAGCACTTTGTGTTGTTCCTCTCTCTTAAGGAAAGAAAAAGAACGTGTTATGGAAATATGGAAATTATTATTAGACATTCTATTAAATTTGTAAGCTAGCAAACTGCTGATAGGATGCTGGTTAGCAATGAGTTAGCAACAAGTTTTCATCTTTGCAATCCGGCATATACAAGTATATCAGATTTTCCTGAATCGTAAGTGCTGTTGAAATAACACCATAGCTCTTCATATTATTGTGCAGGGAGTTTTTATAACTGTTAATTATACTTTTGTCCTTAAAAAAAAAGATGACAGCAATTTAGCCAATATTTTCTTCTACCTACTCTATCAGTAAGATGACATGCTAATTGTAGTGTATCTGAAGCAGAAGTCACATCAATTAAACAGCAATGTGAAAATGATTCATCTGAGCAAACAATATGTTCATGGTGCTAGTACATTGTTCTCTGTGTTTCAGACTGTTAATTACATTAATTAGCAAAGATCAGTTTGCAGTTGAAATCCTGACTGTCAAATCTAATTTGTTTTTAACTGCTGACAGCTCTACCAGTATAGTCTGGTAATTCAAATATTATCAGTACTTTCATAGAATCATAGAATAACCAGGTTGGAAGAGACCCACCGGATCATCGAGTCCAACCATTCCTATCAAACACTAACCCATGCCCCTTAGAACCTCGTCCACCCATGCCTTAAACACCTCCAGGGAAGGTGACTCAACCACCTCCCTGGGCAGCCTGTTCCAGTGCCCAATGACCCTTTCTGTGAAAAATTTTTTCCTAATGTCCATAGTAAGACATTTTAGCAGTGTCATTGAATGCCTGTTGTAAAGTATATACATTGCATATTTTAGCAATAGCAGCAGTTCTGTGTTGCTTGCAAAATCCGCGGATTTATTCTAGAAACTTTGGTTACTTTTAAAAAGAGGGCACTTACTGATCACAGAACATCTGAGGCTGGCAATTTTTATGTACTAATAATCTTATTTTTATAGAGCTGGATTATGACTAATTTATCAACATTGTTGAAAAGCATTAAGAATTGTTTTTCAGAAAAAAAACCAAAATAAAACAACTGTTGACTGAATCATAATCTGATTCCCTGTCCTTCTCTGCAATGATAAAATATACTTTTAGCATGCCTATCTTGTGTGACGAGCTTGCCTCAGAGATCTCTGAAGCACTGGAGACACACAAATTTATTAACCTGAGGAAGACCTAAACTGTTACACCAGTTTAGGCACTAAGTGTCCCTATGCTGGACCCCGTCTGTCAAATTAAAATTATATGGGGCTCCCTCTCTTCCTTTTCCTTTTCACTTCTAGGCAAATATTTCTTAGGAATTAATCTCTTGTAAGTGTAAAACAAGGGAGTAAAATCTGTAGATCTTTGCAGGACTTCCATAGAGTATACTTAGAAAGGTGTTACTAAATGAAAAAATAGATCTGCTGGACAGGAGATCATGCATCTCAAAATAAGCTTTGGCAAAAAGAGAATTAAGTAACACAGGTGAAAGTGGATCTGTTTCCTTTCATTCAAGATTTTATGTTGAAGAGAAAAAGCAGGAAGGTTTTTTTGTTATCTCATAACTGAAAACTACAGTTTCAATGCCTCAGCTATGAATAGTTGTGTTTTCTTCTGTATACATGTTTTTATGGGGAGTAAATAAATCCAGAATACATGGATGCATCCCTAAGGGTCTGGCACGTGTATTTTAGGTTAAATTCTCTCTGCTGCTGCTGTGGTTAGCAGCAAGTTTCACTGGGCAGCAGAGCATCTGCTCTAATTCTCGAAACGTCTGCTATCAGTGTTACCAGCAGAACTGCAGTTCAGCCTGCCCACTGTGGCATGTGGGCTTTGCACAAGGGAACGTTTTCATAAAAGATCTCTGTGTGTGTGTGTGTGCGCGCACGCGCATTTAACAACATCCTTCTGTAAATTTCAAGCAAAGCATATAAAATTATCTGATCTTTAGTACCTAGCCTTTCTGTTATAATTTGAATGTTTTCTCCCAAACATCTTTCTTGAATACTAAAGCATAACTGTTGAATAAAAAAGAGCTTTGAAAGCTTCTTGTAAAGTGCCTAGAAACACACAAAGAAGCAATAAAAAATTCATCTAGTCAATTAAGGGAGGAATTTATCAAAAGAATGCTTAGGAACTTGGAATCAAGCCTGAGTTGATCTGTTTCTCCCTGAGTGTTTCATAGATCAAGTCTGGGTTTTGTGTTCCTGGAATGTATCTTCATAATTTTTAGATTGTGACTCTTGTTAGAGATTGCAACAAAAGTAGATTACATTGGAGTAATTCCTGATTTTATTGCTTTGAGGACAGATTGTTGTATTTTTAAATGGAAAGCCACTTAGTAGAGTAAGTGGTCCAAATAAAGATAAAAGATTCATTTTACCATGCATATTTTAGGGATTTTCCAAGTCAGGAAAAGATTAATTTTAATTGATATTCAATTTCAAATAACTTTCAGAATGTATTGGAAAGATTCAATCAAATACAGCAGATAATTGTTGTAATAGAATAATAGCTGATAAGTAATAAAATATTTTGTCCACCTCTCATCTCCTTATCATGCTATGATTTCAAGGGACTATAGTGTTGCTCTGGTACAAAGAGCAAGTTGCAGTTACTTCATTACGTCCCTGTTTCTATGATGCATCCCAATACTAAATTCTGTTTGAAGATGATAATATGTAATACTGTCTTGCAAACCTAAAGTCCAGTGTTGGCTTGGTGTGGTGATTTTCTGTTTCATTAAGTGTATTCCCTCTTTAATAGTAAATGCAGTTTTAGAGGAATGTAGATAAATAGCCACTTAACATCTGGGTTTTCACTCTACAGAGGTGGGGAGTGAGGCTGGACAACCTGTATCCCTGTAAGGCCTTACAACAATTATTACTGAAAGATTAACTAGTGACATGACACATGCTTTGGCTTCAACCACTTTTGTTAGAGATCTCAAAGGGGTAACATCTTGTAATTTGAACAGCCCAGTTCTTACTTTAAAGCTCTTTGTTTTGCAACACTGAATTAATCTCCTGTGTTTTAGTAAAGGGGAGCTATTTCTAAAAGTTAATCACGTCTTCAGGCTGTGAAATTTTATGAACTTTTTTTCCCGTGACAATAAAATTCACTTGGAATATTCATGAGTATTTTCATAATTTCATTTGAGCAGTGCATTTGGTATTTTTGCTGTTAGACATTACTGAGCTGGTTTTCATTTTTTTTAATTAGCGTGAAGATAGAGGCATCTCCCCCAGTGAGGAATACCGGCATTTACTGAGATCAATTGTCTTCTGTAGTGGTCTGATTGTTTCGGAAAGCAAAAAAGAGATTTTATACTTATGTGCAGCTGTGAGCTAAACTAAGCAAGATGTACTAGCCACCATATGAAAAGTTTGAGCACAGGGAACACTGATATTAGTCTTTTTAAAATATAATAAGAACAACAGATGAAGTGTAACTTGACTATATACGTACATGCGTGCGTACTTACAGTGTTTGAACTGTGGCCACATCATCCTTTTTTCCAGGGTTTTGGTTTGTTTTTTTTTAAATTTTAATCATGATGGAAATTCTGTCTGCTTTTCATTACTTTTCATGAGGAATACGGTAATATTCAGCAGTGGGGACAACTCTAGAACCAAAATCTGACCTTTCTGAAAGTTACCTGACACTTAGGAAAGGCAGCTTCTCCAGCTGACTAAAGTTGTCCTCAAGTGTCCCAGTCACCTCACTGAGAATTCCCTTCTTCTGTCAGGCAGCTATTCTTGGCTGCACATGTACCTAAAATTTTTTAACTCTTCAGTGTCTGGATGCCTCTATCCAATTTTCAGGCTTTGCTGTTCAGCATCATTACCCTGTGTAAATTAGGAGTTTCTGCCAGTTTTGAAACCAAATCGTGTCTTTCTCCACCTCCCAGTGTAAGCACATATTTATTCCCAAGCAGCTAGAGCACCTTTACAACAAATATATTATTACTATAATATAAGACAGTTAGTAATGATTAACTTTTCAAAAAATATTTAAATTAATTTTCTGTTTGAGCTATCATAAATCAAATACGTCCTTAGATTATCAGAAGGGTCTTCATTAGAATAGCATCGATTTAGGAAAGTCACATAAAACAAAAGGAATTTTCAGACACAGGCAGAACATGTGAATATTATAATGTCATTACTTAGTTTAATTATTTCTTTTATCTCTGAAATAAGGTAGTGGAGTTGGAAGTGAAAGTGATGACTATAAAATTATTACCAATTTGTTGCATTCAAGTTAGAGACTTGATTGCTTGAATTCCCATCAATTTGTGAGAGACAAAATCTTGTTGAGCTATAGTTTAGTTTTTAGTCTCATAAGCAAATTATTATTAATTCTGTTACAACAATGCTAACACTTGTAGTTCAGTTCAGTATATTCAGTTAAAATGGGATAAATATGTTATTTCTAAGGATCTACCCTTTATCTAATGTTCTCATCTTTTCCCTGCCCTTTGGGCTCCCAAGGCTCAGTCTGGAGGGCTGAAGAAGGGCTGTGGAGTGAGAGGACTTGCTTTGTGATGTTTTCCAGGGACCAAAGTTAGGTTCACAAGCCTGTAAGTTTCATGGACTGTTCTTATTGCTCTTCTTGAAGATGGTTATGACACATGCCTTTCTGTCATCCTTTCTGTGGATCTGTGCCCCTGGCTTTTGCGGACAGTCCCAGGGCCTGCTCCCTTGCCTCAATCACAATGGACAGATTCCAGCTCCTACTGTTATCCCAGTGTTCTTCATGCACTGCAGGGCAGCTGTTCCATGTCATTACTCCAGTGTGGTTTAAAACAGTTCGAGATATTCACTAGGGTTTTTTTTTTTGCCAGTTCACATCAGAAGAAGAAAATGAAGAATGACCTGCATTGGGTAGCTGGTTTCTGCTTAATGGTCTCAGTTTGTCTCTCTGCTTTGGCATATTGGTCTTATTTCTGCCCAATTTGAAATTACATATCTGAACAAGTATTATGATCTGTCCAGGAATAATTCTCTGCTGATATACAATAGCATGATACCATCGAATACATCAGCTTAACATAAATAAACTTCAGCAGATTGTTTGTAGATCTTAAGAGACGCTTTGTAGTGAACCAGTTATATATCAGATACAGATATGACTAATAATTTCAGCAAAATTTCGAACATATTCTTGCCTTTCCACTGTTTTATATACACACGTAAGTATTCCGCAGTGTCTGAATAATTACATCTGAAACTTCTGTTGGCTGTATATAGGAGGAAGTAGAAAGCTTTTAGTTCCATTTTGTGTAGTCTTGCTCTTTGCTCAGGAATTCCCTAATGATTTAAACTGACTATATGTGGACTGTAAATGACTATATTTAGTTAATGAGAGTCATGCAAGTCAATATTTATTTGGTTTGGTTTAGTTCGGTTTCTATTTCTTTTTTACATAATTGAACGATAGCTTTATTAAAAGTCTTGATCCTGTCTCTCTTAGGTATCTTTTGTTTCAATTTTGTTCTTTGATTGAATTATTTATTCTTTGAATGGGATATTGGGGTTTTATTCTCATTTTTTTTCTTTTTTTTCAATTTTTTTTTTTTTTTTTTTAATGATTAAGTCTGGATTGAATTTAAACATTGTTTAGGAGTCATGTAAATTAACCTGTTAATGAAAACCCATGCGACAGCAACAGCAGCTGGTGCAACACCAACATCTTCCCTCATTCTACATAGCCGGTATCACAGAGGATGGTCTCTTGCTTTGGAGTTATCCCATAGTGGGCAGTCCTTTGCAATATACAGACATTAATGTTCCCTTCATGAGACTTCAGAATGTAGAATGCAAGTTATCAGGATTAATACTCCAGCTGTGTTCACTTAGTTAATTATTATTTGTATTTTATGCTCATAAATGTCAGCAAAACATACAGGAACACACACTCTTTGCTGAAACTTTAGAAACAGATTTGTGTATAATATAAAATAAAGACTTTGCTGGCAAAGCTCAACAACCATTGCAGCTGTTTAGATTGTAAGCATGACTCATTTTGAAGACAAAGTAAAATCACATTCAGTACCAGTTTAGTTGCAGCTGTTGCTAATTTTTTTGCCAGCTGTGTATCATTTGTAGCATAACTGAGGATATACTTTCCACATCTTGCATGCTGTTACTTACCTGAGCCACAGATCTGAAGTTCAGTCTATCCTTGAATATGCACAACTGTGTATTGCATCTTAGAAAATTGAGTACTTAGGTGGATAATAAGATGGTTTAATTGCATTCATCATCCTTATAATTGTCTCTCCCTGGGAAAAAAGCTGCTCTAAATTTTCTGGATTGGATTCAAGACACAAGTCTAGGTGGCCTTTTTGGGGGCTGTGTTTGGTGGTTTGTTTTGCTTGCTTTGGGTTTTTTTAAAAAAAATTATATTGATAAATATTTCACATTTATCTCATTACTGTAAACTAAAATATTTGTGTTGATCTTGAAAGTAATATTTTTAATTTAGAAACAGAAGGAAAGAGGTTTTTTCATTTTCTAATGTCGTGAAAATTTATTTTTGCTTCTATGCATGTTTCATTCTGATGTGCTTTTTCGTGATTTTTCTTCCTAGATTTCTATTTTAATTCAGTCATAGTTTCAGCTCAGTCAACTCTTTAGTTTCACTTTTTTTGTTCTAAGTAAGGTTGTGATGAAAATGGTCTTTTCCAGTTAAATTAACACACTAATGCATAATATTAACATACTTCTGTTCTTTGGTAATTTTTAATGAATAGTTTAATTTTCTAATTCCCTTTTTATATTTGATCCATCTTTCTCCACACTGCTAGAGAAGAAAATCAATTAAAACTTCATATATTTATTCTTCAAGAAGTCAGACTACAAAAAAAATGCAGCTACTGTTTGTAATGGGGAAAAATAAACTTTAGATTGTTCACTTTAAAATAAAAGGAGTAATCATGATTAGAAAAGTAGATTTTATTTTTCCTTAAAAACTTTTGTGCTGTATTACATTTTCTTTGAAAGACACTTAGATTTATACTTGTTCTTTTAGGTTTTACTCAGACATTGTATTGATTTATTGTATTATGCCTGTGCTATTTCATTAAAATGATATTGATTGATTAAAATGCAAGTGATGGATTATAAAGTTTATTTTTCAAGTTAATGCTGTTCTGGAAAAATTTTAGACTACTTATTACATTTACTCCACCATTATGACCATATGGTCCTATGAATGCAATCATATGCTTTGAATTTGCATTCCATTTCCAAGCATGCTAAAATTGTATTGACACCTTGTATGGCTTATTTAAGCAAAAGGCCTGTACAGATGGCAAGTGTAGTGCTAAGAACAATTTTGCAGCTAGTTCTCATGCACGGTGCTGTGTTGAGCCAAGGCAATCGACATTGTCTTTGTAGAGCAGCAGAACAGAATCTACTTAGCTGTTACAGTCCATTAGTGCATATTATCCTACAGTTTAATTTATGATTTCTTTTTCACTACTTTTACATAAAGAGTCTTTCATCTGTAATTTTGTTATATGTTTAGGTTGTTCTTGGCCTGTTTTCCTTTTCACATGTGGTTTAATGAGGCTGCCTGCTTCTATCTGCCAGTCTCTCCTTCTAGAATTCTGAGTTGCTTTGTCGGTTTCTGTTGAAGTTTAAAGTAAGGAAGAGGTGTAAAAGGTCATCCTGTTTGTACAAAATTTCTGTGAAAACTGGTTAACAAGTTGAATGGGAAAGCAGCATTAGTGTTCCCTTCATGGGAGGACAGGTAGGCCAGGACTTGAGCATCACACATTCTGTTTGTAGCAGCTAATCCACCAGTCATTGTATTTGTTCTAACTCTCCTTTCAGTGTGTAAATGGCTGCAGGCACAACATGTGCCAACTTTTGTTCAGTAGAGGCGTGATAGGGACATTGGAGAGCTGATGCCATTGTCATAAAAACAGGAACAAACACAAATCTCTAAGAAGAATAATTTAGATTATAATTATTTGTGTTTGGGACAACTTGCTCATACTGGTTAAAGTGGAACTGGTTCTCTACAGGTATCAAAAATCCTACTGCAGTTTCTTTGAGCGGGGCAAGTAATTTTTGAAGAAAACAGACCCACTGAATTGGTTTGCCTTAGCAGATTTGTATGCCCATCTAAAAATAATGGACTGATGAGTTATTTTTTCTTCTGAAAGATTTTCTAAACATATATGCAAGAATTTTAGAATGAAATTTTAATTATACTTTGAGTATCACAAAATAGTAGAAAACAGAATGTAATGCTAGTGAGACACGGATTGGAGAACAGGATCAGCATGCATGAAAACCTCTAGGAATGTGTGTCATTTGGAGGTAGGGCAAGGTATGCAATACTGTTGGAGTAATTAGTCCACGTGTAGTTTACCTTCCAAGACTGACTTCAGCTGCAATAAAGCAGTTGTGAGAGAACATGTCTCAGCTGTTCAGTTCTGGAAACTTTTAATCTGTTGTGAGACAATACAGAGTACCAGACCTGTAGATGTAATATTGTCCTGAAGTTCCTGGGAGGCAGAGGTAGAACTAAGCTGCATATGCTAAAGAGGTCTTCAGGGACCATCATGAGGAGCACAATATTCACCTGAAAATCATTTTTACTAGTACTATTTTCCATAATAGATGGAAAGAAGTAAGCAACTTCTCCTATCTGTCTAGGCTAGGGTGAGTTGCACAGGTGTCTGTTTTCCTCGACTGACCCTAAAGAGAGTCTAAATGACTAGCTGAGGAAGACATTTTGAAGGTCTAATTTTTGGCAGATTAATCCACCCACAATCTGCTAAGATATTTCATGGAGACTGAAGTATGAGTGTAAACAAAACCCTTATAGCGTTCTATTTTCAAAACCCTTGGAATGTGTTAATGCTAATAAGAATGTTATGAGTAAATTCAGATACTTAATATGATTACATTAAAAAAGTGCTTTACTAAGATAAACAAGCTATAAAATGTAGAAGCTGCAATGACAAGGACATGATTTACTAGAAGAACCTGATAAATTGACTCAATTTTTGTTTAAGATTTATACAGAATTTTTTTTGGTACTTCAATACCAATGAGAACTTAGAAATAACTCAGCTGCTACTGACTGTAACAAGTTTTTATGTTGCTGAGCATGTGAAGGGCAGAGTTAACCCACAAACAGGAGGTACTGTAGTGTAGCCTGGAAGTTCTACATATTTAGTGAAAACATAATTAATCTAGAGTTTCATCTTACTTTTTTAATGTGCACAGTATTTGACAGAGATTTCATATAATTTGTTTACATTTTCTATGTACTTGAAATTTTAGGTTTTGTTCCCTTCCAGATTCTTGGGGGAAGAGGGAGATTTCTAGTATTTTACTGTGCTTTATGTGCTATTTACTATCTCTTCAGTCCTTAAGACGAAAAGCCTCTCCTTTCCCCTGCAAGGAGAAGTTACTCTCTATGCGTTATTCTTCCTTGATAAGTTTTTACTCCACTATGAAAATGAAAGAGCCAAAGAGTAGCAACCTCTCAGTCTTGACTTCTGTATTCTTCCATAGAAAATGAAGAAGTACTTCAGTAAGAAAGTTGTGCTTAATACCTAACCTGATTTCTGTTCTTATCAACTAGCTGTATTCCAGAAGCACAACAGGAGAAAGACAGGACCTGTCCTAAGCAACAGTATCTCATGACAATTCAGACTGCAAATTGAAAGGGAAACCCAAGTATGTCTGGTTTTCTCTACATTCATTCTCCCTGCAGAATTATTTGGCATTATTGTGAGTGGAAGTATTATGCTTTTATTTCAGAGAAGTTAGGACCAACTTCCAGGGTGTACAAAGATTTTACGGACACTGCAAAAGCAGAATGCTGGATGTCAGCAATAGTAGATAAATTTGGAACTAATAAGAGAATTTGAAATTTAGTTAACTAATTTAAAAAATTATTTAAGTACCAGTTTCAAGCCATCACTTTTTAAAGTGTGGGAGAGAGTCTGTCCAAGGGAGCAGGTGATGGTGATGCTAACATTCTTCCCATGCTTTTTTCCAAGTTTTATTCTTTTAATTTTACATAAGTTTTTTAGTAAAATTGGCTGCTGAACCCATATTACCTACTTAAATCAATAAATTAAATTAATTTTCCTTCTTAATCTAAGAGCACAACACTGTCATTCAAAATTATCAAGATGCTGTCTATTTAAGCATGGGAGTATATTGTACAAAATGTGTTTACACAGATGACAGTTTGCTTGCTTAGATTTGTTATGTGATTTCACATGGGCACCAAGAAAGGAAATCTTAAAATGGGGAAAAAAGCTCCCTACTAGAGGACAATCATTGGTTGTATTCTATGCCCCTTTTACATGTATTTTGTCCTTCACAAAATGGACTTAAGAGTCTGGCTGAGATGCTAATTCATTCCTTTACTATAATGTTTTGTATTCCTCAGGAATGGCCACATAGCCAGATCACAATAGAACAATTCAGGTAAATGTAATTGTTGCAGTTACAGTACCAAATGAGTACTGAAGGCTTGATCTTTTACTTCTTTCTCACATTGTGCAGTTCTTGCACTTTTGAAAAATGCATGTAAAACATCACGAGAATTGAGAAGTGTCAGTAACTAGCTGGGTACAGAATAAGTTTTTGAAGCTCCCCAAGTGCTGGTACAGCACTTTGGAAAACTCCTTAACGACTGAGTAGCGGTTCTTAAACCAGTGATTCGGGAGTCCCCTGCTAGCAAACTAATGATTCAGACAGCAGCATTAAATCAGTTGCTTTAGTTTAAGTACTTCTTGAATGTACATAAAGCCTTACTTTACTGGGAATTAAACTAACTACCTGCAGTCTGAAAAGAAGTCAATTGGGCACTTAAGGTGAATTACTAATAAAGAGCAAAAAGTTTCCTCCTGTATGCACTCTCTGAAAGCTCTTAGCTGTTTCAATAGAAGGTTGATACAGCAGTTGTTGAAGCTTAAAATGTTGAAGCTTGACAGTCTTTTTACACTTCTTGGAAATAAGCAACTCACAGGAATACCACAATAAAGTCTTTTGCAACACTTCAACAATATATCACAGATTAATTATATTTCCTTAATCTATTTAGTAGCTACACTGTTTTTTTTTCTCTGTGATTTTAGAATAAAACAAGAACTATCAGCAGTCTACCTCCTACTTATGTAAGTGCACTCTTTGTATGCATATATAAGTGAATTTTTCTCTCATGGGTTACACTGCTGAGACAATGATTTGTTAAATACTTTAACAGTTTTATCTTCCATTGTTGTTGATCTATCCCTACAAACAGAAGGTCAGTCAACAGTACCAGGAGCACTGCATGGATGAACAAGGAGATCTGGGCAAACTCAGACACAAAAAGGAAGCGTACAGAATGTGGAAGCAGGGACAGGTGATCTGGGAGGAATATAGAGGCAGTGTGTGAAGTTGCAGAGATGCTGTTTTGTGGGACAAAGCCCAGATGGAATTCAAAGATGTCCAGGAACATCAAAAGTCAACAGGAAGAGCTTCTATATGTGCACCAGTAACAAAAGGAATACTTGGGAAAATATGTGCCCACTGCTGAATGAGACAAGGGACCTGCTGACATGGGACATAGAAAAGGCTGAGGTTCTGAATGACACTTTCTTAGTCTTTACTGGCAAGTCTAGCCTTCAGGAAGCTCAGGCCTGAAAGACAGGGGAAGACTGGTGCAAGGAAAGCGTGCCCATGGTGGAGGAGGAATAGGTCAGGGAGTATTTAAGCAAACTGGATATACATAAGTCCATGGGCTCTGAGGGAAAGTCATATTTGACCATACTGGTAACCTTCAATGAGGAAATTACTCTCTTGGTAGATGGGAGTAGAGCAGTGGACATCAGTAAGGTTCAGAAACGCTTTTAACACTGTTTCTAATAAGATAGTCATAGAGAAGCCAATAAAGTATGAATTTGATGGAGACAGTGAGAATGACGGGGCAGTGTAGTGGTCAGTGGCATGAAGTCTAGTTGGAGGCCAGTAACCAGCAGTGTACCCCAGGGATCAATACTGTGTCCAGTCCTGTTTGACATCTTCATTAACAATCTGGTTGATGGGGATGAACATACACTCAGACAGTTCTGAAAATGACACCAAACTGTGAGAAATGGCCAGAGGGTCATGCTGCTGTCCAGAGGGATTAGGTCAGGCTGGAGAAATAGGCTGAAAGGAACTTCATGAAGTTCAACAAGAGGAAGTCCTGCACCTGGGAAAGAACAAACCCAGTCACCGCTACATGATGGGGACTGACCAACTGGAAAGCAGCTTGGCAGAAAAAGACCTAGGGGTCCTAGTGGACACAAAGTGAATCAGAAAGAAGGCTGGTGGTGACCTAGGCTGCATTAGAAGTGTTGCTACAGCTGAATTGTGTACCTTGCACAACAAATTTGGACAACCTAAAACAGATCAATGTAAAGAGGTATGTGTACTGTTGGATACAAACCAATATAAAGACAATAGATAAAAGGATGCAAGGCTAACAGGTAAAGTTTAGCTGGGAGAAAGGAATCACAGAAGACTCCATTGGTCACACAAGTAGACTGGGTTCATCTGGCATGGAATAATGGAGTGTTACTCCAAGAGTAAAACCAAAACTCTCTTGAATTTAAAGATGAATGACATTTGCTCTCACAAAAATGTTTTAGGTATATGATCATATTTTTTTTTCTTTTGGTATCAAGCTAGCAGCATCCTAAAATTTAAGTGTTTCTTCTTATCTTCCTTAGGCTGTTCTACAGTTTCTTCAGTGATACTGAGGATGCTTCCTTGACGGTTACTGTGATTTTCTTGAAAAGTTAGTCAGAATAAAGACCGCCCTTGCATCTGCAGACTCTGATCTACATTGTCCCAAACTGCAAAGAGAAAAGTTAGGCTAGAAGAGGTAGTGTCTCCATTTCTTTTCCTTTATCAGCCATAGAAATAACAACGTTTACTTCTGCCCTATAGTATAAGGGGAGAACAGAAAAATCTTTCTTCCCAGAAGTCTGTTTTCTTTAGTCAGTCTTCTGTTCCAGGTCTATTGAAGGAGACATTTCTAAGCTTCAGAAGTTCAAACCCAGGTCTTCAGATCATCTGAATAGTGTGCAACTCCTTTGCTGCAAAGAAAAGAAAGAAAATTCTGAAAAAAACCCCAATTGAAGCAAGTAAATTTGTGCTTTCTTGGAGGTTTTTTTGCTTTTCACCTTAATTTCTCCCGAATATGACAAGAGCACTTCCCAACACAGGTAGGAAGGCATGCTTAGTGTTTACACAAAAATCTCACTGCTTCCTGTTTATTTTGCTGCATTTTTAGGGATTTGGAAAGCAGCTGACAGCAGTACTATATTGTTTTCTAGTCAAAAATCTTTTCTGTGTTTGTACTCTTATCTTTAAAAAAAAGAAGTGGTTGAATTTATGAGATTGAAGGAGAACAGTAATTTTAATCAATTTTATTAAACACAGATTTCATTTAGTAAACTTCTAAGCATTACTTTTTTTTGAGGGTTCTTTTATCTAGTAGAAGAGATAGTTACCCTTTATTTGTAATGTATTTCTGACTGCAGCATGCTAAAATTCCAAGAGTACTTCCTTAGTATCACCTTACGCAGCCCTTGGCAAAGGAAAAGAAATGCTGCTGTTCACATCTGATAGGTTGGAAAACTAAAGCAAAATCTGTGTAAAGTGTTCATGATTATACAGCAGTAAATGATTGATCAGATCACAGAATCACAGAATAACCAGGTTGGAAGAGACCCACCGGATCATCGAGTCCAACCATTCCTATCAAACACTAAACCATGCCCCTTAGCACCTCGTCCACCCGTGCCTTAAACACCTCCAGGGAAGGTGACTCAACCACCTCCCTGGGCAGCCTGTTCCAGTTCTCAGTGGCCCCTTCTGTGAAGAATTTCTTCCTAATGTCCAGCCTAAACCTCCCCTGTCAGAGCTTGAGGCCATTCCCTCTTGTCCTGTCTCCTGTCACTTGGGAGAAGAGGCCAGCACCCTCCTCTCTACAACGTCCTTTCAGGTAGTTGTAGAGAGCAATGAGGTCTCCCCTCAGCCTCCTCTTCTCCAGGCTAAACACCCCCAGCTCTCTCAGCCGTTCCTCATCAGGCCTGTTCTCCAGCCCCTTCACCAGCTTTGTTGCTCTTCTCTGGACTCGCTCCAGAGCCTCAACATCCTTCTTGTGGTGAAGGGCCCAGAACTGAACACAGGATTCGAGGAGCAGTCTCACCAATGCCGAGTACAGAGGGAGAATAACCTCCCTGGACCTGCTGGTCACACTGTTTCTGATACAAGCCAAGATGCCATTGGCCTTCTTGGCCACCTGGGCACACTGCTGGCTCATGTTCAGTTGCTGTCAACCAACACCCCCAGGTCCCTCTCCTCCAGGCAGCCTTCTAGACAGACTTCTCCTAGCCTCTAGCACTGCATAGGGTTGTTGTGCCCCAAGTGCAGGACCCGGCATTTGGCCTTTTTAAACCTGATGCCATTGGACTCAGCCCAGCGGTCCAGCCTGTTCAGATCCCTTTGCAGAGCCTCCCTACCCTCCAGCAGATAAACACTTCCACCCAGCTTAGTGTCGTCCGCAAACTTGCTAAGGGTGCACTCAATGCCTTCATCCAGGTCATTGATAAAGACACTGAACAGGGCTGGACCCAGCACTGAGCCCTGGGGAACCCCACTTGTCACTGGCCTCCAGCTGGATTTCACACCATTTCCCACCACTCTCTGGGGCCTGCCAGCCAACCAGTTTTCCACCCAGGAGAGCGTGCGCCTGTCCAGGCCAGAGGCTGACAGTTTCCGAAGCAGAATGCTGTGAGAAACTGTGTCAAAGGCTTTACTGAAGTCCAGGAAGGCCACATCCACAGCCTTTCCCTCATCCAGCAGCCGAGTCACTTTGTCATAGAAGGCGATCAGGTTAGTTTGGCAAGACCTGCCTTTTGTGAACCCATGTTGACTGGGCCTGATCACCCGGTTCTCTTGCATGTGCTTCATGATAGCACTCAAGATCACCTGCTCCATGACTTTCCCTGGCACTGAGGTCAGACTGACAGGCCTGTAGTTTCCTGGGTCCTCCCTGCGACCCTTGTAGATGGGCACAACATCAGCCAGCCTCCAGTCCAGTGGGACTTCCCCCGTCTTCCAGGACTGTTGGAAGATGATGGAAAGGGGTTTGGCCAGCATATCCGCCAGCTCCTTCAGTACCCTTGGATGAATCCCATCCGGCCCCATAGACTTGTGGGTGTCTAGTCGGGCTAGCAAGGCTCTGACCACCTCCTTTTGGATCACGGGAGCCTCATTATGCTCCTCTAGTTCCTGGGTTAGTACACAGACGGAATGACCCTCCTTACAACTAAAGACTGAGGCAAAGAAGGCATTAAGTACCTCAGCCTTTTCCTCATCCCCTGTCATTGTTGTTCCTTCTGTGTCCAATAGGGACTGTATGGTCTCCCTAGTCCTCCTTTTATTATTTATATATTTGTAGAAAGATTTTTTGTTATCTTTCACAGACTTTGCCAATCTGATTTCTAGCTGAGCCTTAGCCCTTCTGGTTTTTTCCCTACACAATCTTCCCTTGTGATTATTGATCGATGAGTTCTATCACCTCAAAATTGCATGCCTGTCTTCATTTCTTCTTTATATATTTACGTATTGTATTTTTGGAATTTAAATAACATTGTAGTCAGAGATAAAACTCTCTTAATGGAAAGCATTTTTGTGGTGTTCTTCTGCTGCAAGCATTTTTGTATTCCTATCTCTTCCATTTTGCTTCTAAGCCAGGCTAGCTTAGGCTGCTCTGCCCTCCTGATACACAGACAACTGCGGTCAGAACTGTGCACTCAATAAAGCCTTCAGTCATTTTGAGTTTTTTCCTCTTCTTCAAGTCACAAATTGTTTTCAACATTAAGTCAATTTGTGGGAAATAGAAAATTATTTTGTAACTTCACTGAATAGACTGAGACACCATTGTATTTTATGAAGAAAGATTGTATGCCAGTGTGCAATGTAGAATATGCTGTGGAACCTTCTGTGAGCTCAAAAACTATCGTCTAAGTTGTGACTTAAAATTATTGTTTGCTTCATTTACCTTGGGGTGTCTCTTTTTATGTGAAGAACATCATCAGACTTCAAGCAGCCTCAAGGAAACTAGGCCTTTTACTTCTGTATATCCAAAGGGAGATGTCTAATATCACCCTTGATTGTTCGACAGGAAAGTAAGGTCATATCATTTTTTGTTTTCAATTTTATTCTCTGAAGAAAATTTATGATACTGCAATGATGAATCTAAAACTATTCCTTTGCTTTTTGTTTTGTCCTGTTTCTGCTTAACACAACTGTATTCCTCTTTCTTGCAGATTTGCTTTTTAGTAAGTCTGGATTTCTCTTGGTGTTAGACATTTAGATTTATTGCTTTGGTAATATAAATTAAAATGTCAGTGCAGCCAGAAGTCTGAGAGTGTGTCTGAATTGAGAGTAAGTCATGGTTAGACTCATCTGGAATTTTAACAACAGAGTATATGTGTGTCAAAAAGTGCAACTTTGATAAGCAAGCTACACTGAATCTGATCAAATTTTATTTTGGGAAGAAATGTGATGGTCTGATAATAGCAATATTGAATGTTCTTACATTTTCCTGACTCTGTTATTAAACACATAATGTCTATAAAAGCATATAGTAGTTACAATGACACACGCGCATCTGTATATCTATAAAGTACAGAAAGTGTAAGCTGAAATGAAGCATTCCAATAAACTTCCCATTTATTTAGAACTTTGCATTCATAACAGTTTGATTTTCCCCTCTCACTAACAATATATTTTACTGGGAACTCCTACTTCATTTGATTAGATAAGAATAAATAATAGAAGTTCAATTTTATTTAAAATATTAAATGTATTTTAATTTTTCTCTTTTCCATGTCTTTTTATAAAAAACCAAAACTTTTTAAAACAAGTTGTGATCAGTGGTTAAGTATTGCTACGTGAATGAGAACACTTTACATTCACAATGAGTTGGGAACTAAATCACTAGAAACCATTTGAGGTTTTGAGCATTTAAAGGTTAATTGTTAAGACACAGCTATGATCTATTTCAGCAGGAGATTGAGCTAACTAATTTATTATGGCTTCCTTGAAAATTAGATGTAATACTTTAGTAAGTGAAGGGTCACCTTTTCCAATAGAATACTAATGTGTTCTCTAAATGTTGTTTGCTAATGAATATACATGAGTAAGTACTAGTGCACGTAACCTTAGAAGTTTTCCAGTAACTTGTGTCATCATTACAGGTACCTGAACACCATGGTCTATGCCCACGTTTTGCTTCCAGTTTTTCCTAATGGATGTTTGGATAGACTATTAAGAATTGTCTTGACAGTATAAACTTAAGCACTAGTAGAATTTCTTTTAAGTGTTTAAGTGAGAACACAATGTAGTATATTTCATTCTGGTGTTGAAATCATGAACGATTTAAAAAATGAATAAGTTAAAATACAGATATCTATATATCTAATGTTTTCCATTCACCGCTTAGAATTCATCTATAAAATTAAAATGTTATTCAGTGCTTAAAAGTGTAAGCTTCTAAGGCTTCTGTCAAGTTTTGCCTGCTTTTACTGGGAAGAGAAGCATAGCAATCATGTATAATTGCTATTTTATTAAAGATTTATTTCCATTTCCTTCTTTCACCCTTCAGTTCCTTTCTGCTTTGCATTCCTCTGAATATAAATTTGAATCTGTGTATGGGAACAAAACAGAAAAATCAATACAGCTTCCCCCAGTACCAGTCAGAGTGGCAGCAGAAACAGATTTGTGGCCCAAACTCATAGCAGAATTTCGGCTGGGGTTTGTTCTTCTGTCAGTGAATAACTGCATTGCTCCTTACTCATGGTAGATTTCCTGGTGATACACTGGTTCCTAGTAATTCACATCTTATTTTAATCCATTATAAGGAAAAAAAAATGAGAAATTGGAAGAAAGCAAGGCTGTATGAATCATAACAAAAGAACTGGAAAACATTATAGAAAAAGTGTAGCACTTCCCTTACTAATCTTTATGAAACAAGAGTGATGTCTTGAATATGTAAGGCTGTAGACTACAAACAAATTTTTAATACTACCATAGCTTTGTTTTCTACAAAAAATGTTTTTAGACTGTTAGTCCAAATGATTTCCAGATTGTTTTTCTTTTGAACTGCTGAATACATAGATTTTGAGAACCTTTTGTACTGCTTTGAACTGTGTATACACTTCAGTGTTATAGTGGCATTTATATTCACCAAAATTTTGGCTCTAAACTCATATATTTAAAGTTTAATTTGTGTAGTGGTATAGCTAATTTTCATTTTTTTTTTTTATTTATTTGGATGCCATATTCTGGGCTGCAACAAAAGAAGCATAGCTAGCAGGTCCAGGGAGGTGATTCTGCTCCTCTATTCCCACCTGGAGTACTGTGTCCAGTTCTGGAATCCTCAGCATTAAAAGGACATGAAACTATTGGAATGGGTCCAGAGGAGGGCTACAGAGAAGATCAGAGGAAGGGAACACCTCTGCTATGAGGGCAGTCTGAGAGAGTTGGGGTTGTTGAGCCTGGAGAAGGCTCCAGTGTGACCTTAGAGTGACCTTCGTAGTTCCTGAAGGGGGGCTACAAGAAAGCTGGAGAGGGACTTTTTACAAAGACGTGTAGTGACAGGATGAGGGGGAACATCTATAAGTTGGAAAGGGGCTGATTTAGACTAAAAATAAGGAGGAAACTCTTTACCATAGGAGTGGTCAGGCAATGGAAGAGGTTGCCTAGGGAAGTTGTGGCTGCCCCATCCCTGGAGGTGTTCAAGGCCAGGTTGGATGGGGCCTTGGGTAACCTGATCTAGTGGGATGTCCCTGCCGATGACAGGGTGGGGTTGGAACTGGATGATCTTTAAGGTCTCTTCCAACTCAAACCAGCCTATAATTCTATGATTCTGTGATTCTATGATTCTCTGTTTACAGAAGCATCTATATGAGAATAAACTTCTAAGAATGCCTGTTCAGAAGTAAGTAGCAATACTAGATTGGGTGAAACAGGAGTACTTCTTTTTTTGCTTTATTCTTCACAGTTAAAAGAAATAATACTAAATGTTTAAAGATTCCTTAACTGGCGAAGTTCAAAATCATGAACACTGCATTCACTTTCAGTCAAGAAATAGGAATAATGGCAATTCACCATGTTAGAGACTTGTACGCCATTACAGATGTTCATTTCTTATAAAGATCAAATGATGGACAAGTGGGATTTCCCTTATGTAGTGAATGTCCTTAAATACACAATCTAGTGGAAAAAAAGAAAAAAAAGATGCATGACAGGTTAACTTGCCCGCCTTTTGGTAGGTATCAAGCAAGGCTACATTTTATAGTTACTTATGGTCTGTGGAACTAGAACTGTAAGAAATAATTACAACTGTATTCCTAGGTTTAACTATATTCATAAGTTTTGTTATTGTCATGTAAGTTAGTGAATTAGTATCTGATTTGTAATCCTGAAATTTTTAACCTAGAAATGTTTTAAATTTTCTTCTGCAATCACAATCTCATTATAATGGGAATTTAATTGAAAGTATCATCTGAAAGGTGACAAAATTAAGTCCTGAAAGCATTACTGTTTAGGGTCTCAGACATCCAGTGCCCCACTGTGCATTTGGTTTTAAGAAAGTATTCATTAAGTTTGGTGAAAATACCTTTCTAGGGTGTGAATTGATATACTTTTTAGGTTCTTCTAAAAACCTGAATTTGTTCAATGAAAAACATCAAAATACTCTTTGTTCTAAGTAGAATCAGAAAAGGAAAAAACAATTGTAGCATCCTTGAACTTCAGAAACTAAAGCAGTTTTAGTGCATCATAGTCCTTTTGTAAGTAGTTCAACTCTGCATTTGATGAATAACACCTTATAATGGAAAATAAGAGGAAGAAAAATTATGCCTATAGGAGAAAAGATATAGATATGAGGAACCTTGAACCTCATTTTCACATAGAACATTTTAATATTAACTTTGTTTTCTCTGGCATAATAAAAAAATAATAATTTAAGTAGAAGATTATCTATTTAAGTTTTCTTCACACCACTTCAGCTTAAAATCCTCCACAAACCTATGAGGCCAGTGTTTTGAACAAAGGGTGTGATTCATGAGATAATCCTGTAAATTCATCTAGGATGAGTAAATTTGCCTTGCAACTATCTGTCCGTGCGTTGTTAGTACACGGCTTTAATCAACAGGTGTTTGAGGGGATTTCCATTCCTTTTTATTATTTTGTCTTCTGTCTTCTCTTTAATGACACCAGACTTTTTTTGATTTTAAGATGCATTACTGCATTACTGCTTGTTATATAGATGATTAAGTGATGCTAATGCTATCTATACAAACACAATTCCTCTGTGTTGATGCTTAAATTCTTTTTCTCTTTCTTTTCTCAGGTGTTTGTAAATCAAGTATTTAGGAGTAAAATTATTTAGATCCTTGTTCCCAGAAAGCGCATTATTTCTAAGAGAAAATCCAGGTTTTAAAGATGTCTTCTTTTTTTCTGGTTGTTATTAGCGGGGGGAATCCTTTTCCACATTAGAGTTATTATAAATGAACTAAGCTATAATCAAAACGTGGATGTTGCTACTTAGCAATGACACTAGTAAGTACTCACAATTTCAAAATAATAAAAAAGTAGTTAATTATAGTCTTGTAGTTTTATTAATATCTTCTGAGTTTTTTCATTCTGTAGATATGAATAAATTTACTGTTAATTGAATCAGTATTAATTGGTAGTGTTTCTAACTTATGAGCCATAACTTGGCATTTCACATGACACAAGACAGCAGAGCCTAAAAGGAAAGGGTGAAGCAACAACAGGGATCTTCAAATATCTAGAGGGACTAGACTAGATCCACAGGTTTCTTTCAATCTGAGATCATTAAGAATAAATACCCTAAACCTTTCTTAAATTGCTGAACAAATATAGATACATACAGTACTGAAATTGTGGACCTCAAAGTACTGTACAGAAGAAAATATCAGATTTCATATTTATGAACAAACACATGAGCAACAAAGATGCCAGCTTAGAAGGTGCCTTTAAAATACCAAAACAAACAAGCAAACAACAAACCCCAATCAACCAAAATCAGCAGAAAAAGAAACAGAAAAAAACTTAGCAGACTGAAGTAATTGGGCATTTTCTAAAGTCTCAGCAAACACCATAAAATCAATAAATCTGATTAAATATTCCACCTAATCTTGCAGTACAAAGGCATTTTAATGATTTGTGTGAGATTACAAACAACTTTTAAATGTGTGCTCTTGCTCTATGAAACAACATTTGAAGATGTGTACTTAATGTATCTAAATAAGAAAAAGAAAGATGTCAGTATGAAAGAAAGGATCTGTTTTGTTGCCACTTTTCACCTAAACACTGATTAAAAGATAGGTCATTCAAGCAAGAGTTATTTTTACTGCTGTCACTCCATTATCTCATTTTCAATGGACCATGAAAATGTTATAGCACTCAGCTGAAAACAGCCCTTGGATGAAGAGACATCAGTTCAGTTTGAACCTTGCAAGTCTCAAAAACTGTTATCAAAATGAGCAATATGAAAAGTTATATGAGACTGTGTTCTACTACTGTTTGAAAAAGTAATAGAAAATTCTCAAGACAAGGCCACTTCGACTTATAAATATTATAAATCGAGACCTGGCATTAATGATAGTGGTGTGATTATTTTAATTTTGTGAACCTGCAATACACAGTCTTATAGCTCTTAAGAAACCTTACATGATAATCTAATATATCACTTCTTGCATCTTGTTGTGCATGCCGGATGCCTTGTTTCAGTTTCTGCAGCATGCATTGGCTTTCATCTGTTCTAACTCATGTATGTGTGATGATATCCT
Source organism: Phaenicophaeus curvirostris (assembly GCF_032191515.1). Classification (NCBI taxonomy): domain Eukaryota; kingdom Metazoa; phylum Chordata; class Aves; order Cuculiformes; family Cuculidae; genus Phaenicophaeus; species Phaenicophaeus curvirostris. Next base: position 181,404 of record NW_027206803.1, on the reverse strand, counting down.
TTTTTTTTTTTTGAGAAATATTGATGTAAAGGACTTAGAAGTAACTTTTGCCAGAAATTAGTTTCCTGACTTCTTTCTGACTTGCTACATTGCCAGTTCATGGGTATGACTGAAGCTCTGATTAGCTGCCTTTCTAGTTGCCTTTCACTTGTTTTGGTCTTATCTGCCTTTTATCACTCTACATGTGAACACCATCTTCATTAGGTTTTTCTCTGCACTGTACTAAGGTTTCATATGACACAATCATCTTCCAGAGCTTTGTTCACTTAGTTTTCTTATTCTTGCATACTCTTCAAGCAAAACGTATTGCTTTCTTTCAAAATAATTTGATTGTGTTGGTACAGATATAAAAAAATATAATAATTTTAATTAAAGAATAATTCACGGGATGATTAAGAAGATTATTCTAAAGTGAAGATGAGACGATCAATACTAATGAAGCTAAAAATGCAAAGGGCAATTTGTTTCTCTAGAAATATGTTGTTTCCTTTTAAGTGAATGATAAAGTTATCACTTCTGAATCAAAAAAATCTTTGTTGCAGTAGTACTGATTTTTTTATAATTATTTTTTTCAAGGAACTGATGCTCCGTGTTTTCCATTTCTAACTAATATATAAAAAAAGCTTACAATTGTTGAACATTTTGTGAGAAAACATATAATATTCTACAAATACTTGTGACTACAGGAGTTTTTCTCTGATTTCTCTTTATGGCATGCATTACTTCTTCACTGCTTATATACTCCATGTGCACTTCTAAAAATGTATAATGTTTGTTAGGATGCACATTGACATTATTCCTCCCAAATTGTCATGGTTGTAGAAATAAAATTAAAACATAATACCCTCTTTTTTTTTCCCAAGTTCTCCTCAGTAAATTAAACATTATGTTGACATGTAAGAGTGGGAGGTATAACAATTCAATAGCCACTCTTGCTACATTTTACATATCTTTATAATATCATTCTTTCTCTAGAATCTAAATGAGTAAATTTTTTTTTAGACTCTTGAAAGTTTGTGGTAAACGATGTTGACACATTTTATTTTAAGCATTCGTGAAATCATAGTTGCATACACATCTGTTGAAAATCTGCCATGGATTGCCTGAAAGGCATGGTTTTATATAGTGCCCTATTTATGAGTTTCCTTGCTGACTGCATTTTAAGAGAATGTCTCCCTGCACAGACGACATTCAGTTTTCTAATTTGCTTTTAATAAGGTAATCCTTTTCAGAGATTTATTTGCTTAAGATAATGAGGTAGGATTACGGAGGAATTAACTGCAATGCTATTAAGTTTTTTTCCTTGGGTCTATCCTTATGCTTTCAGTTTGAAAGTAAGCTGAGATTTATTTTTCCTAGGCTACATAACAAATTCAAGACCAGAAGACAAAAAGGCAGCTGAAGTAGTAATTCTATGGAAGAATTAAGATGCCAATATCTTTGAGGTATGTGTATTTTGGAAATGTTAATTATTTGTTAATCTTGCTGCTGTGTATAAGAGTAGTGGTGAGTACTTTTGAACATTAGTGATGTTTTCACATCTTCAGATGTGGCTTGATTTGAAATGAAATTCCAAAATATACTTCTTTTTTCCCTCCCTTTTTTTATTAAAATGGCGCATTAGTTATAAATCTGCTTCTGTTTTGCCTGAGACCATCCTTCTCTCTAGAAAATTTGATACAGCTAGATGCAGAGCTAAAAAATCCAAAGATTCCATGTTCTTTCTGGCTTCACAGTTACAACTTTCTTCATGTACCATAGTTACTGTAAAAAAATTCCAAATAGGAATGTTCTGGAAAACGCCATAATAATTTTTCATTTTGTATGCAATATTGGTGGCTTTGTTTTTAGTAGGTGCAAGAAGCATTTGGATCAGCTATATGTAAGGAAAAGCATGATATAGAAACAAACTACAAATAACTCAGAAGGGGAGACAATAAACAGTCATCAGTAATGAGGATACACTAAGAAAATTGATCACTGCCTTTCCATGGGTTTAGAAGTAGCCTATTTAACAGTTTCTCGATTACCGGAATTGTCAGTAAGTGGGATTCCACTTTTGTAAATGTACCAGCAAATCTTGTGGTGTATCAGTAAATGGAGTTTATGTTTATTTCATTTTAGGTCTAGTTATCATTTATCTTGTTCAAGAGCTTAAACAAAGCAAATAATGGCCTTCATACAGTGAAAAACTGGGGCGCAGAAAGCATTATTTCTATTATACTTGGGAAATGTTTGTGTTGGCATGAATTTTTCTGGAACTCCTTTAAACTCTAGTTTTCTCTTTCCTCCAATACATTGAGTTTCCAAGAACAAGATTTTTTTCTCTTAGAGGAGGCATGTTGTCACAGCAGTAATACCCCAATTCAGCAATCTTTGATAATTTCAATCTTCATCTGAAACTCCCTTCTTTTTTGTATCTCACCACCATAAACTATTATCTTTTGTACTTTCTTGTCAGATCTGTGCAATTTTGCTCATGTTTGGCTTGATAGAAAGACCACATAGATAATTTGACTAGTGACATCATAGCCATCTCATAGCTTATTAAGTTATGCAGATCTATAGTGTGATGCATATATTTTGTCTAAAAACATATCTTTTGCTTAAAAAAAAACAACAAATACTGTCAGTTTCCTCCTCCCTCAAAGGCTATATTTATTTCACCTTTCTTAAAAGACTGCATACCTACCCAAGACTATTGACTTCCCAGATTCTTTGTTTTTTCTTAGCTATTTAATAACAGGTTTGCAGCCTTTGGGGTTGGAAAGTTGAGTTCTGTAAACTATCTTTGTATATTATTATTCACAATGAATATATTCCAAGTGTCTTTTTTGCATCCTAGCATTTGTAACCACTCCTAATGTCAATCTTGTTTCTTTGGAGAAGCAGTATTTGAAGTACTGTAATAAATGATGATAGAGCAATCAGCAAATATATTTTCACATTTATCCTATTATTCTGCTGACAGGATGCTTAAATTTTATGTTGGAAAGAGGAATTTAAAGCTGCTGTTGAACTTTTGATGAAGGTCTACACATGTGTCAGTGACATCTGAGAATGATATTTTTAGATAAATGAAAAATCTCCATAGCTTTTTCACATCTCCCATTGCGACACATACTTGTTCCTCAGGGCACAATTTGTCTCATAGATTGCATTTGATTTGAAGTGTAAGGATAGAAGCTCATAGTATCAGTGTTAAATACATGTAGCCTTGAGTAGTATGGTAAGGCAATATTTTGATATTCAGCCATTAGAAAAAATGTTTAAAGAAAAAAGGATTTCATTTTACTGGGTCTTCTAAAGTAAGGCACCAAGCATGATAATTAATATTTAATCTATACTTTTTAGCTTTATATGTATTTCTGAAGTGGGTATATTTTGGCCTAGTCTGAGAGCAAAATGTTCCCAAGCAGTTTTTGTTAGTATATATACTTTCTAGGCCTTTATAAAATCTTCATTTTCTCTCATAATTGTAAAACACCAGGCAAAATGCGATGTATTATGAGGAAAAACAAAAGAACCAAAACATATCTGCCCTTTCTCCTTCAATTTGCCACATTATTTAATCATATTCAGTTTAGTATTTCTATCATTTCACAGTTATTATGTAATTTCAAATGGATTCCAAGTGGATTATTTAATCTGCGTTTCAAGATTTCTGACACTTCAAAGAACAGCATTATGGTTAGGTTGCCCAAGTGACTTCATATTACTCAATAATGGTAGTTTTCATGGTAAACACAGTCCTTGGTGGCAAAGAGGACTCTGACTTTCCTGTGTGAAGGTCTTTATATTATGTAATAATTGAAGTAAGGGAGAGAGAAATGTTCTTCTGAGACATATATCTGTCTTTCCTCATTCTCATATATGAGACTCATATAATTGTATGATTATATGAATATCTGCTTTAATACTCAAATACTCGTGTATTTGAATACTCGCGTATTCGAGTCCTCGAATACCGTGTTCAGTTCTGGGTCCCTTACCATAAGAAGGATGTTGAGGCTCTGGAGCGAGTCCAGAGAAGAGCAACAAAGCTGGTGAAGGGGCTGGAGAGCAGGTCTTACAAGGAGCGGCTGAGAGAGCTGGGGTCGTTTAGCCTGGAGAAGAGGAGGCTGAGGGGAGACCTCATTGCTCTCTACAACTACCTGAAAGGACGTTGTAGAGAGGAGGGTGCTGGCCTCTTCTCCCAAGTGACAGGGGACAGGACAAGAGGGAATGGCCTCAAGCTCCACCAGGGGAAGTTCAGGCTGGACATTAGAAAAAAAAATTTCATGGAGAAGGTCACTGGGCACTGGAACAGGCTGCTCAGGGAGGTGTTTGAGTCACCTTCCCTGGAGGTGTTTAAGGGACAGGTGTATGAGGTGCTGAGGGGCATGGCTTAGTGGTTGATAGGATGGTTGGACTCTATGATCCAGTGGATCTTTTCCAACCTAGTGATTCTGTGATTCTATGAATAACCTCTCACAATGATATAAGCCTTCTTTAGCAAACAGTTGAAGGAACTAGTAAAAACGTTCATGGTTATGATTTTTAAATAGTCTGCCTTAATTAATAACACTGAATGAAATAAATAAATGGAAGCTTGCAAATGCATTTAAACCATACTTGTTCCTAATTAAACGTATGTATACATTACTGTTGGTTTGTAGACGCTCTGTGCCTGAGTGAAACTTTTGTATGTAGCTTATGCATCTATTCTAGTTTACTCCATGACTAATACTCCAATTTGCATTTGTCAGTTCCAGGTACTCAAAGAACATAAGATGTGCATTGAATTGTAGAACTTCGAGACTCTCTGAACACTTAGGCTCCTCTTTGTGTGATGATTTTTGCTGTTCTGACAACTGTAAATAGCAGAACTTGTGGAGAATGGAAAAAAAATAACAAACCCAGTGATTTAATTTTGCTTCTCTAATTTTTAACAGTTATCTGATCTTATCAGTGATTCCATGCATATATTGTCTTTATAAAAGTTTGTACATACGTAAAGCAGGTGTAGAGTTTTGCTATGGTACCAAATGCATATTGTATTCAAAGTTTTTATAACTTTCTCTGTGTCTGTGTGAAAACCTGAATTGGTAAATGCAAATGGAAGTTTCAGAGCTACCTTATTGCAGACATATATTTATGATGGAGCTTAAGAAACTCTCACTCTTCTTGCAAGGTCAAAATACGAAACTGAGATTCAGTGTTGTGGGGTGCTGGCCTCACTGTTATAAACAGATAAATGAATTGATAAAAAAAATGGGCTTTTAGTCACCAGTGGATTTTAGCCTCCCTTAGCACCATGAGAATAATTGACATTTTACTTCCCTGAAAATTCAAAAATATTTCAGAACGTTTTGAGTGGTTTGTCAAGTCAAGCTGAAAAACACTTTAAAGCAGGAAGTTGACTGAATCTTATAAAAAAAGCTAACTTAAATTTTGAATATATGAAAATTAAATATTCTGAGCTTTTCAAGGTTTTATACTCTACAAATCATTTTAGAAACTGAAATAATATTGAGAAAGTCTGTGCAATCATTTTTGTTTAAAAGTACAAGGTGGTTTTTATGTCTTTTGTTAAGTCAATGTCAGCTTCACAAAGCCTGTGTACTCCCTTTTGGGGCTGTAAAGAAAATCTTTGGATACTTGCCATATTGCTTTCCTATATGAATTCAGTGGCATGTGCTTTCTGCTCTGTAACTAAAGCAGTGGAACTACAGTTGAGGATTGCACATGAGATGTAATGACGTAAGGAATCTGGAAGAAAGGGAAGAATTGATTGTATTTATCACTTTAGTTGAAGGAAGTGACTTAGGATTCCTAATCAAAATGGCCAAGCTGCCAACCTACCTGTGCAGGGCAGGCATATGTTCATGCTGGGGCAGCAGGGCAGTGGGTGCTCACAGGCCAGCAGAGCTGTGCCCTCCCTCCTCTTCCAGGCAAGCACAGTCCCACCATACCAGGGCAGAGGCAATGATGCACCCGCTATGATGTGGTCTCTGCTGCAGAAACCATCCCCTTTGAAGCAGCTTCAGAGGGAAAGGTGGGTTTGTTTCTTGCATGCAAAGCATGCATTAGTTGTCATCTAGGCAGCATGGGGTCACCAATTTTGTATAAAGGACTTTCACGGTGACTGGCTATTTCTGGCACCTGCTAACCTGCTATTTGTATTTGCACAGTGTTTGACTTAATTTAGAAGAACTTATTTAAAATCTAAAAGGTCCAAAAAGACACTGAAATGCAAGCTTCCATTACCAGTTTTCTCTGGATCTATATAAATCAAAATATTATTGTTTTTGCCCTTGCCAGTGACATTCAAGGTGAACAAAAATACATGCATATTTTTTTTCTTTCAGAACACACAGGAGCATAGGTTAACATATTCCATTCACAGCACTTGAAAACTAGGACTTAAAAATATACAAGTGTCATTTTTTACCCCAAATTTTATTTTTTATGAGTTCTGTTAATTATGTGAGTTTGCTTGTAATATGAATTATTTTTCCTAACAAATATTTTATTGTCCTCATGATATTTGATTCTTGCTTCTTCTGGCTATATATAGTGTGTTTGGGTTTTGTGTTTTTTACACAGAATCTTCCTACAGATAAACAGTTCAGTGTAGCTCAAGAAAATTAAGATTAAGAAAGAACACCTCTTCAGCATAAAAGAGTAATTGGTATTTCTGTTTCTCACAGTAAATTTAATTGAGCTTTAAAAGATAGTCAAGTTCAAACAAAATAGTGCTTAAATTAATCTTAAGGGTGCCTGAACAGGAATATAGACCAAAATACTCCAAAATTACTGTGTCCAGATTTCACCCATGCATTGTAGAAATTTTTCTGTTTTTTTTTTTTTTCTAATGGATCTGTTTTTTAATGATGAAGCTGATCAATCCCTGCTCTTGAGATAACATCCTAGCTATCTATAGATAGCACACAATTAACTTGAGGAGAGAAGGGGAAAACCAGGAAGGAAATATGTGCAATACATAGAGCATCTCTCTGTGTTCTGTATTCTGTGTCAATTTTAATGGGTCCTTAATTAGGTCACAGGACTGATTGATATCAGCACTTAGCTTTCTGGGTGACATCACCGTCTCCTTCATTCCCTATTAGGGATTAAAATGTTGATACATAGAAAATTCTGCTTCCTGGACAGAGAAAAATAACTAATTATACCAGTCGTAAACTTGACACTAGCTGAATTATTTACCAGTACAGGAGTGAAATGGAGACTAACACGAAGGAAGAGCACAGGGAGCATATGGAAAGAGCACAGATATACTAGCAGCCCGCGTATGTAAAAGAATTTTGTTTAAAGAAACAGTGACAGGACTAGGTTTGGACATGAACAATCGTAAGTAAAATGATGCTGCATTTCAAATCCATACGCAGAAAAGGTAAGGAAAAAATTAGAAAAATATTTGAGATGAAGCAAGCAGACTACTACAATGTATGACCAAATGCATGGAGATCTTGGCATGAGGGGAAAACCGTGAGTGGACAGAGAACATGCTGTTCCTAGAAAGGTTATCAGATCGAAAGAAAAAACTAGAAGGGTGCCTAATACATATTTCTATACATAAAAAGCTCATAAAGGCAGCAGAGGACACAGCTTGAAATGGTGCTTCTTAATTTAAAAACAGCTCCAACATACTGAACATAAAAGTTTGTTTCTGAAACTGTATATCCCAGCAGAAAACTTCAACTCATCTTTATAAAATGTCTTACAATTGAGTTGCTGTACAAAGCCACTGAAACAGCTTGATGTCATTGTTACTACTTTTTATTATTTTGCTGTCAGGGAGTCTATCCCATTTTTCAGACTTTCTTTGACTTTTGGGCGATCCTTTTTGCCTGGTTTTAATTTATAAGATGGAATACTTAAAAATATTACCGTTGAGATTTTTAGGATTTGTTTAATAAAGGATGAAAAACTGAGGACATGTATTTTTATGATCTTGTGTGTTGAGATGTATTTGTGCTTGAGAGAGTCTGCTGTCTGGTATAAGATGACCTTGACTTCACAGAGGACTATGAGGAACTAGGTCAGACATGGCTATAAGAATGCACATCTGACCATTAGAGCAGGCTGCAGCAGCACAACAAATGCATGGCTATGAGAACAGAATAAAACAAATTTGTTAAATGTTGTGGTGCATTACACTGGTGCAAGCGTTGAGCCTCAGAGATTTCTATTACAATTGTGAGCTAGTACATAGTTCATAGACAAGAATCATAGAATCATTTAGATTAGAAAAGACCTTTAAGATCATTAACTGCAATTGTTAACCTAGCACTGCCAAGTCCACCACTAAACCATGTCTTATGTGCCACATCTACACATCTTTTAAATATGTCCAGAGACGGTGACTCAACCACTTCCCTGGGCAGCCTGTTCCAGTGCTTAATAGCCCTTTATGTGGGCTACATATTAAAGGTTTGTCATGTTTTTGATGTTCTTTATATAGATACATCTGCTGTCAGTTTACTACTGCAGCTATGCTTTCAAATAAATTAGGAAAGGTAGTGGAAATAGTGTTTCGATCCTATTTCATACAGGCTTTCATCTCATATATCTATTTGCCATTTGTAATTTCTAGGCTTCATGAAATGCACTGACTTTCTTTTTAACAGCTTGTCTTTTCTTGAGTTTTCAAATTATTTCTGCTGAGAGGTCTTAGCGTTAGTTTAGTTGCTGGAAATAGTACGGATGTCCTATGAAATTCTGTACTACGGTAATATTTCTGATAAAATGCAAATCAAATACACTGGTTCAATTTAGAAGCACTAAGAATAGGCTTAATCCAAGTCTTCAAACTTTAATCCAAAATGTTACAGAACCTGTAACGAACAAGATGAATGGCTTAATGGCACCTGATCCTACAGATGAAGAAGCATAAGTTAGATACAAACTGTATCTAAGAGATTTAAAACAAGTGGCTGCCTTCATTTGATTTTTAAGGATAGAGTCATCAGAATATATTTTTCCTTGAGTCTCTCCTTTCATGCTCACCTTTAAAGTAAGACTGTATTATGTGAGTCAGTGAATGACCTGAACGTATCAAATATCATGAGTTGTAGTCTTCCTAAAGTAGAGGGAGAGAAAGCAGAAATGAATTTGAGTAAAACATTCATGCTTCACAAAACAGTCATTTAAATTTGCATGTGTTTCTGAGCAATATATTTGTATATAAATCATTGGTATTAAAAAAATAAGTTACTACTAAACAACCTTTGACAATTCATATTATTGGTCATTAGCCAGAGGTATTTCCTTTTTACTTGCTTCCAGAGTTAAAGTTGTGAGCAGAAATTGAGCTGTGAGTGAGAAGACAACTGCTGCCCAGAATTTTCAGCCATACAGTAGTTTGAATAGATAAAACAGAGATACACTTCAAACTTCATACAGTCTAATGAAATTAATCTAAATATTTGCGGATTTTTGCTTTGCACTCACTGTGGAGTGTTTGACTAATATGTTACCTTCACAAGAGGAGCTAGACAGGGGTCACCCTTAGTTCAATTTCTCTGGCTTTCAGGAGTATATAGGATCACTTAAAATAAAATTAAATTTAAAAAAACCCACGTTTTTTCTCAAATGTTTAAAACTTGTGGGTTAGAAGATGTCACACTCTCCCTTTTCACCTTCCTGTGCTTTTGAAAAACAGGTGTGGGCTAATGGGGAAATCATTGATCCTTGACAACCACAAGTAAGTATCTTCTCAGGCAAGGTTTTACTCTTCTGTTACAAACCTTTTTATTCAGGAGATCTTGTACCAGAATTCCAGAAATAAATGAGACACTCTGCTACTTTCAGGTTTGTTGCAGATTCATGTTGGTGTTTCTTTTTCTGTACGTGCTTGTCACTTTTTTAACCACCTTCTACAGCAGTTATTCCCAACCTTCTTTTTAAGAGGATCTTCACTACTCCCTTCCTGAACTCAAGGCTTCTCATTAGCCCTTCTTCTTTCCCCATCTCTGAGGACTCTTTCTGATACTTCATTCTTACTTCCTCCTACTAACGTTTCTTCGTTATGTCCTTGTTGCTGACTGGCCAATATCAGTGCAGCTGTCCAAAGTGCAAGTCCTAGCACAGAGGTTTTAGCTCCATAGCAGATCATAGCTTTTCCGGACAAACTGTGACTGACAGAATACTTTGCTATGGTTGGGACTCTTTCTTCAAATTGATTTTTCTATTTTTCTGTGTAAGGGTAGATTCTGAAGTAATCGTCTGATTTCACAAGCTGTATTAAGGTCCTCTATTACCTATATCCTAATTTCTCTCCTATTTCAAAGAAGATTCTTAAGCTGAAAAAAGTGCATGCTAAAATATTCACTGAACATTTTAATACCTTTATTTTAATTGAATTAAACCAGTGATCTATTAATGAACAGGTTGATTTGCATCTTTTTGCAGATAGTTGCTGTGAAGAGCTACTTATTTTCATTTATATCAGACTTTTTCAGAGTACATAGAGAATTTTAGCTCGTCATGGTTTGTTTCCTAAAAGTCCTCAGGGAGCCTGAATTAGGAGACCTTGTGTTCAGCTCTGCAGTGTTCTGTGTGGTACCAGTGAAATAGTTCTTGGTATTTGGAAGGTAGAAGCCAGTGACCCAATTGCATAAATTCTCATCCCTCTTCTTAGTGCCACAGGATTCAACTGGACCTCATGTTTACAGAGTTGCAAGCAATTACAAAAAGTAATTGTTTTCAAAAGCAGGTTCATACATCATCCAAATTTGCGAAAAATGCATTATGCATAAAGGGCTTAGTATTCTCTTCTGCCGTTGATAGAAATGTATAATCCCTAGTTAAAAGATTTATGCTGAGCATTGACAGTTGATTGATACTGCATGTAAATTTGAAGTGCGGAATTCCACAATAAATAATAGTTACTGGGATCATTCATAATGTGATGCAGAATTGTTTTTACTTTGGATGTCTAGAGTAAAGTGAAAAAAAAAATATAACTTATCAATGGGTAAAGTACATGTGTTTTATATATTGTCCAAGGTGATTTATGCATCATCTTACAATTGTGACTGTGTTGGGGGAAAGGTTGAGAGACCATATTTTGGGGAAGACTGACCATCTTAATCTTCAAAGGTAGTAAGGGAATGAGTTTACACAGATAAAGAAAAAAGCATGGATAATAACAACACATTACTAAAGGCTTTAAGAGTAGACAGACAGGACTTAATTGAGAAATGGAAGGTCGGTGATGCAAATGAGAGTAAAATGTAAGCATCCCGAAGAAAGCACCCACTCAAGGCTTTCTGTACAACTAATTTTGCTGTAGAAACATACCTACACTGCTTCTGTCATGAAGCTAGTTTATGTCTTTAACAATACTTGACAGCTGAAAATTTGCAGCTGACTGAACATTGCAACTGGAGATTTTAAAAGGAAAAAAAACCAAAATCCATCCATCTCAGAAATTTTTTGGTAATGTATTACTGTTCCCAAGTAACTTACAAATAACATTTTTTTAAGAGACTATGTATGATAGGTAAGGTCCTTGCAATGTCCCCATTTCTTTTTGTTTGGATTTTTTAGCTTAGTTTGAGAACTTGCAGTTTATCAGTACTCCAGGCAAAATGTGAAGTCCTTCCTAGTCCCCACTCTTCACCCTGCAAATTGCAGAAAAATGGCATTTAGTTTAGAAGGGAACAGAATTTGAAGGAAACATGTTGTGACCTATTTGTTTATATTAAATTAGTTGATTATGGAGTGTTATTTATATAGAGAACATCTAGTGAAGAGAAACAATAGAGTTGTGATACTGAACATTTTTTGTTAGTATTTGTGTACTTTAGGAAGTTTTACTTTAATAAGGTCATTGATTTTGGAATTTGACAGTAACTATGATGTTCTATTCAAGCAGATTTGGCTTTTTCTATGTGTAAAATGCCAAGAGTGTCTGTTCTCTTTTTTTTTTTTTTTTTTTTAAAGACAGGAGCTTCTATAAATTGGAAGTGACACAGAGTTAACTAATTACATTATAGAGCATAAAACAAGTCAAATGAAATGAAGGCCCTGCATTCAGCAGCACTGTTTCATTTTATTTCACGTAAGGTATTTTGGATTCCCTAAATTCTGGTGTTTTGCTGTAATATTTACTGCAAAGGCAAGAAAAAGGGAAAATATATATGTACTAAGGAAAGCCCCTGAAAGCTAAATCAGCTTGGTGAAATAATTTCTTAGAAATTCTGTATTACTCTGTTATGAGAGAGATATCTGATTAGCATATAATGTCCAGACTTCCATTTTCATGGCACATTTTGGAACAAAGTAACATTATCCTTCAGCAAGATCTTCCTCAAGTGATCCGAAAATTCTGTCACGTGTCATTTTTTGATTGCCTACATGTTTTAAATTTTGATAGATTACATTATCTACGATCTACTTTTCATAGAAGAACAAGTAATAATTTGATTGCAGTTGCACAGTCTTTCAAATCCTAAGAGTGTTCCATTGTGTTTGTTCTTCATAAATTGACTTTAACAGTTCCAGAGGAAGAAGGTTGAAGCTTTGAACACTTATTGTTCATCTTTGACATCTACAGTTTTCAAGCTCTGTTAAGGTTAAATGGGAGTTCATTTGCACTCTTTTTCGTTTAGTAAGTGCTCTCGTAATTGAATGCAGATCCATGTAATGTAGTGGTGAAAAGGGAAATTCATTAAGATTCCTGATTAGAAAAAAGAGTTAACAGAATTGCAAAGGTTATAGAAATTTAGCTCCTGCTGAAGTTAAATTAAGCATAAACCACACCCGGGTAACACGAAGGAGCTTGCTTTAACTGTAACTAACAAGAAATTTTAAAATTCATATACATCATCCATGTACACCAAAAGCAAAAGCAAAGATACATTTACTAAATCAGTATAGTGGATAAAATTGATACAGATTTCATGCCTTTTGTAAATTTTTACTGGTTTAGTTGTATTAGGTACAAGGTTAATATCACAAATACCAATGAAACTGTCATAAGAATATGATGATAAGGAAACATAGAGTATCTTCTTACTCTCTTGAAGTTAAAACTGCTCATATTTACAGGCACAAACTGGAAATGTGACTCATGATATTTGGGTTTTGTTTGATTCTGGAACTTTAAACATATACTTAGATACAGCTACATGAAAGCAGCATGCTTTTCACCTAACCCTTGCAAATATTTTCTAGCCATTTTCATAGCATTCCTCTGGTGATCCCTTTCAAATATATTTTGACAAACAATTAATTCCAAAAAGTATCTCATGCTTCCCCTGTAAGGTGAAAAAGGACATTGATAATCTGTAATAGGGTTCCACTTGAACTGCTATAAACTTACTCTGTTCAATGATGTCAGTTTAAATCTAGGACACTTTTTTATACTGTGCTTGCACCTCAATTATGTTAACCTTTTGGTTAACCATTTTTCTTGATCATTTCTATATCAGCTCAGTTTATGGGTTTTTCTTTTATACAAAATCTCTGTCAAGTGTATGTGGTACTAATAGGTATGGACTTGGAAATTTGCAGAATTATTATAAATGACTTGATGACCTGTTCTGCAATGCTGTGCATGTGTCAATATGCCTGTGTCCATATGCCTGTGTATAGGTGCTTTTTGCTCCTTGGCTGCTATAATGCAGATCAGGGTGGGGGGAAGGGGGGCGATGTGTGGAAAGGCGGGCAAAGAGCTGTGGAGATAGGACTAGGTAGAGTTCTGGCGGTCCCTTGCAGTCTAAATGGCTCTGTGATTCTGTGAAGATTTATCTGTGCACAGTAGCACTCCCTTAAGGTATATACAGTCTCAATTACATGATGCTGGAGCATAGAATCATAGAATAACCAGGTTGGAAGAGACCCAACGGATCTGTGAGTCCAACCATGTGATCAGCATGTGACCAGCACTGAAACATTCCCTCCTTCCTCTACTGTGTTCTGGCCTGTGTTCAGCTCTTAGTATAGTGGCACCGAAAAAATTTTGTCTAACTTCCTGTTCACCACTCTTGTCTGCAAAATATCTTTCATTAGAACAGCCTTCCATTTTTCATTAAAAAAGCCCAAACAAACAAACAAGCCCTACCTTAGTTGAAATTTCATTTCTGCCCTTCATTTTTTTAAAAAAACCTGTCAGATAATGGAAAATTTTCCAAATCAAGGACAAAAAAAGGAGATTCTCTCTCCCTCACATTCCAAACTTCTTTGTGTTGTTTGGACTGTAAGGCACCTTCCAATTTAGATATGTGAATCTCATTAGCATGCTCTTTATATTCTTTTTCAGATCACTAATGAGGAATTTAATTAAAACATGACCCAGCACTCATCCCAGCAGCATTCACCAGACACCTCCTTTTGACATGATACATTGCTGTTTTTCACTGATCCACATTTTAAATACTAGCCAGTTTTCAAAACAGCAGTAAGCAGAGGTGAGATACCACTTAATTAGGGACAACTTATTGAATTAAAAAAAAAAAAATATAAAAAGGTCTTCATTGAAAGAAAATGAATAGAATTATATTCTGCCTCTCTCTGTGCAATAGCCTTGCTAATAAGCTACCAAAACCTACTACCCCATAACTCAGGTTCAAATACAATGATATTCTATTTTTAGAATTAAGGAGATAAGAACAGTCAAAGGCAAATATTAACTGACAAGCTCTTGTCAGATTTTTCAAAGAATTATGTCCTCAAGGCCTAAATTTACAGCTCTTCGCTCTGAAGAATAATATGTGGTAGCCGGTTTGACCAGCTGTCCTAGTAATGTAATTAAGTTGGCCACTGTTCACATACTATTTCAGGAATTCTCATTATGCAAGGAATTCCCTTCCTTTTCTTTTTCTGCATCTATTAGCACCCAAATCTCTTTACTAGTCACAATAAAACATTTTTTGTTAGGTTAAAATGTAATTTCTTGTACTTCAGTTTGGGCCCATTGTCTGTTGGTCTGTCACTGGGCGTGGTGGGGAAGAGCCACTCCTGGCCTTCTTTATTGCACACACACACCCTCCATCACCAGGCATTTAGGTGTATTGATCATTAAGGCTTCATTTGGAGATATCAAAGGTTGTTGCTCAGGGTGCCCTCAGTTTTCCATCTCCACACACGGGAAGGAGGGACTGAAATGACAAAGGGTCTGTGTGTTACTGTGCCGCTGTTGGATCATCAGTTCTCAGACACAATGGATGGCTCAAATGACAATAATGCCCATGCTCTGGAAATCTGCTTGATCTTGAAGTATTGGTACAAAACATTTCATGAAACTTTTCAAAACATAGTACATAAATTTGTTCGGAGTATGCTTGTCCTCTAGTTACTATACCTAACCATATATAATGAAGCATGAGGTATCTTTACCACTGCTATACCTCAGCATATGGTAAGTTTATTTTTTAATTTTCTGCAGGAGCCACATTGATTATGTGTGGTGGATTTTTTATTCCGTCACATGCTGATGACCTCCGGGAATTTTAAAATTGTGTTTTAGTGATCCTAATGAGTGTATGGACCTATTGTACCATGTCTCACTAGAGCTGTACCTACTATGTGTTTCCAGTGCCTGTAGTCCCTTATGTTAAGCAGGAATGATATAAGTAAGGGTGAATTTATGCAGTTACATTTGGATAACAGATTGTTAATAAGCAGTCATTTGGAGCATTGAAATGGTAAGACTGATATTAACTACTGAGGCACACTATAGAAAGAGGAGATATAAAGCTGATTATGAAGACATAGTTCCTGAAATCAAGGGCTGCTATAGTATATTTAAGTGAAATAGTTGAAGCCCATCTACTTGTGAAGTGGAAACTTCATGGTACTTTTGAATCTGTTCAAGCACGATTTCAGAACTTGAATTTTTATGGTATTTTAGAAGTCTGTTTTATTAACATTATCCCCTAAGACACACAAAAAACATCCTGTGCAAAGATGATAAAGTGGCATAAACATTCTTTCAGGAGCAAGGCAGATCTGGAACGTTCACAAGAAAATGTACATAGCTTTTTAGGTATAATAATAACATGTAATGAATGCCATTTAAGAAATGCACTTGAACATCAGTTAGAGCACCAGGTTTCTGTCTTTTAATGAAAAAAATTGTATAACAGAAAAGTAATTTAAATGTGACAGTATGAAGAGTATCTAGATCTTTACATCTCTTATACCATTGCATCTTCATCTATTATTTCCAGTTGCACTCTATTTTGGTACTGTTAGTCTCTTTCATTCTCATTTGAAAGTTTAATCACTTTCTTTTTTTCTTTTTTTTTTTTTAACTTTTTTCCCATCCCCTAACATCTTGCTGAAGGTTTCAAGATTCAACTTTCTCTCTTTCTGTTAAATTAAACTTTTTTAGAAGATACTCTTCTGGCATTTTTCAGGAAATGTGGTGTGATGTGCAATGAAGCTTAAATTAAATCTGGATTCTCCCCTTGTGGAGAAGGCAATTGCCTGAGATGACAGAGATGTAGCCGGCTATGTAGTGAGAGAAGAGAAAGAGCAGTCTGAGTCCAATAGGTAATACTACAAAAACTTTAAAATGCTTGAATTAATTATTCCCTCCTCAAAAAATCTTGTATGAAGTATCTGTATTATTTAACAATTCATCTGAGGTTAAGGCCTATGTTTAAAAATAATGATGGCAGTTTGAAATATCAAAGGGGTGACTTTCCCTTCGTGCTATGCACCTCAAAAGCTATGTACTTTGAGAGTGATTGTGAACGTCAGTATTAAAAACTAGACTGATCTTACTCAAGTTAGACAGTAAGAATAGAAACTCTTTGGGTTTAGTTCAAGTATATTTACTTGAGACAAAAAAGATTTTGTGATTCTTGATTCTTCATCCTGTGTCTAAAACAAGAAGGTGGATATCATTGTTATAATGCCTAAACAGTACACCTTAGAAAAAACAAAGTTAGTGTAATATATTCTTCCATGATGTAACCCATCAGCCTGGGTTGAGGAACAAGATATTTATTTCAAGTCAACAGCTGGCCTCTGGCTTACTGTGTATACATTTTCCATTTCCTCTTCCAAAAATGCTTGAAATACATAATTACCTAGTTTTAGTTCACGTGGTTTGGTTTTTTATCCAGATGCTCTACAAGTAATCAGCAGATTTGTTCTAATTCTATGTGTGTTTGCTCTAAGAAGTGAATTGATCTTAGGCATTTCACTTATGTATATAATTCTGTGTCATGTTTGCACCACACAACATGCAGCGAATGATAGATGAGATTGGAAATACTGGCTCAATAATGTTTATTGTCTGCAGTGTATAATCTCCATTGCACCTCATGAAAATCTCCTTAAAATGCTAGTTCTTGGCTGATAATTTTGTTAGCAAAAACACAGATAACAAGAGAAAATGAAGCTCATGTACAGATTCTTCTTTCTTTGAAAGATCTTTATGTAGAAAAAACCCCTCACACTTTACCATTTATCATAAATTCATTGTTGTGCTGTTCACAAATACATACTGGATTAATTGAGGTGAATTTTCGTTAGTGAGGCTCACATTCAGGTCAGGTCATATTCCTGCACAAGCAAAGCACTGCAACTGCTACTAGTCTTTTCCCTCTTACATTCTAAGCATTACAATCACTAATAACTCTTGAAGTTAGTCTTCCTAGTGGTCATTTGTGATATTCACTAGGCTTTCACATATTTCATCTATATAGATAAATAATATATTAAAGACAAATAGTTTATTATATATTTTGGTTTTGATAAAATGATTATATTGGGCTTAAGACAGCAATGTGATCATTTTTCATGCAGGAAAATTATTAAATTAAAGAGTAATAAATTTGAGTGCAGAAATTCAAACTAGGCTAAATCTATTAACAACAGATTTCTTGGTTTTATTGTTTTTGTTTTGTTTTCTTTGGTTTAGCTTGGTTTGTTTTATAAGTAACTCTGTGGATGTGATTACTGTCTGTACACCTTTTCCATCTTAGGCACAGTTTCTGTTCTAGTTACGCTATAGTAATGAATATTGGGAACCACTGCTGAGGACAGAACTGCCTGACTAGAAAAATGTTCCAGTCTGGATGAATGAGCTAAATGTAAAGGAGTTAAGTGCTGGTTGTATGTAACATCTAAGCTGGCGGTGCGCTTTACTGATGGATAATGAAATGGGACCAGCTGAGACAGTGTGGTGTGACAGAATCACTACTGAGTCATCAGTATTAGTTCATATACGGATTTTGTGACAGATTTTCTTTCTTTCTTGGTGCTGTATGATCCGTGAGGGGAAAAAAAAGGAAATATTGAAAATATACATATAAGAAGCTGGATACCATTCCCATTGTAATTTTGTACTCTTATTTCTGTGGCTTCCAAACAGTAGCATGCAAGTAAGCAAGTATATTGTACTCGTGTATTTAAAACGTAATTTAATACTGAAATTCTTTAGATAAGCAGACTATTTGATAATATCAGGAGAGTGTAAGAAATTTAGACATATTTTTCTGATTTTATGTAAACTAACTTAAGTGGATTAGCATGGAGCATGCAGCATGTACTGCGTGCAGTACAGCCAGAATGATCTGCATTGTTCACCTACTTGTCTTTTAGTCCCTAATGATTTATTTTTGTATCTTAACAATTACATGATATTTGTACAAGCTGTCAGAATGTGATTTAAAAATAAAACCAAATATCTCTGGGTATGTTGTTTGCTTTCTTTTCTTTATTTTAATGAATAAGTTATTTAGTGATCACTTTTTGGTCTAGTTACATGCAAACCAATTTTTTCAAACCACTTCTTCCCTTTAAAGTATAACCTTTGTGCGGACTTGTTTGCCTTTTCATTATGATTGTAGTTAATTTTTATCATCAAACTTGTACACGATTACTGCAACAGTGATGTTTGAGTCACACACACACTAGAAAAATTAACTACCCCTCACAGATATAAGCTGTTGAAAGGAAGCTTATTAAGCCCTTTCTGCATATGCAAAATAGAGGCCAAGATAGGAGAGGGATGTGATAAAATGTCCAAACTACTTTGAATCATGGAATCATAGAATCATGGAATGGTTTGGATTGGAAGAGAACACAAAGATTACCTAGTCCAACCACTCCTGCACTGAGCAGGGACATTTTCAACAAGATCAGGTTTCTCTCAGGCTCATCTAACCTGACCTTGAATGTTTCCAGGGATGGGGCATCTTTCACCTCTCTGGGCAACCTGTGCCAGTGTTCCACCACCCTCAGAAAAAAAAACATTTCTTCCTAAGATATAGTATAAACTTCTCCTCTTTTAGCTTAAAACCATTACACCTTGTCCTATTGTTACAAGCCCTGCTAGAAAGTATTTCCCCATCTTTCTTTTAAGTGCTCTTTAAGTACTGAAAGGCTGCAGTAAGGTCTCCTCGGAGCCTTCTCTTCTCAAAGCTAAACAACCCCAACTCTCTCAGCCTTTTCTCATAGGTGTTCCATCCCTCTGATAATCTTAGTGGCCCTCTGGATCCACTCCAACAGGTCCATGCTTTTCCTGTGCTGAGGGCTTCAGAACTGGACACAGTATTCCAGGTGTGGTACCTGAGATCGGTGTCTTTCTTCCCAAGGGAATGATCTCTGCTTGAAAACAGTCTGTCGAAGTTGTAACATTTTTATGTTTACTGATATGCATGCATGTTTTAAACATACACAGGAGATGCAAATATGTATGTGTGTGCATGTGCACATATGTATGTGCATCTGTACAAATATGTAGAAATATATAGTGTGTATGTCAAATGTAGTGATAAAAATTTAGCAGAACTAAGAAGTTTAAGACTTAAATTCTCATGTAAGGACACTTGCTTTCATTATCCCAAAGACCATCACATCCTCCATAATAACAAATAATTTTATTTACCTACGGGAAGTACCCACCACCCATTAAATGCAACTGCTATTAATTTCAGTATTACTTCCCTTCAGTATCTTTTTTCAGTATCTAGTGCCAGCCTATGCTCAGAGATGATTAACTTAATTGGTGTAATACTTGAAATTCTGTCTCACTGTCAGGAGTTCTGGGACCAGTACTCCCAACACCAGGAGTGGCTCTAGCAGCTGCATGACAAATTTAATAATTTGAATTTTGTTAGTATCAATTTAATTCTTTTGAGAGCTTACTCTCCTCAGTGAAACAATAGATTTGTTGTCTGAAAATTTTAGAACACCTTAAGGGTTGTGATTGAAAAATAAAGTATGAGAGCAAAACTAGTCTTGCTTGCCTTAGTTTAATTAGTTTGGAATTGTTTTTAAAGATAGCAGTGAAGTCTGAAACATGACACAGTGACAAGTAAATAGAATACATAGGGGTTTCTATCTATTCTTTATTCCTTAATCTCACCACAACCCTTTAGTATGTAATGTATCGGATTATATTTGGCTTTGAAATACAGATTTTTATAAGCATTCTTATAACGTTACAGTTACACTTCTGTCAGTATCATCACAGAAAGTTAAAGAAGTGACATGGAGTACACTTGAGATTGTGTGTGTGATAGTGTTTTTATTTCCTAATGTAAGCATAATTCAGTTCATAACTATCTTTCTGGTACACATCAATTCTCAACATTCAGTTTTGCCATTTGTCTAGTGTTTTACTCCCCAGAAATCTTCATTTCAGCTGATAGGGTTTATTTTTAAGTATGGGGCTGCATAATTCAGTGTGTTTGCCTATGATTTCAAAAACTGTCTATTTATGTCTTAAAATCGTTACAGTATTTGTGCCCATTTTCAAAATGTCTGGGACATAATGAAATTTTTCAAGTTACAGAAATAGATGGCATTACTTAAAAAATGGACCAAGAACATTTATTTTATTATTGTTGCTAAGTTTCTTGTACTATACGCAGCTATGTCCTTCAGCCTATTTTTCCAAGCAGAGTTATAGTCAGCAGGAGTTAATAAAGTTTGGATGCAAAAACCATTAAATTATCAGCTGATAAAACAAACTGTATTTTGTGTATATGTCTAACCCAAATTATAGGCAGTACATGTCACCACATAATTTTAAAATTGTAAAAGCATTTATTGAGAGCTGCTGTAGAGTTATTAATTAGTCCGTATCCACAGTGTTTGTTAAACTGAGTTTTCTTTGTTTGCGGTTTTTTTGGCACTTAAAAGGATGTGAATGTGAACTGTTAATTAAAACTGTTACTTGCTCATTTATATATGATATTAGAATGCTATAATGCCAATTCATTATTTCTGGTTGTCTAAGACCATAATAGTTTAGAGTATTATCTATAAAGTGAAAAGGAAATTTTGTTAGCTATGTTGTACATTTTAATGATGGTCATCTATTCTTTTAAAACTGTGTAATGAGGACTTACATAGGTACTCAGGGACATTAAACAGATGGTGATTCACCCTATATAAATTAAATTTTAGAGCTGTTAATTAAAATGGAATATAAACCATTATACAGAAAGATTGGAGTCTACTATATTACATCAGTTAAATGTATTTGTAGAGAACTGAATCTAACTTTCCTATGGTGTTGCATTTGAAAACTGGTTTTCAGCTTGCTTGCTTCAATGGAAGGATTAAGTTATTTTAACAGGCTTTTGTGAATGACTTGAACAAGTATTTTCATCAGTGATTTGCAAACTTCATCTATGGCACTTTGTGTCATTCTCAGAGGAGGAAAAATAAAAATGTATGAACATCCTTAGGGAAGAATATTCGTACTTTGTCAAGTGGCAAGAGTCCATAATACACAAGATGGCACTGTTTCATTTATGAAAATATCTCATTTTCACAGATAACAGTGAAAAGTGTGATGTGAGAGTGCAGAAGGTTTTATATTTCTGTACGTTGAAAATAAGATATTTGCATAGTTGAATAGTTTTGTTTATTATAGACAAACCAAAACATAATGATGTAGATACAAGACCACATAACTGAGGCAAGTGAAAATGCCTCTAAATCAACTGTTGAATGCATCTGGAACTGGAGATTAAATGTGAGCTAAAGTTTTTTTTGACTTACTGTCTTGCTTCTAAAAATTCCAGAAAATCTAGAATTTAGCTTTCAGATGATAGTTTTTCCCTGAATCTTCACAGCTCCTCTGACATGTATACCATCTAGGTTTCTACACTTCACTATTAAGGTTAGCTTGTTAAAAGCAAATTTTATGTCCTGAAGTGCATGGGAATTTCCTGTAATGTAGAACGCTTCACTTTTTAATTAGGTCTTAGTCTAATGTAGGTTTTAATTTGTCATTGAAAAAAAATCCATCATAAAAATTATACAGCATATTTTCAAAGATTATTTTCTACTGTGGACAGTTTCTGCCTTGGGCAATCTTCATATCTCTAGCATTTGTGAAAAACAAGCTATGTCTCTTACGATGCCAAACTAAGATATATGAATATAATGTTAAATATTTCTTAACATTTCACCAGAATTTGTTAAATAAACAGAAAGCATTTATATATCGTATTATTCTTCTTAGGGGTTGACTAAAAAATCTGCAAGCCATTGACCAGATTAGACACAGTAATTGCAATAATTTTTCAGCAGTTTCAACTTCCAATGTCTAAATTTAAATACACATGTACTGATAATTTAGTAGTCTTCAATCTGCTCTTTCAGATGATAAACATCCTTAGATGTTTTGACATAGAAAAGTAGGATAAACTCTTACATCCTTGTTTTAAAATTCAAAAGTTCAAAATAGTATTCATATATAACATATATATATGTATAAAATAGTGCATAAGAAAGCATATTCACAGGAAGGACCATAGAAATTGAAGGCTTGTAGTTCTGTTTGTTCTTTACTGCAATAGTAACTGTTATTTCTAGCATAAAGATGACATTTTTTTTCATAAGAAAATGTCAGAATTCAGTCCCTCTAATTTTAGACAAATTTTGTCAAGGTAGATGTCAGCTTACTTTCACACATTTGAGTTCCTTTTAAAGACATACAGAAAGACATTCATTCAGTAGATGAAGACAGTATTCTTAACTGCTTCTGGATTTTTCAAGGCTTAAGTATATTTGTTCTGAAATTTCAGCTGTTAGTCATTTGCAAAGTATTGGTGGGAGTGTATTTGAAGCAGGTCTGCCCTTAAGGACTGTCTCTTTTTTGTTTGCATTGCTGATCAATTTCAATGTTATTTTCTCTTAGAGAAGAATAAATTGGAAGATGTACTCTGTAAGAACACGTCCCTGTGTTTTCCATCTGTTATATGGTACTTCATTCATAGGACCAGATTAGAAGTAGATCCCATGAAATGCCTACACTATGGTTGTAGGGACTATAGTGCTTACAGCTTTACTCTGTGGTCTGCTTCTATTCTACTTTCTAATGTACCCAGTATCTGTAGCTATTGCTATTGTACCTGCCAGACAGGTGGGTTTAGAAGTTAATTAAGAATCTAGCATTAAATCCGTAAGTGAAGTTGCATAACTATTGAAAGCTGACTGTTCATTTCCCTTTTATAGTATTTGTGAATTTTCATTGGCCTGAATATTCATATTTTTTCTCTGCCATAATCATGCTCTTGCGAAATTGCTATAGATAACAGTTCCGATTTATAGACCTTAACGTACTTTATGATCACAAGATATGTGTAATTTGAAATACTTTTATTCCTGTTTCCTGGATACAGGAGTATGACTATGAAAAGAAATTCTGCTTTGACCAGCAAGCCAGTGACTAGGTTTGGTAAAAGAACCGCTTCTGGTAACTACATTTTGTAGGCCTTGACCATGTACTGACAGTAGGGGACATACTACAAGTGTATTGTAATAAATAAGTTTTTCCATGGTTTGTTTATGTGTTTATCCATTTAATATGAATATCTAAAAGACTTACGTTCTTTGTATTGAATTCTTTGCAGTAATTAATTTTATTTTGATACTACTGCTTGATATCAAATGCAGTTGAGATCCTCAACTAGAGTTGTGTATGGCTGTGCAAGAGCCAGTGACCCTCTGATGCTATCACTCAGTGAAGGTTTTTATAAAGAACAGCAACAAATAACTTCAGTTAGTCTTCTGCATTAAGTAAAACTGTAAAAAATCTTCAACCATTTCTATATAGACACATCGCGTAGATCCCAATTTAATATTAAAAAATGCATTTTCTGTTAATTTTCTTTTTAATATAACTATTAGTTGTGTTTTGATGACTTCAGAGCATAATTTTGATATGATTTTAAAACTAGTAAGTTTATACTGTAAATGATAATAATAAATTTGCTACAGAATAATATAGAATCATAGAATCACTAGGTTGGAAAAGACCTCCAGGATCATCAAGTCCAACCATTCCTATCAACTACTAAATCATGTCCTTGAGCATTTCATCCACCCACCTTTTAAGTACCTCTAGGGATGGTGACTCGACCATCTCCCTGGGCAGCCTGTTTCAGCATACGATGACCTTTTCCGTGAATTTTTTTTCTGATGTCCAGCCTGAACCTCCCCTGGGCTAAGCTTGAGGCCATTCCCTCTTGTCCTGTCACCTGTCACCTGGGAGAAGAGGCCAGCTCCTTCCTCTCTACAACTTCCTCTCAGGTAGATGTGAGAGCAATAAGGTCTCCCCTCAGGGTCTGCTTCTCCAGGCTAAACAATCTCAGCTCTCTCAGCCACTCCTCGTAAGACTTGTTCTCCAGCCCGTTCACCAGCTTTGTTGCTCTTCTCTGGATGCGCTCCAGAGCCTCAACATCCTTCTTGGAGGGAGGGACCCAGAATTTGAGGTGCGGTCTCACCAGTGCTGAGTACAAAGGGAGAATAACCCCCTTGGACCTGCTGGTTATGCCATTTCTGATACAAGCCAAGATGCCATTGGCCTTCTTGGCCACCTGGGCACACTGCTGGCTCATGTTCAGTCGGCTGTCAACCAACACCCCCAGGTCCATCTCCTTCAGGCATTTTTCTAGCCACTCTTCTCCTAGTCTATAGCACTGCACAGGGTTGTTGTGCCCCAAGTGCAGGACCCAGCATTTGCCCTTGTTAAACCTCATGCCATTGGTCTCAGCTGTTCAAATCCCTTTGCAAAGCCACCCTACCCTTAAGGGCAAGGGAGCCCAAGAGGGCTGAGTACTCTTCAAGAAGGAAATCCTGGCAGCGCAGGAGCAAGCTGTCCCCATGTGCCTGAAAATGGGCCAGCAGAGAAAAAAATCCAGCTTGGTTGAGCAGGGAGAAATGGGTGGACATGAAAAAGAAGAGGAATGTCTATGGACTTTGGAGGAAGGGACAGGCATCTTGGGTGCACTACAGGGAGGAAGTGAGATCATGCAGAGGAAAAATCAGGAGGACTGAAGCCCAACTAGAGCTCAGATTGGCCAAGTTGGTGAAAATCTTTCTCTAAATGCATTAATAGTAAAAGGAGGACCAGGAAGAATATTCAGTCCTTATTGGATGCAAAGGGAACAACTGTGTCAAAGGATGAAGACAAGGCTGAGGCACTTAATGCCTTCTTTGCCTCAATCTTTAATAGTAAGGAAAGTTGTTCCCTCTGCGGACATGCACAAGAGTTAGAGGAGCAGAATAAAGCTCTAAGCTAGTCTCTGGAAGTTTAATGTGGCCATTCTGGTTACCCCCCTCTTCACCTCTACTAGAACTTAGAATTCTACCATCTCATGATCACTTTTGTACCCCTAGTACAAATAGATATAATCTTTTTAATTTTTTATTTTGAATTGCTGGTCTCACTACCACACAATAAAAATGTCAAGGGGTATTTGGGTAGGGTTTTTTCAGTTGTTTGGTTTGATGTTTTTACCTTTTAATTTCTCAATAACTGTTGTGGCCATTAGGACTGAAAGTTCACTGTGAAATAAACAACCTAATTTTGCTGTGATATTGCATCCAGTTGGTATTGCACATATATTAAAGAAACAAATCTCTGAAATGTTTCTGTGCCCAAAGTTTCATTATTGTGAGGAATGTAACTAGCACTAAATAAATGTTTATCAGTTTAAACTTTTACCCTAAAATACTTTTTTTAAGAGAACTTGTTCATAAAAAAATGGAACTTACATTTACTTTTGATCTTAATGTGCATTATCAAGTGACAGAAGGCTACTCTTCAATAAATGAAATAAGCTTGGAAGGATACAAGCTGTAAAGCCAATGCATTAACACTTGCCATATTTCAGAATTCAAATGAATGGAAATAAAGTGAAGAAACTGAAGCATCAGCTGACTTGAAACATCCATTTAAAACTGTTTTAAGTGTTACTAGTTATAAAACAAAATAACATTTTCTCTTAGAGAAGAATTTATACTATTTTTTAAATAAACTATCTGTTAATCATTATAATACTTTAATTTGTATAAACCTTACTATATCAGAAATCAGAGGCAATCTGATCTGTGAATCATGTGTAAATATCAATAGTACAACAGGAGCCTCATTTCCAGCAGGATTACCTGCCTAGCTCTGGTACTGCAAGGAAGAGTTAGATATGCTCTCCCTGATCAGATCTGCTGAAGATGCACAGTGCCGTGCACTCTCTGTTTTTCCAGTCAGAGTTAACAAGTTAATGAGGTAAAGATAGGAGTTTTATTTCCTGATTCAATTAGCAAGAAGAATTTTACATTTCTATTATTATTTTGCTTTTGTGAAACAAAGCATTCTCAAAGTGCAAGTCTAAATACTGTGTTTTCCCCATTTCTATTACTAATTGTGGTCATTTTGTGTTTCTTTGAGCTGGGGGCTTGGACTTGATGTGGTCCCTTCCAATTTGCATTGGTTTATAATTTTCTGCATCTAGTGATTCTATGAAAATCGTGTTCTGCTTTCCAGACTGATAGAAGTGTGAAACTGATAATGGGTTGTTGAGGATACTATTTATGGTAATGACTGACAATTTCTTTCCTGACAGTTACTGGCAGCTTCACTTTGGAACATCAAAGAACTCTTGCTGATCACTCACTGCAATTCTACAGTGTCATTTCATTATGCTTAAAACTAGGGAGACTATAAACTGAAACCATGTTCTAGGCTTTCTGCTGCTATGACTTAAGTTAATACCCTATTGAATTCAGGACAACTTTGCAGAACAAAGCACACGTTGTTTGTCATTTTTTCCTTGGAGCTGGTACTGGAGAGATCTTGCAAAATTCCTTACCAATTCTAATGATGAAAAGAAAGCATGTATTTAAAGAAAGAAAAGATTGAAGGTTGAAGGAAAGGGTGACTAAGAGTACTTTTTCTCCACTTTCTTTTATTTCCTTCCAGTCATACTGGCAGTTCTTGCACTTCCTTAACTTCTTTCAACTGAATATTACCAATACAAAAGCTGAGGAGAAGAGTAAAAAGGAGTGATGCTTCTCTCCATAAGTGCAGAATCCTAAACACTCCTGCTGTTTCAGAGCTAGAATATTCACTTCCCTGTGACGGCTTCAAGAGACTCATGGTCTGGGGTTTTAAGGAAAAAGCATGAAATCGCATAATCTGAGAAAAGATATTCTCTTTACTTGGGGACTTTTGATCACCTCCATTTATCTCATTTTTAATTAAGATTCCAACACAATTATTACTAAAATTCTGATTGAAGAGGGATAAAGCTACCCAAATTTGATAGAATGGTAATGGATTGGTGTTTTGCAGGCTAACAAGGTGGTATTCTTTCTCTAGTCCTCTAGAATACTCTTTATATCTGCAAAGGCAATGAATAGGAAGTTTTTATCTACTTTCTGTTTAAACTTTCACAGGAGTTCCTTACCATTACCACAAAATATGATTGAAAGGATTGACCAGGATGTTTTAATGTGTCCACTAAATTTTACTGAAATCTTACAATCCCTAGCATGCTAGCCATGTGTGTTTTTGAAGAAAACCCTAAGGTATTCAGAATATCTGTGAAAACCTAAGTAGCTTGTAAAACATCATCCTTTGCTAGTCTTATATGAAATCACTCACTAGTGGGTAAAGACAGGGAAGATGCTTCACTGCTGTCCTCTTCAAAAATGTAAACACCATAAATTTCTTGCATGGTGTATTTCTGCAGATATGAAAGTTTTACTTTTACTATGAAGTATTGTCTACCTGTCCATTGTCATTGCTGTAGGTTCTTCACTTGAGCCTGATTATGCTGAGAAATTGTCTGGGGAAGTTGGAGATGGTGTCTTCAAAAGATTGATTCCAACACTCTCCCATCCAAAACACTTCCCAGAGAACCACACATGGATGTTGGAAGTATTTGTACAGAGTACAGTGACATCAATCTTGAACTTGTGTCCATGTTTTCCTTTCTTCAGTTCCTGGGAAACTGTGTTAAATTAGTGTTTTGTTAAGAGTTAAATTTGCTGCATTTTGTTAGAAATATATTTACATGGACAGTATTGTCTTTATTAGCCTTGGCTGTAAGATGATATTAAGTACTTCTAGTATGTGAAAGTGGGACATGAAGAGTTTTCAAGCTCCACAAATCTTAAATAGCATTTTCTTTCCTTCACTAAAACTTTATTCATCATCATAAAAGTAGTTTAGATGCTAGAATATAGATGTTCTTAAACTACCTATTAACATACACTTATAAAAAAATCCAAAGTCATGATATAATTCATTGTAACTTCTCTGCAGTTTGCATGAAAAGCCTTTTAATGCACATTTGCACAAGGTCACCAGTATCTTACAATATCCTTTAGTATTGGATTTATGTGAAAATAACTGAAAATCTCTTTAGCAATTTCAGAAGGCTTAAATATGATAATTTACTGTCATATACTTCATCAATATTTTATGTAAAGTGAAGATGAAAAGCACATTTTAACAAACCAAAGATTCAAAAAAAAAATTGTATGGCTACTTTTACTCTTCTGAAATGATTTTTTTACCCAAAAAGGTGAATAAGGAGTGCAAAATAAAGAAAAGTCACATTGATACTGTGATGCATATAAAGGGTTCTACTAGCAAAGGTAAAATATGTTATGAGGCAGTTTTCTCATAGGTTGACTAGCTCCATGTTACTCCAACATGAGCTCTGGGACTGTTCCACAAGGGTTGGGAAGCTGGTGGTGACTCCAACCCAGGGCTGGGCAAGACCATCACCAGTGGAGTATTACTGGTACCACCCATCTGAGCTGGCTAAGCAGAGCAGGGATGGTTGCAGATCCCACTGATAGTCAAGCAGTCAGCAGTCCAGTAAAAGGTGAAGTAACAAGTCAGGTCTGAGGTTAGTCTGGGAAATCCCAGTGACAGTGCAGGAACAGAAGCAGGACTGGGAAAAGGTGCGACTCCAGCATGGGGTCCTTGGTGAGACTGGTTAGGGCAATTAAGACCTATTGATGCCTGCAGGGCTCTGAAAATAGGTACCTGCTCTTACCACAACGCAACATTTTGTTCTTCTAATGGAGAACACAGTTTCACTGAGATCCCCATGTCAAGTGGATGGTGGAGAAATGTACACCAATCATACAGATCAGGTTGGTTGGCATATTCAGCTGCAGATTTACAAATTCAATTTAATCACAGGATGTGGACTAACGTAGGTTAGTGGATTACAAGATAGCACAGTTCACCAATGGTATCAGATTGTTTTACGTTCAGGCATGCAGGTTGCTGCTTCCTGACATTTTTTATATAACTTCATGGGAGAAAAGTTACCATCACAGATGATCCTCTCTCAGTATCATGTTTTAATAATCAGATTTTTTATTTGGACAGATAATGAAGAGCAAAATGCACACCAATCCTAACAGATTGTATTGGATCCATGCTTATAACATTGTGTAGGAAATTTCTTTGCCAAGGAGAGCTGAGGTACTCATATCCCCTAGGATCACATTCTAATACTGTTATATCAATACAAGTTTGAAGAAATGCAATTGACATTTTTTTTCTGATCTCAGTTAGACTGGTTTGAATTTCTTTGATAGTCAGAATTGCTGCATTGATGGAAATAGAATAGGTTTTCTTTAGAGCTCAGGAAGAACAGATTTTTGCTGGTACATTGGAAGTCAGTGCTCTTGCTTTTATTTAAATATTCAGCAAAATGTTATAAAACTTTTGAAAGTGTTTATTTTTATGCCAGTTAACTGTTTCAGGTCACTAACAAGCATTTTGTTAATGATTTAGAAAGAACCAGAAGTCTGAAGTGGTTTGAGGAAATTTTGTGGGCAATGTGTTGATAAAAAGCCCTTCTTCGTTTCAATTCTTGAACTCCTGGTCGTACAGGACTTGCCCTTTGTGAAGCTGTGCTGGCTGCTATTAATGACCTCCCTGTCCTCCATGTGCTTTAGGATAGCTTCTAGGAGGATCTGTCCCGCGATCTTCCCAGGCACAGAGGTGAGGCTGACAGGTCAGTAATTCCCAGCATCATCTTTTCTACCCTTTTTAAAAATGGACACAAGGTTACCCTTCTTCCAGTCACCAGGGATAGGTATCTGTCATTTAAAATTACCTCCCTTTGGAATATAACAGTATATATTGTGTCGTCGTCCCCCCCCAAAAAATGTAACCCATTTTCCATTGAAAAGTCCCACAAATATAAATAGGCAGAACTATTTTGTAAACTTACAGATATACTGCAGCATAACATAATCTAATAGAAAACCAGCAGTGAATGATTAGTACTGTATAAGAATGTATATTAACTTTGTAAGATGAAGAAACTATATATGTCTGAAAACAGTAATGGTATTCTAGGTTTGTATTTTATTATAAAAGGCGGTGTTGAGTCTTATAGCAGTTGGATACAACACCTGTTCTTGGCATAGCAATGCAGTGGAAAATACGAGGCTTTTAACAGTCCATAATTTATTAGTCTGTAGCATCATCTTGTTGATTGATTCTATAAAAAATTATTTAAATTATTACAAATAGGAACACAGTTGTGTTCACGCAGTTGTGCTAGCCTCTCAACTTCGCAATAAAATATTTTCATTCCAGATTTTACTTAAAAATAAACATAATCTCTTTTATCTCTGTTTCTTCACATCTCAAAACCTTCAAACATTATGGCCAAATTAGCAATTAAAGAGTAGTTCAGTGCTGTCACAAGCACCGCAGGACAGGATGAGAAAGCAGTGTACTGCGTTGTGTCAGACCAGTGCTCCCTTGTCCCCATCTTGAGGATGGGTCCATGACCAGCCAAAAGTGCCAAATTGCTCTCCTGTACCTCCACTCTCCCAGTGACAACAGGAGAAGGTATTTGGGAGGCAAGAATGTAAGGCAGGTAAAACTGAACACTTCCTGCCGGCCAGTCCCTCCTAGCATCGACACTTGTTGGCTTGACCTGCCAGTTCTTTTGGACTGACTCTATGCTGAGCTTGCTGATACAACTTGCTAACAGGATCTCCCATGGCTTCAAATTTCAGCCTACTGTGTAGAATGGTACATTCTTCCCTTCATTCAAAACCATCTTCAACCATTTTGTCAGGTGCCACCTAATTTTGGTTTGTCAGGATGAGATGAGTAATGGGTATGCATTTAATTTGCCCACCATATTCAGGAGCTAGTAAACTGTGGTTTTGTCCCCCGTGTACTTAGAAGCTGAAGAGTCCTAGCTTGTTTATTCTCTTCTCACAAAGCAGTTGCTTCGTCTTCCTTAAAATGATTTTTTTTTCTTCTTTCTATGTCATATTAATCAGTTTGTAGGGAAAATTAAGTATTGACATGTATACCTTTATAGTATACACCTCAGTACAAGGTCTTCTTCCAGCTAGTTCTACTCATGCCTCAATACTCAGAGTAGTTAAAATTTGCTTAGCCTGACATAATTAAACATTAATACAGATAATATTATATTCTTAATACTGTCATGATTTTAAAAATCAAATTAATAATTACTACTAAAATTAAATTACTGGTACAAAGATGCAGTAACCTAGTGATGAAAAAATGAAATAAATATATGATAAAATGTGGAAAAAATGGAGCAGTGAAAGCATGAAAATTAACATGAGAAAGTTCTTCTGAGCACTTGCTCTTTATGTAGCTTTTTGTACTTGACCATTCTCTGGTGTACTTCTAGAAAAAAACTAACAAAGACTAAAACCTCATCTGCTGCTGAAAAAAGAGTGGTTTACTCTTCTCCTTCCCTCACACTTATTCTTGCATTGCTGTCCTCACTGCTGGCATTCGTATTCTTCTGACACCATACCAGAACTGAAAAGGAATTAAAATGTATCACCCCCTCAATTTTCAATTTTCTGGATTATTTCCACAAAGTAGGTGATCTTGAGTGCTATCATGAAGCACATGCAAGAGAACCGGGTGATCAGGCCCAGTCAACATGGGTTCACAAAAGGCAGGTCTTGCCAGACTAACCTGATCGCCTTCTATGACAAAGTGACCCGCCTAATGGACGAGTGAAAGGCTGTGGATGTGGTCTTCCTGGACTTCAGTAAAGCCTTTGACACAGTTTCTCACAGCATTCTGCTTGAGAAACTGTCAGCCTCTGGCCTGGACAGGCGCACACTCTCCTGGGCGGAAAACTGGTTGGATGGCAGGCCCCAGAGAGTGGTGGGAAATGGTGTGAAATCCAGCTGGAGGCCAGTGACAAGTGGGGTTCCCCAGGGCTCAGTGCTGGGTCCAGCCCTGTTCAATGTCTTCATCAATGACCTGGATGAAGGCATCGAGTGCACCCTTAGCAAGTTTGCGGACGACACTAAGCTGGGTGGAAGTGTTTATCTGTTGGAGGGTAGGGAGGCTCTGCAAAGGGATCTGAACAGGCTGGACCGCTGGGCAGAGTCCAATGGCATGAGGTTTAACAAGGCCAAATGCCGGGTCCTGCACTTGGGGCACAACAACCCTATGCAGTGCTAGAGGCTAGGAGAAGTCTGTCTAGAAAGCTGCCCGGAGGAGAAAGACCTGGGGGTGTTGGTTGACGGCCAACTGAATATGAGCCAGCAGTGTGCCCAGGTGGCCAAGAAGGCCAATGGCATCTTGGCTTGGATCAGAAACGATGTGACCAGCAGGTCCAGGGAGGTTATTCTCCCTCTGTACTCAGCACTGGTGAGACCACTCCTCGAATCCTGTGTTCAGTTCTGGGCCCCTCACCACAAGAAGGATGTTGAGGCTCTGGAACGAGTCCAGAGAAGAGCAACGAAGCTGGTGAAGGGGCTGGAGAACAGGCCTTATGAGGAACGGCTGAGAGAGCTGGGGGTGTTTAGCCTGGAGAAGAGGAGGCTGAGGGGAGACCTCATTGCTCTCTACAACTACCTGAAAGGAGGTTGTGGAGAGGAGGGAGCTGGCCTCTTCTCCCAAGTGACGGGGGACAGGACAAGAGGGAATGGCCTCAAGCTCCGCCAGGGGAGGATTAGGCTGGAGATTAGGAAAAAATTCTTCACAGAAAGGGTCATTGGGCACTGGAACAGGCTGCCCAGGGAGGTGGTTGAGTCACCTTCCCTGGAGGTGTTTAAGGCATGGGTGGACGAGGTGCTAAGGGGCATGATTTAGTGTTTGATCGGAATTGTTGGACTCGATGATCCAGTGGGTCTCTTCCAACCTGGTTATTCTATGATTCTATGATTCTATATTTCAGATAGTGTCTGTTTGGTGTTATGGAAAACCTGAGAGAGAACTGGATAGCAGAGACTGCCCAACAGCAGCAGAAATAGCCCAGAGATAAGAGTTTCCTTGCAAGAAAAAAATTCTGTATGTGATTATGGACTCTCAGGAAAGGACGTTTCTAAATCTTGAATATCTGCATTAGCCTGCCAAATGACAGCTTAGAGTGATAATCAATATGTTTTACCTCAAATATAAAATTTCTGCTTTGTATTTTATTTCCATAGTTTCTTACATTGGGGCAGACATGTAGTTTTCTCAGCTGAAAATGCATAGGCTGTGGGGCTGCTTTCGAGTTGTAAGCAATTGAAATGGTTTAACTCTTATTTGAAGTTCAGATTTTACTAGGCATAGCTTCACCACTCTGATATCTTTGAAGAACATCCACAGGTTTAATATTTAGGCATTTAAAAGCATATTTCACATCCAGTGCTTAATTTTGCAGTTATGGCATTGCATGCATAATTCAGAATGGTGCTATTTATTGAGTCAAAGTCTATTAAAATTCATGCAAATGTTATTGCTTTACTTGATATAGGAAAGTATTGGTGTATCTCAAAGGGTATACACTGACTTTTTTTTTTTTCCCCCATCTCATTTTTAAACATCAAAAATGTTTTTATTTAGTTAAATAAATGCCCTAAGGAGATAGATGTAAAGGAAAATTAATTGTGTAATATCTTCATAAGCCACTGTGGGATTCATATTATGTAGAAGATACTGCTCTACACTCTAAAAATAGATGCTTTGCAAAATATACTGTGATTTAGACACACGTAATTGTCTGAATTTTGTTGTTTCTTGTAATTCTTTCTGACTGTTTTAATATAACAGTGACTGATAGTCAAATTTGCATGTGTTTACTCAAATGTGATTAAATGAGCTAAACTGGTCTATTGAATGGAGATACAGTTGCTGTGTAATTTTACTATTCAACTTGCCAACTGCTTTGTGTTTATTTAATATATTTTTTTCAATGACAATGTACATCTAACAGCTATGCCACCAGCCATGCCACATGAAGTTTAGGGGATCATTTATGGGAGGCTACATTAATTGTTAGGTCAATTATATCTTAATTGTCAAGATAATTTAGACAACAATAATTTTGTTAAGAATTCCTTGAATTCCAATTGCTGATGGCTAATTTTTTTGAGTTTCTGCTATCTGACAATTGAGTTGGCTAATTGTTATTTATCCATCATACAAAGTTTGTTGTAAATTACTATTTGGAGGGCTTCTTGAGAAAATTCTAAGATTTCAGATTTCTTTTTTCTACAAATATCTGCCAAGATTAATAGTAAATTTTTTTGTCTGTGTAAACATTGTTAATGATGCTCAGTTTTGCAGTGTAATAGCAACATGTGTTGTAAGATGAAATCTGGGAAATTATACTGGCAGACCATTTTTAAAAGGTTCTGATTGTGCAGGGCTCTGTTAAATTCTCAAAATATTCAGAATAGAACTCGCCACATGGAGCCACAGTTTTACTGACTTCTGTAGCTAAATTCTGAGACATGAGCATAGGCTGTTTAATCCTTCCCCCCCATGTTCTTAATCAAGTGTGTTTGGCATGAAAAATATCCACAAGAAGACTATTGCCAGTAAATTTTATGAATAAGATGGTCATTATCTGAAGTGTTATTTAGCCATCCTAATACATACAAGAATGTTATTACTGGGAAAAGAAAGCTTTCTTTTCTGGCATTTCCTCAAACTCATGCAGGAGCCACTGATACACGTGACTTGTATTGAGTGTCATTGGCTGGTTTCTTGCTTCCCACTGTTTAATTGCAGTAAAAGTATCTAAACATAGGTAGCTTTTCTAGATGAAGAATAATAGTTGTCACAGCAGTGCTATGTAAGTGGAAAATGAACGTAATCCTGTGGACAGCCTGGGAGTAACAATCTTCCTGTTAAGGCTCAACATATTTTAAAAATCAGAAAGTCATAGTGGCAACTGCAGTGGTGTTTCCTTTTTGTTTCTTTTTCCCAGGAGTTTCAACAGCACTGAATTAGATTTGTGACTAAACACAAGCAAGTGATTGGAAGCTTCACTACTGTTTGACTTATATAATTGGCAATGCAGGAACGTGTATCTAAAGTGAAGAGGGCAGGCTTGTGCTCATTATGTAGTAATAGATAGAGTGATAGCACCCATATCCCCACATCTGGAATTATCAAGGAATGAGTTAATGTAGGTGAGTTATTTTGTACTTTATCAATTTCTTTGATGGAGCTGGTATCAGAGCATGGTGTGTCATGCTGAGGACAATCTTACTGAAGTAGTATTATTCAGGATACATAAGTATCCTGCTGTCAGTCAAATTAAATAACAAAACTGTGGTCTGCTCTGGAGTGGAGTGCAAAGTCAGCAGGCATGATTTACTTAATTAAACTGGATTAATTTTCAATTTGATATTCCTATTCACCTTGGAAGTAGACTGTTATCATCTAAAGTCTATTGTGGATCAGCATACTTTTTTCAAACTGGAAAATACCTGAAATGTTAGAATCACAGAGTCATAGAATAGTTAGGGCTGGAAAGGACCATAAAGATCATCTAGTTCCAACCCCCTTACATTGGCAGGGACATCCCACTAGATCAGGTTATCCAAGGCCACATCCAACCTGGCCTTGAACACTGCCAGGGAGGGGGCATCCTCAACTTCCCTTGGCAACCTGTTCCAGTGTCTCACCGCTCTCATGGTGAAGAAATTCTTCCTAATGTCTAGTCTAAATCTGCCCTTCTCCAGCTTATATCCATCCCCCCTTGTCCTATCACCACAGGCGATAATGAATAGTCCCTCTCCAGCTTTCTTGTAGGCCCCTTTCAGGTACAAGGTTGCTATATGATCTCCTTAGAGCCTTCTCTTCTCCAGGCTGAACGAGCCCAACTCTCTCAGCCTGTCCTTGTGTGGAAGGGGCTTCAGCCCTCTGATCATCTTTGTAGCCCTCCTCTGGACCCATTACAACAGCTCCATATCCTTCTTACGTTGAGGACTCCAGAATTGGACGCAGTACTCCAGATGAATCATAGAATCATAGAATAACCAGGTTGGAAGAGACTCACCGGATCATCGAGTCCAACCATTCCATTCATTCAACCATTCCTGTCAAACACTAAACGATGCCCCTTAGCACCTTGTACACCCGTGCCCCAAACGCCTCCAGGGAAGGCGAATCAACCACCTCCCTGGGCAGCCCACTCCAGTGCCCAACGACCCCCCCCGTGAAGAATTTTTTGTGAAAAAAATTCACTGAAGTTGGATGGAAAAAAAATTAAGCACTGGAAACACGCTGCAAAAGGAAATGCCATAGCCTATTAAAATAAAGGCAATGGATGGAACTAAGCATTCTACCTTTACATACATATCAGTTAACATTTTGTGTATAGAAATGTAGTACTTGAGAGGAAAAATAAAAGCACAGCCTCTACCATTTATTTTGCTCAGAATTTCATAACACAGAACTAAACCAGAAAAAACTTTTAATTCCTGTCTTTGAATATGTAATTGATACACAGATCCCACCTGAACATATGCACATGAATGCAACTTACATAACGGTATAAAGAACTAAAATCACAGGTTTAAAATCTGCATTTCTGCATGATTAGAAGTTGTTAATGTTGCCATTTTCAAATAAATCACTCTTTGAAACTGAATAGAGTAGAGAAATATGTCACACTTCTTACTACTGCAGAAAAAATCTTTTGGTACTAAGTATTAGAAAAAATGAAGTACACAATACTGCATTTTTCTCTTTTTATGCTATTTTTACACCCATTCAATGCATAAACTGCATTTTTCTTTTTATTTACCAAAAAGATTCATGCCCTGTCCTTTATGGGCACTACTTGTTCCCTGAGGAAAATAGCAAAACTAGCTTTTCCAGATCCCAGGGACCATCAATAACCACCTGGACCTCACTCCTATACATCATTCCAATGCTTGCAGAGTGGCTGCTTGAAACACATACAGGAATACACAAACACATGGATTCTTACACTCGTCCTTTTCCTACTTGATATCTCACAAAGATAATACTAAGCATAAAGGCTCTTGTACCCCAAGAGAGTTGTCATCTGAGAACAACAGGCTGAAGTATTCTACTCACTTTTTGAGCCATTATTCAAAGGAAACAAGAAATTTCTTTTATAATCCAGACAGGCACCAATTCTTCTCTGAAACATTTTTCACATCTCATCTCTACTTCTACAAATAAGCCTTTTAATTTGCCAGGTGACCTCATAGTCTGGTACCAGGACTCCCCTGGGCAGCACTGGAAATAATACACACAGCAATTCCAGTTCCAGAAGAAACAAACAAACAAAAAAAAAAAATGTGTGCTATTTCTTTTTCCTTACTGCTTCAAATTATTCTGCTGTCCATGCAAAATGATCACTTCAGACCTCAGCAAATCCCTCTTTTCTTTTTAGCCTGTAAGCTTTGATTTTTAGTATGTTCCTCAGAACATATTACAGCTCTGCCTTCTTTTGCTTAAGCTGTTAACACCCACAGTTACAGACTGAATATGTCTTCCCCCAGTGATCAGAAAAATATTTACGTTCCATATTCAATATTTAGCTGCTCCTTTTATCCATCTCTTTCCTAAAGAAGATTCCCACACGTAATACTTGATCACCATCTAGAATTTGTCTTTGATATTACTTGGAAATTATCAAAGCTATCCGAGCACTGGATAAAGCTTGACACTATTAAGGGACTATAGCCATAGCCATGTCAAATCCAAGAAGTAATCAAGACCAATATTCTTCATCTAAATACAGAAAGACAAAAGTGCTGTAAGTGTAATGAAAACAGATTATTTTTGTTCTAGTAATGGCTATAATTGAAGTCTCTCTACCACCTTCTTATCCATTTATCCAGAGTAGAAAGTTTGTTTATCCTCATGCCGTGTGAATTGCAATAGTTTCAAAGAAAGCTACCAAATGTGGCTCTGGATAGAAAACTTTATCCCAAAACTTTCAACTATGAGTTTCAGCAACCTATTGTTTATTCTTAGATATCCACCAGGTCTTGGGCACAAATACCTACTGCCCTTTGTAGCATAGTCTCAGCAAACTTTGGGGTTCAGAATGTCTTAATTTCCTAAGACCCTGCACCAATAACTTCAATAAAGACAAATCATGTAGTTCTTGTATTAGCCCTATTCTCAGTTTCCAGTACTTCTAAAATATCTTCTTTTTTTTTTCCCCCCATATTAGTCTTTACAGACTTGAAAACTAAATTCCTTCCTGGGAAAATAAAAAAACAAACAAACAAAAACTTTAAAGTACATGGCATTAAACAACTATGAAAATGACATCTATGGCCACTGTGTGTAAGTATAGGGAAGGATATATTGGAATATATTAGATGTAGTCTCAAAAAAAAAAAAATCCACAACTTGGAGCTTCTCCTCTTTTTCAAAAATGATCAAGGCAGACACTACCAACGCAGCACATTGTTAAGCTGGCCTTAACATCAAGCCGAGGACAGTTTTTACTTCAGTGCTACGTTCTTGTTGGCTAGTTAATGGGGACTGTGCAAAAGATTAAAAGAGAAAAACATCAGAACATTGAAGCTTATTAAAAAACCAACGTTGTTTCTATCATATAGGGGTTTTTTTTAGAGAACCCAAAGGAATATAAAAGTTTATCCTCAGCCTTTTACCACTACTCACAAAAGGCATGAGTATGCATTCCCACCCCAGCCCAGTAGACAGGCTGAAATAATGGTTCCAATTTTAATATTTATAAATCTTTCAATACACTCCTCATCTTATTAAGCCATATTTAAAATGAACTTTCAACTAATCCATTTCCATTAAACATGACACTTTTACAGAGCTTCTCAAATACACGCAAAAAAAAAAAATCACCTTTGAACTATCAGACAAACAAGAAGTGTGTAAATATCCAGCATACGTTACATTATGGAAAATAATTGGAAAAAATGGTTAATGCTTCATTCTTTTGCCAGTGGCTGTGTGTGTGTCTTCAGGCAGGTAATGACTTCCCTGTGCTTGTATGCCCTTTCTATTTTCCATTTTCAGACTGCAAGCACTTCAGGGTAGGAAGTTAATATATTCTTAGAACCTGTGTCTGAAAACCTGAACCTGGAAGACTTTGAACACTGTTTAGAAGAGGATTCATAGCAGTCTATCGCTTCAAGCCAAAAACCCCAAATAAGGTCCACCAGTTTAGTCTCCGATCAGCCATTACATTGGCAAGCAACCTTGGGCACAACACCTAACATCTATATACTTTTCTTTCTACGTATAAAGTAGGAACCACAGGTACTCCTTTAGATGACAGCAAAATTGGGAGGCTCAGCTCATTAAAGTCTGTAAAGCGCCACAGATCTCTGTGTGCTAGAAGCTACATGAAATGCAAACACAGATTAACTACCCAAAAGATGTGCTAGCAAAAATGAAGATTATGTTCCACTTCAGCACTCCAGAAGGCTCTACACTCCACCAGCTTACATTAAAATGACAAATCAAAAAGAACATTCAAATGTTCTAAATCACACAATTACTCTGAGAAACCAAAAAAACATGGACTTCTTTCTAATCCAACCTGTCCAAAACTCACTCGGTTGGTCAGCGCAAGCATTGCTGGCAAAGGAACAGAGACTCTCAAAGACAGCAAAGGTCTGAGGCAGCGAGGCAGGGGAACTGTCAGTAGCAGGTAGATTAAAAAGAAAAACCCCTCACATGTCAGGTCTGGGGGAAAAAAGACAACAAAGGACTGAAAAGTCTTTATGATTTCCATCCCTGAGTGCACAGAGGCTAATCGAAAAGGGTGTGCATTTCCCACTGACACCTCGATACCATCCTATCATTCCTAAATCAAGGCAACTATTTTCTCTTTTATTTTTTGTGGTTTTGACATAGCATGTTATACGACCACAGCTCTGAGAGGAGCCACTTGAAATCCCACAACGAGGATTAATTTATTACGGCAACTGAGACAAGTTTCTGAGAGTAGGGCACAAACATTTCCCCCAAAAGTATCAGAATTTGCAACCTGCACATCGATATGCTGGGGATTCTGCTATTTTTTTCAGTTTGCCTTCCAAAACTCATGGACTCAATTTTCTCTTCTCTTCTTTGTATACTGAGACAAAATGGACACACTGTGCAGTACTAGCTTTGCCTGGTTCATTTGAGACGAGCATCTATTAGCAAAACTCCAGGTCTGCTGCATAGCAGTAACTGACTGGCTACGATCCTTCTGCATGCTAATTGCAAGGCAAGAATAGTCCTGAAAAAGTTCACTCAAAGTTGACCTAGAGGCAATTCAGTTCTTGGATGCATCAATTATATAAAGCCAACATGCCTAGAATGTACATCCTTTTGAAACTGCATCAGTAAAGACAACAGGATAAGGAGTGAACATATTTTCAAATAATATTTTAATACATAAAAAAGTAAGAAATCATTTTAAATTATTCTTCATTTTCCATCTTATTTCCTTTCACATTTTACTCAACAACATAAAGGAGGAGTGTTTGGATAGACTTTGAAGAGCACCAGTCACTCGCACCCTGATGTCTCTGGAAAATGAAGAAACATTACACACTTGAACCATAAAACCTTCCAAAGGCTCGTGTCTCAGCACCCAGACAACACCACTGTGGTGCTCACTCTTTGGCCATTAAGCACATTTGAAAACATTTGCATATATATTATACAAAAGTGGGTGTTTCTAATTTTAGTCTTCAAGTTAAGCGGCATTACTTATCCTAGAATCTGTAACTGAAAAATTGTTTGTATATTTTAATTCTGGCAGACAAAGTTTCATTTATTTGGACAGCCGAACAAACTGCCTACGGTTTTAGATGCTGCTGCTCAGCAACAAGAATACTGTGTTAGCAGCTCCTTGCTACATTTAGATGTCCACTCACGCACGGGTACAGACATAAAACTTTTAAAAATAAATACACTTTCAAGGTGACTTTCTTTAAACATTTCAATTCAAAGATAATGATTTTTGCCTTCTGGCACTTATTCTAAGAAAATATTCATTTTGCATGAGTAAGTCTGTGTTAAAGGCAAAAAGATGCCACTGCTGCCTTTAAAAAATAATTGGGGAATAAGAGGAAAGGAAGTTACATGTTTTCTAAATTCCTTTATAGATAATGTCAGGGGAAATTTGCCTTTAACTTCAACTCAATAAAATCTTGAGGTCAGCCCTGGGCTTAGTTCCGCAAAGCTCCAAATCATTCATGCAGAGACAGAGAATTTTTAAGGTTGTCATCTTTGTTCACTACCTTCATCTGTCTCTTAATGTTTGAAGGAGGTTTCATATACATAGAATAGAACAGTACAGAGCAGACACCTCATTGTCCACTACAGAACTGCTAGTTTACCCTGTGTCTTATGCTGACACCTTTGCCAGAGAGCTGTTAATACACAGAGTTTTAGTTTATTATAGAAGTATATAAACCTCAGACGCAAATATATTTCTGCACCTACACAACGACAGTGTAATCTTTCCATTTATAAAACAAAGCAAATACAGGGCTTATTCCTAGATAAATGCAGGAAAATTACATATTAGCCTTCTTAAGTACCCAAAAATTCATAGGGAGAAAACCAAATTTCAAACAAGCCCAAAGATAGTTTTGAAATAGGATGAAAGAAGCCATTATGTTGAATTGCATTCTTCCTTCTCTTTATAAAAAGACCAGTACACAGAACACAACATACATACAACGACCTAACATGAATTCTATACACACTTGTGTTCACGGAGCTAGTGCTAAAAATGGCAAAATACAATTCAGCCACAAAACTGGCAACAAAATCAATTTGTTAGCGCACATATCTGCTACAGAATTTGGGGTTTTTTGTCTGTTTGTTTGAACAGAGATGCTACAAAAGGGGAAAAAAAGGTTGATTTTCTTGGGGGTATTGAACTTCTCCTCAACCTTTGAGAGTCTTGTTTAGAGAATGTATTAGTGTTCCTGGTAGATTTATTGTTGCCCAAGTGTACAGCTTTCTTCTCATTCCAGGAACATTTCATGGATTCAGTAAGTGGATGTGTAGGTACTTTTGAAAATGCCCGCAAATATGAGTGAGATTTAAAGAACTGCAAGCTTTTGAGGAAAACTCTGAACTATTACACCAAGATGGATGAGATGGAAAAGGTGTATAGCGACATCTACATTACATACTCACAGACAGTTGTATTATACAAGTGTATCTACATATATACATTTTTTGCATATTTATTGCAAGACATGCTAGTATTCATTCATTAATAAAATACAGATTGATGGTAAATCATGGCTGTTAGGCAAAGTACAGTATTAAAAAAACAAAACAGAAAAAAAACCACAGACTTGGAAGAGTAACATTCAGAGTAAGTCATAATAGTCTATTCTTTTACCACAAAAATATCACTGGAAACCATTATCTCTGAGGAAATAATGGCACAGAAAACTCTTCATAAACGGTGCATGGATTACATGTGGAAACAAGCCAGAATTAAATTTAAATTGCAAGACAATGTTCTTACTTATGAGAACAACATTTTAGATATCTCTCTAAAGCCAACCTTCCCTTTCTGGTGTTATCCATGTTGTCAAACATAGTTATGAATCCACACACAGTACTGAAAAGAAACTCCACTCCAGACAAAACACTGGCATAACATTTTATATTTTATTTATGTAAATATTGTGAAGATAGAAGTTTTGCCAGGATATCCCTTGCTTCCAGTTTCACTGCAGTCTGTGTTAGAGCAAAATTCCCTCTCCTCATCTCCTGAGATTCAATTTTTTTCTATTTAAAAGGCTAGGGAGACAACTGACTTAGAAGTAATATATATGTAGACTCAAATTTTTTGCATCTATTGTTGCTGTCATACCTGCATTAAACACACGTGCACATTCTGTATACAGTTGTTCCTGACTGAATTAAATTTTAGAGGAAAAGTCTATTTGATTGGATTTTTGTGTGTCTCAAAACAGCACCAGAGGATGTAAAGGGAAGGGATGTTAATGAGATGAATCTATTAAAAATAATTATATCAGTAATTTTTTGTTTTCAGTATATGTAAATCAGTAACAACTATTCAGATAACTATATCAGAATACTACCATAATCATGCCAAGAAATTAATCACTAAGAAATAAATATACTGCTATATTCTTATTTTCACCTCCACTTTATGGATTTATTTGTTTTTCTTTTTTTCCCCCAAGAAATCAGTGTACTCACAGATTTTCACGAGAGTCAGATTTTCATGAGAGTTCAGATCTCGTTTTGGCACCCAAATGAGAGCCAGACTTTCATGAGAGCTCTGTGCCTTTCAGAACAGGAACTGTTAGGAGTTGAGCTATTTTGAAAACCCAGCAGCTGCTGTGTAGGCTGAGAATATGAATTCTGGTCCTGAGCTCTTTAAAAGCCTGGCCTTACTTAACTTTCTTAGCAGCACTGTAAGCAAGAATCCTAAATTTAAGAAATTAATGTTTCTTCTGCAACGTCCTCTGTCCTACTGAAAACTTACACCTCTGCATTTCAAGAACTCTGGATTGTCATTATTGCCACTAGGCAGCTCTCTGCCTCCAGGTACAGCTCTGACCTTTTAAACACACCATTCTTCGAAGCGAAAAGGTTACTTTTCCTTTCCTGACTTAACGTTAAAGTTGTCTCATTATTGATAATATTAGAATTTTAAAGCAAACTAACGCTTAGCATTTGACCCAGGAGACTCGCAGCGTTAGGTTAATGTAATCCTGCTGGTCAGTGCAAGTCACCTGCCCCTGTCAGGTACAACATTAACAGTCTATAAACAATAGAGCTGTTACCTGTGAATACCCTCGATCAATTAAGAGTGTGCTCTTACACTCGTGTGCTCGCTCTCTCAACTTACAATATTTAGGGATTTTAAAAATATGTAATTACTAATAATGTTTTACATGAAATAGCCCATCAATTTTCATGATACGCCAAAGGACTTAAATTCCCAATAATGGTTGAAAATAGGTGACTACATTACATAATCTATCGAGAGGAGGGACAATGGAAGATGAAGTATTTTAAAGACGTGTTGGCCAAGACCTCTAAAGATGTGTTAACAGTGCTCTAAATCTTTTTTGGAAAGTTATAGTCAAGAGAAATTCAGATGAGGGTTTTGGTTTTAACCAACATTCCTAAATGTTTCCTTTGGATTATACTGACATTACCGATTTTAAAGTCCAAGC
Organism: Phaenicophaeus curvirostris; assembly: GCF_032191515.1. Taxonomy (NCBI): domain Eukaryota; kingdom Metazoa; phylum Chordata; class Aves; order Cuculiformes; family Cuculidae; genus Phaenicophaeus; species Phaenicophaeus curvirostris. The sequence continues at coordinate 136,716 of NW_027206803.1, read as the reverse complement.
ATTACACTGCAGTTTATGAAGTAGCCCTGTGAAAAGAAACCTGAAATTATGCAAGATTTTTGTGTTTTCAAATGTGAACTGTAAAGTCCCTAAACAAAATAAATTAGCAAAATTATCACCACTATTAGACAGCTACATTCCTCATGGTAATTTAAAATATCTTTTAAATTTAATTCCCGTTGTCACATAAATGATTACGTGCATTTTGTAACCATGCATCTCTAATCAACTTTAGATCCCAAATCATATTAGTCTGCAAAGTTTCAGGCATTTGACTGTACACACTCATGAACCAAACCCTTTGCAGAGACGCAGATACATGCCCAGTGCAATGCAATTGCTGAAATACAGGCCTTCGTTCCCTTATTCAGGCTACATGGAAGAATAAGTACGTTTTCAATTTTAATTTAAAAAATGGTATTGGAAGAGTTTGGAAGCACTCCTCCAAATGGTAACAGAAGAGGAAACAAATATTGCTACAGAACATAAAGAGAAAGACTATGTATTTCAGTTAGAAAAAAATCTTATTTGAAATCAGTATACTATTTATTTTAATGATAATACACAAATATTATTAAAGAAAAAAAAGTTAAAGCTGAAGAAAACAAAACAAAGCTGGCCACTTGCCTTAGAAACAGGTATGGGAAGTCAAACGACGTTAACATTACCCAACCAGCTAGAAATCCAAGGCAAAACAAGCATCAGTTCTAACAAAGAAATTTGTATAATCTGGTGCTTGACCCCATTGAAAAGAGGCAAATAGCACAACACCATGTGCGTACCATGAAAATCTCCCAGCAGTTTCTGTTAGACAGTAAAGAACTCCAGCACCTTTGTGACAGCTCAGTTGTGGAGCATGAAAGAGCTCATTCAGTGGACACGACCACAGCCCTATGACTATATCCACCTACTGACCAAGCACCTGTAGATTTAAATACCAAGCACATCAAATGCGAACAAATAAACATTCCCCTCTATCCACATCATCACAGTACTTAGTTTGTGTCAATCTATGACCACTTGCACTCTCAGTGAAAGAGCAGACAGCGCTGAAGCTAATTTAAAGCCAGAAGTCTCATTTATTAATTTGTCACAATTTTTTTCCCCTCTTTTAAGTTAACAATTAGCTTTGATATATAATCTGAATTTCAATACTAAGTTAGAAGAGCGCTATATACACAACATACTCTAAAGCAAAGACTTTCTTTCTGTTTTAGCTAATCTGCTTTGGCAGAAGAGGACTCATTGGAATCAGATGGCGAGTCTCCCAAATACGAAGCAGTAAACCAAATGTCAATTACTTTTCTACTAGCAGACAAATTGCTGGCAGACTAATGCAATATAAGGACAATAATTAGATAACAGGACTACAGAGCATACCAGGTGACAGAGCTTCTGAGATAACAGAATCTAGAGTCCTACTTCTTAAATATGAACATCATTCCATCTCAGTCAATTGGTTTATGGTAATTTTAAAAGGGCAAAGTAAATTCTTTTTATTGCTAATAATACCATGCTTCTCCAGCATTAGTTCTGAAGGTTAGCAATTTAAGGGCCAATGGCTTAATTATATTTTTTTTAATTTTATTTACTTCTCTAATCTCTCTTCTTTGAAGCCTTTTTTATTATAGAAATTTTAAGGTACTTTATTAAAAAAATTATTCTTTTAAAATGTGATTTCATTGCACTCAAAACAAAGGAGCAAGTTTAATCACAATTCAAGTAACCTGTTTATTATAGCCATTTAGGAATTCTCAGAACCTCCCCTACAATCACATTCTATTATAATCGCACTCCACTACAAGCGCTTTGGTGAAGTCTTATGTTAGGTAATACCAGACAGCATGCAACACATCCAAGACTTTCAAAGCAGATGAAGTCAAGTGGCTCTCCACAACTGTGCATGGCAGGCAAAATTCCCTTCTATTAGTCACAAGTACCCAGAATACTAATTTTCTTTTTACATCAGGAATTTGTATTAGAATATTCTCTCTTGTCTGCCATTCGTCACCTGTGGGACATTGGATGGACAGTGAATTAATTTTCACCAGTCTCTACATCTGAACACCAGACTTCCATTCATCCATAAAATTCATCTCCACTGACATACTGATATATACCTACCCTGATCAGAAAGACAAGCTCTAGGACAAAGGAGTAATCCATCCTGAATGATGTTTAGCTTCTCTACTAAGACCTCAATAAAAAATATTTATTTTATTCTTTCTTTGTTTTTTAATTTCACAAATGAATAAAGACAGAAAATTAATTATAATACAGACCTCAAGAAATTGCATGTTTCAAAATACACCTTTTTCCTCCATCTTAAACACAAAATAAACCACTGAAAGCTTTTAAAGAACAAGCCAATTGACTCCCAGGAATTTTTGTGTCAGTCTCGCAAGGCCAAAAAAAAGCCTCGCGACATACAGTTTTCAATACTCTGAAGTAATTGATAACAGACACTGGAAAATTCTATTTGGGAAGTATTCAGCTGCCATATCACAAAATACTGGTTTCCTATATGTTGTGGGGTAGGGAAAGAAGACAGACATAGCAAAACTTTGAGAGACTTCCTTACTAGCACTGTAGGTTCATTCAGCATGAATAACTGAGTACTGTCCATGCACCATTGCATTGGTAAAAAAACCCAGACCTTTCTTTCTTTTTGCCATATACAAATATGATTTTTCTTTCTGTAGTGTACTGAGAATTAGCCATTCTCACTGCTACCCTACTGGTAACAATTGCAGCATAACATGGCATTGCATGTACTTTTTCAGTTAGCTCCAAACTGATATCCAAATGCTGATAAAAAATAAATTACAACATGGCTATATAATCTCTATTCATGATGCCCCTACTTTCCCACATGTCTTTTTACTGTATTAGGGAAAGATATGTGGATAGCTGATACAACTTTACTATTCCTTCCCACAGGAATATTCCTGTTCATTTTAAACTGGCAACGGATATGGATTTACAAAACTAGCAACAAAAATATATGTTGCATTATGCTGATTTGGGTATCAGTGGTAATCTCTGACAATGTGGCAATAGCACATGCAAGATCCTCAGCCAAAACAACCAAAATCCTAAAAAAAAACCCTGTGCATTAGCTTATGGCCCTGCAATAGAACCATGACTTCATCTGCCACGGTCAAACAGAAATAATGTCTCTTTAGAAATAATAAACCCCTTCAAAAGTAAGAGCTTAAAAGATACTGTTACAATATGTACAAAATACTGCACCATATTACAGGCAGAATAAATCTGGGTGTACTTTTTATTCTTTTAATTACAATTAGAACCGACATTCGACTTAAAAAGGAGATTAAAACTGTCATCTCTTAAGTGCAGGTGGCAAATAAGAAATCTTGGAGGCAAAATCTCAGCTCAGTTTCTCTGGAATTCACGCTTCTCAGCTGTATCTATTTTCTGTTCATCACATGGTTCGTCAGTAGAACTCTTTTCTCCCAAAACGTTTTGAATAAAACGTATATTAAAGTAAGAAAACACGCTTGGGCGGTGCCTCAGTACCTTACAGCTCTGTTAGCCCCACAAGCTGTGCTGCACATACTTCGCACGCTGTAACTGCAGAAGAACACACAGATCCTTCAAACTGCCTCCAAAAAAGAACCACAAGTGACACCTGAAAAACAAAGAGGTTTGTATGTCTAGAACTAGGGTGAACTCGACCACTTATCAGCAAATTTTGACAAATACTATTAAAAATGTCCAGCAATGTACAAGCTGTTAAAACTCTCCCTCATTTCTGTCTGTATTTTGCCATTAGCAGAACAGAGCGAGCACTAATAAAAGCAAGATGGACAAAAAAGGTGAACTCAACCTGACAGAAGACCACCACTAGAATTAGCTCACAATCCTCCCTCCCAAGCTACTAATCGTCTCAATAGATAAGAATCCTCTCAATATACAGGCCCTTCCTTCATTTTCTCCTTTAAATTCCTAAACGTTCTCTGTGTGATGCCATATACAAAACATGCCTCACTCTGGAAAGCTGAGCCCACCAGATAGTACAATGATCAATAATATTACCTTAAAAGACTGCGAATCCCCAAACCTGTTCCACAAACTCAAGTCCCATTTAGAATTTTTGTTTCCATTTCCACATCATTATCAAGTTATCACTGCACTGGAGTGAGAACTCTGCAAACTAGCACTCATTACTCACTCCTCTAAATACAAGGGTTTTCTTAGTTCTTAAGGACAGAAAAAAGCAGGTTTTTGGACAATGAAAAACTGTCTCTATTCTCTTCTTCTTCCCACTCCTTTTCCTCCAACTCCTACTTTGTGACCCAGGATAACTAGAATCAAATATTAATGAAAGGAGATCCATCTACTTCTATAAAGACAACAAAGACTTTTTTTGTAATCCAGCATCTCATTTTAAAAATAAAAGAGCTTCAAAATTTGCTTGCTTTCAAAAAAGCAAGTCAGATTCTGTAGCAGTCGTCTAAGAAAGGAAATCACACTTCTTGAAATGAAACAGTCCCAAATTTATGATGTTTTCACTACCTTCCCTACCTCATGATATCTGTTGTTTCAACTATTTCATCAATAACATTTTTCATTAAATATTTCTACTTTCTGTCTCTAAAATGAAGACTGGAACATCATCTTTGTTTTATATTTATAAAAGCATAAACAATTGTAGTCTATTTTTAGAGTTCTCTATAGTCCTACACACTGCAAGTAAGTCCTACCTGGCTATTCAGTTCTGAAATCATAAAACCGCTTTGGGAATAATAAAAAAAATAGATGCCTTTATACATAAGAGCTACGTTGAGGATTTATTTCTGCTTACATTTGTGAGCATATTCTCTTTCATTTTGTTCTTTCCCTTACAGGAATTAAAACTAAGTGGCCAAAACATTAAAGAAAGTACACCATCTAAGAGAACAAATGTGTTAGAATGCTACTTGATGATGCATCCTGCTAGGTTTTTTCAGTTTTCCGGACATATTGCAATTGGGATTTACATCATCTGTGCTGAAGGAAGTAGGTTAAACTGCTTCTACAATGACATTTGTTAGTCCTGCATGATATTTCTTTCGGTGAATAGACAATGTTTTCCACAGTCATTTCTCTGTTCTCCATTATTGTTTCTCTAGTATTTCACAGAATCACAGAACAGTTGAGGTTGGAAGGGGCCCTTTGGAGATCAACGTCCACCCCCTCGGCTCAGGATCACCTAGAGCAGTGCTTAACAAAGCACGCAAGCTTCAAAGATAAAAACCTCAGTAAAATTTCTGAGTATAAAGGAAATCAAGAGAGAGAAAGAATATCCAGCTTCAGGTACCAAGATGCTGACGATATTGTAACTGATAGAATTTATGGGTGCAGGACTAAAATGCCTCCCTTAGCTCTCCACAGCATTTAATTGCACAGTAATGCTGTTGCCTGTAGCCGATAGCAAACCCTCCAGCAATTTGAGGTGTTACTTAAAAACAAGCCATCAGTGTCCCTTCTTAGACAGGGGAAAAAAAGAGAAAAGAAAAAAAAAAGAAAGGTAGACAGAGAAGCAAAAATGAATTTAGTTCGGTAATTGACCAGAGAAAATAGCAGGAGGATTAATATGGAAAATGGAAATACTTAGGAAGAACTTTTAATGAATTCTATAATGTTGTTTTGAGAAATCACGTAGGCATATGCTGCTCGGAAAATACATCACAAGGAAACGATGGCAAAAGTAGTGGTTTCTTCAGTGCAGCAGCAAACAACTTGCTTGCCTTTCAGGAACACAGAATGACTGAAGAAAGGAACTGGAAAGAAAAAGGCTCTCAGAATTCTGAAAAGCTACGACTGAAAAGGAGGAAAGAGACAATAATGGATGGTTGTAAGATGAAATGATAAAATGGAGAGTACAGAGGAGAACAAGACGGCACAGTGGGAAGACAAGACAGAGATCAAGGTTTACAGATGAATCCGAGTCCAGAATTTATGGAATTACTGTCATAAGATGAAAAAGGGGGTGGCACACAATTATAGAGAAAAAACAGTGACTTCAAACATAAAAGAAGATAACAGCTGTTCTCCTGTTTCACCAAGTTGGATCATTTACCACATCCATATTTCAAATAGTAATTAATTAAGTTGTGCTGGAGCCAACAACAGCAGGGACTCTTTATTAATGAATGCACAGATCAGATAAACAACTGTACTGAAGATTAATTTTACTAGTAAACTTTAGCCTTACCATTTCCTATGTGGATAAAGATGCATAAAAGTGTGTCTCAGATGATTTTAAAAGATATGAAAAATAAGAATGCAGACACTATTTCCATCAGTAATAAAAAGTATTTCTACATGATTAAAGCTGAATGATTCAAAGGAACTATCAAGTTTTCTCATACTTCATGGATACATGGATAAGCCTCTGTTCCCCCCCACAGCAAAAAGCACTTCTCCACGCAACCCAACCAAATCCCAAACTTTTTTTTTACTTCCCCCTAATACAATTACTCTATCTGGCTTGTACCAAAAGGTTTGACTCATATTTTACTTCAAGTAATGATGGACTCTTGAATACTGTGTGTACATATTTTCAAAGCTCCAAATAAATACAAGAGATACACACGCAGACTTATATCTCAGGAGACGGGATAATAAGGCTTTCTTCAAAAGCGTCTTCTCAGCTTAAAATGACCTAGCCCATGTCTTTGCAATGTGTCACTGTCCAGTATACATGTGCACTGCTACCTTCTTTGGGCAATAGTTACTCCTTTTTTTTTTTTTCTTTTAATAAGGCTCTACTTGATTGATCAGAAAGTTAAGCTGTAGAGTGTTGTTCATTCCCTTATTAAGTATTCTTCAAAATATTCTTCAACACAGGACTCTTTGTTGGGGCCAGTTCTGTTTGATACCTTTATCCATGATCTGGAAGAGGGGATTGAATGCACCCTCAGTGAGTTTGCAGATGACACCAAGTTGGGTGGGAGCATCAATCGGGTGGAGGGCAAGAAGGCTCTACAGAGGGACCTGGACAGGCTGGATCATTGGGCTGAGGCCAGTGGGATGGAGTTCAACAAGACTCATCTAAAGGTCCTGCACTTGGGCCACAACAACCCACACAATACTACAGACTTGAGGAAAAATATCTGGAGAGCTGCCCAATGGAAAAGGGCCCGTGATAATGTTCAACAGCAGCTGAACATAAGCCAGCAGTGTGCCCAGGTGGCCAAGGCAGCCAACAGCATCCCCGGTTGTATAAACAAGTGGCAGGCCCAGCAGGAGAAGGCAAGGGATCATTGTCTTGTACTTAGCATTGGTGAGGCTGCATCTCAAATCCTGTTTTCAGTTTTGGGCCCCTTATTACAGAAAGACATTGAGGGGCTGGAATGGTCCAGAGAAAGACAATGGAGCTGGTGAAGAGCCAGGAGCACAAGGGTTATGGGGAGCAGCCAAGGGAGCTGGGGTTGTTTAGCCTGGAGAAGGGCAGGCTGAAGGGAGACCTCATTGCTCTCTGCAGCAAATTGAAAGGAAGGGAGAATGGCCTCAAGATGCACCAGGGAAGGTTTAGATTATATATTAGGAAAAAATGCTTTGACCAAAAGTGGTGTTAAGCACTGGAACAAGCTGCCCAGTAAAGTGGTGGGGTCAGCATCCCTGGGGGTATTTTTAAGAGACAGATATGGTGCTTAGGGACGCAGATTAGTCATGGAGTTGGCAATGCTAGGTTAAGGGTTAGACACAGTAATCTTAAAAGTCCTTTCCTATCTAAAGAATTCTGTGATTCTGTGAAATATTCAGTATGTTAACATTTATTCATCATAAGGTAGGAGTCTGGATACTAAGCTGTTTTTATAGTTTCTCTCCACGTCTTCACGATCCTAAATGCTAGCACTTAAGTCACCCATAAAGATGAAAGAAAAGGTCATATTTTTCAACTTTCTTTTTCCAAAGTAACAGAAAAAAGGAAAAAAAAAAGAGAGAGAGAGAGAGACAGAAAAAAAGAACTGGTTAATCAGTTGATTCTGCAAAGCAGAAGCAAGAAGCATAAGATAAGGAGAAGTTTTTCTAAACAAATGTTTCAAACTTCAGAGAAAATAAAAAAAAAAACCACAAAAACCAAGAATAACAAGCAAATCACTTTGCACCTCAAAGTAGGAAAAGATTTATGAAGCTGTACAACTGAGAGACTGTGGTGAATCAGAATTTTATCTTTTCCATCCACTTCAGGGTGAATAGGGTACAGTAGGGCAGAAACAAGAATTTCTACTTTGACCTTAGCTTGGCACAAAAATAACCCAACAACCTACACACAGAGCTTCTCAGAACACAACATCTGTAGCTTCTTTCATTTCTGTTCTGTGTAGCTTTAAATACAAGACTTGCTGCTCTTCTTTTTTTCTTTAACAATGCATTTCTCTGCACTATTCTTTCCCAGTATCAACCTATGCTTCTTATTTGCTGATTTACTTTATACCATCTGTAACAACAATCCTTAGCATAATATGATCAGTAAAAATCCACTTACTGCATGTCTCACATATCTTTCATCAACATTATTAGCATCTGTATTTTATCAAGACCTAGATACTCTTACCAAGACCCAAGTCCCTGTCTCAGCACAGCACATAAGTCGTTTGATAGTCCTGCCCTTACTGTAGAGGCAAAGCATCACTCTGACTTCTTTTACAGGTGGAGAATTGTGACAGAGTAATCAAGTGATGTGCCTGTGGAAACCAGGGATGCTATTAGAGAGATTAGATTGAAATCTATAATCCTTGACACCTAGTTAAGTATTCATATGACAAGATTGTGGAGAATACTGGATCTCTTCACCTTTCAGTAAGAAAACTGAACATAATCTTAACAGATTATTATCATCCATCTCTAGTAATGAAATGGATATGAATTCATATTTTTCCTAGGCTATGTCTACTATTGACTACTTTTCATTATACTGCTAAAGCTGAACAGTAAAAGCTGATCACAATATGAGAACACAATGCTTTGTTTGTTATAAAATACTGTGTAGTTTAAATATTTATCTTTTGAGGCTGCCCAGTAACACTCATCAGTATCAAACTCGCATAGTACCAACCACTGTACAATAATGAAAACTGCAGTAGACCTGAATTAGTAGTAAAATTTGTGAGAAAACTACTGGCTGGACTAATCCTTGCCTTGACATTTTGGCAATAGAAAAGGGAAGTATGTGCATTCACTGACAAGCAACCAAAATCATATTGTTGTTACTTTCACCCATCTTTTCTTTTACTGTAGGTCATCACCAAGTTCATTCACGGCTCAGTGATGGAAATATATCTTCTATGTAGCAAATCGAAAAGATCTCCCCAGAAACTACAAAATTACAACCACTGCTGACTTCCAGTATATCACGTTTATGAACTCACAAGTCTCTTCTGGGTATATGAAAATATACATTTTGTACATCAAAACACACACACATGCATTCACACTCATATCAACATGAGGTAAAGAAAATACATTGATACAGTTGAGTATCATGCATGAGCTTTTTTCATTACAATATAAATTTGCATGATAAAATCTGCCTAAAGAAGCAAAAAAAACCCAAACAAAACCCAAAAACCTGGCCTGAATCAGATTCCATATGCATTTCACATCATCATATTTTCTCCATGTTAGTTTTCTACCTCATGGTGTCAGAAGTAACACTGCACAGGGTCAAAGATCTGTAAATGTAACTAAGAGACCCAGTGCAAATCTTTCGTTAGAAAAATAACAACAGGGAAAACCAATGTGAACTACCTTCTCAAAGTGCTCTTAATAGCAAATATTTTCCTTTCAAGCACTAGGTGCATCAAACAAAGAAAAAGAAGACAAACAATTACAGCACAGTTTGAAGGGAAGATTTTATATGGATGTGTGTGTATATGTGAGTCCATACACAGACACATACATTCGCATCATCATGTTCTTGGAAAAAGTTTTTCAGTTCAGTTCTTCCCTCACCAAGTTTAATATTCAACTTAAAAGATGGAATTTCTTTCACTTTGCATGTAGCTGACATTGTCCTTTCTAATCCCAGTCCAAGGGGTAGGTAGGTAGATCTGTCTTGAGCTGCTGGAACAAATGCTAACGTGTTTGACCATGAAACTTTATTGTCAAAATTCAGTGACTTCAGGTTTCCTCCAAGTTCATTCCACAGTGGAAAGCTGGTTTAAAAAATGTTTTTTTTTTCTCTATCTTTGTTTTAGTAACACTTAACAGTACATAGTTAACTATTACTCTGGAATTCTCACTCAAATATACTCTACGAGTTTTTAAAATAATTTCAGGCCAATCCTTCAGAAACAGAACTCAAAGCTGCTTTGTTGATTCTATGAAAATAATTATCTTGGATGAAAGACTAATCCCTAGAACTCTTCCCACATTTAGGTATGGTTAGGAAGTTTATTTTACACATGGTCAGTTATGATCTTGCAACAGAACTATATTAACATGTGCATTATGCTTCTTAAATGCATGTTTTTTCTGCCACTGAAATCAGATGCAGTAATGTCAGACTAATATCATTTTTCAAGAACACGCTGGCTACCCAGAATGTAGAGTTCTGGCTTTTCCTTAGTGCAGACATCTTCAAGACACAGAAATCTTCCTAGAAAAATCACAGCTAATGGATCACATAACAAAGCTTCAGAAAAATTGCACTGCAAATAGGAGCTAGAATAATCTGTATTGGAATATATAGCTGTGTCCATTTACAAGAAAGCAAGGCCAGCTAGGGATGTTTCATTTACTCTGAATGAGCCTTGGCACTCGCTGTGAAATTCTTTTACAAATCACCTCAACACTCACAGAATGTTTTGCATGGGAAAGGACATGTTGGCATACAACACATTAATCTTCATATGCCCATTCTGAATGTGCAGTGCCAATACACACAAGAAGCTCATAATGATAGAGGTTATAACTTCCCAGCTCATAATTTATTTCTGGCAATGGAATAAGTCAAAACTACTGAAAAGGGAAAACAAAAAAAAAAAAAAAAAGTCTGTGTTATTATGAATTACACTGTAAAGATTTTCCTTCCACCCAGGAGTATTTTGCCTAAAAGGACAAAAAATTTTGAGGGAAAAACGTTAATTCTGCTAGTCAAAAGGCCAGGAGTCCAGACAGCTGAGGTGGGAACAATGGAACAGAGGTGGAAAAATAAATCAAGAACATAATCAGAGCTACCTTCAAATGACACCCACGAGATTTGGATGTAAAAGTTTAGCTCTCAACTTCTGTATCAGTGTTCAATGTGTCACTTAACTTTCTGACAGTAAGAAAGTGTCTCCTGTGACCAAACCGTATAAAGGCATTTTGTGAAATATCCATGCACATGTGCCTCTGAATACATTTATTTATATGTAAACAAATAAAATTAATTCAAGGGACATAACATCAAGCAAGCCAACTGCCAGCCTGCTGAACTGAGTGTATAAACACCTAATGCTAAGAGCAAGTCCGCTGCATTATTTTTTAAGAAAAGATAGGAAATGTGAAGATTTGTAGATACTCAAGTACAACCTAATGTAGAAAAAAGCTGAACTATAAATCAAGATGTATTTTTATATCCTCTGATAAATTCAATTATTTTTAAAATATGAGAGTTTTAGGACATTAATTTTGATACTGAATTTTCTTTCTTCCTTTGTTAAATGTGACTTCAGATGATACCATTAAATAAAACAGGGTTGTACTTAGTCTTTCCTGATGTCATCTGAAGTATGTCCACACATGCAAGGTTGACTTTCAGTTACAAAATTCCGATATACAATATTTTTTTTTCTCTCTAAACTTCAATCCGTATCATTGGCTTAAATGTAAATAGTCCTTAAAACAGGATAGTACGCACATCACTAAAACTTTATGCTCAGAAGATCAGCCATGTGTAAAATAGGTGTATGTTCATATAATTGGCTACAGTATTTTGCTACATGGTTAAATGCATGATTTCCTCTAATAGAATGCCAGTGTGGTCTACATTGCATTTTCTACCTCATAAAGATCAAATGAGCTGTGACCACAGTCTCCCTAACTTAATGCAAAGTTCACTCAGTGACTTCTGAGTTTAAATTGTGCCTTTCTACTATGAATCAATAGATTTAAAACACATTAATGGATCTCCTCACCAAAAGGTCTAATCCCAAGTGACTAAAAAAGTAGACCTAACTCAGATTTATCACCCTTGTAGCATGCTGAGCTAAAGGTCTTCAATCTTTGTACTATAACAATGAATATGAATTAATGTAAAGACACCTACTTGATGCAAATTGTACATCTGCCTGTGCATTCACATATCTTTGCAGATACATTGCAGTAGCTTTCAGTTTTTGCTTTGTGACATGTTGGAAGTAATCATTATGAAGCTACGAAGTTTTCCTTGAAGAGTCTTTTATTGCTTAAAATGTATTTGTTCCCAACAAGTAGGCAAATATCTGAAGGATAAAGTAAATACACTTCCATATTTGCATATATTAAGAATGATGCAGAACATCTGCATATAACTCTAGCTGGGGATTTCTGCATCTTCACAGCCAAAGAATTATGTGTCCTTATGTTTAGCGAATGCAAAAATTCAAAATAATATCTAAATAAAGGAGCTAGAATTAGCAGACAGATTTTAGTTAATTAGTTAGTCATTAAGACTACCTCAAACTACAAGGAAAGGAGATTAAATAAAATCAAGGGCCTATGTACCTACACATTCTTACCATGGTTACCAAGTCTTTAAATCTATACGGAGATGCAAGTCTTCAGTAGAGTTTTGAGTAACTCCATAAATCTTTAAATCTCGATCACAAGCTAGAAAAAACAGGACATAAATCTTGAGACTACGTCCGAGTCATGAAAATATGGAAAAAGGATATATGGTGGGACTGACACACCACTAGACGGATTCCCAAGGCAGCTCAAAAACATTAAAGCACGAACTAATGAATACATTCAAATGAATGTTACTAGTGGTTAAATTAACAACGGGAAGTTTAAGTTAGGGAACTTCAAAGAATCAGACTAAAGGTTCTATATGCACAGAAGCTCTTTTGCAATCAGAAGGTGTATGGAAACCTTTAAAGCCCATCTCCAGAGACAGAGACCTAGGCCATTTTGACACTAGTGTTGGGACAAGGTAGAAGCAAGACAGAGAATTAAAACAGTAACAACCCAGGATAAGTATCACCCGAGATCAAGATCTGTAGGTTTGTTTTCTGATTAAGGGTAAGAAAACTATTGGTGCTCTTCATGGAACAAACAAACTTGAAGACACTGATTGTGTACTAACAGAGGCAAGTAATGGTTAAAAAAGGAATATGGCATTTGTAGACCCTCTTATGAAACAGCATATTATATGAGAAATCGACTTATTTCTAAGTGCAGAACCTAAAATGGGAACTGAAAACCCTAAATGCAAAATGTGGACTAGAGAAAAAAATCGATGTTTCCAATTTGTAAAGAAAGGACAAATCAAATATTGCTAATAGGATATATAAGCACAACATAAACTATTTATGCTACACACATTAAGGATAAATTGCTTGAATAAATTCTATTATTCTGAAAAACACTGCAAACGACATGCTGACATGTCAGAAAAGTGAAAATAATAACACTGACATTATTAGCACTATATGCTGTTTTCTAGAGATTTCCCAGGATCATCTATTTTCACTTCAAGCAGCTGTTTAAATCTCATTTTTGCTTCACCAAATCTCTTTTTGTTCTATGTTCATTACCTAATGCAAGCATGAACCCTACTAATTATACTATTACTATCATGCTCAGTTTGTTGCTAGCAAGAAAAAGAGACAACGCTTTTCTATTCTGGATTGAATGAGGTTTTGATGGTTTTAGCAGGTGACTGCCAGTTTTGGGAATGAAAATCCTGTTTGTTTCTGCATTCTTCTCTGCTCTCAAAGACAGTAAAGTGGCCCTTGGAGAAGAAATAAGGAATCCCTGACACTGCAAAACAGAAGAGGAATGTGTTACACCACACAAAATAAAGGTCAAATCCAACAGCAACGTTTTAAAGGATGAGACAACAGAGATCTTATGAAGAATTGCTTCTTACCAAAAGACCCCAAACTGATCCTCACCCTGGGCTTTCACCCTCAAGATCATCACCTGTTGTTTTTCCGTCCCTCTTCAAAATTAGCCTGCATAAAAAAATCCTATGCATTACTTTGCTAATAAAATTCCAGATTAACATAAAAAGAGAGGGTTTGTTCTATTGCTCACTAATCACTCCAAACTGACACACCTCATGTCTCCATCCAACAGCTGAAAGACATTTAACTTAATAGCTTTGGAGAGCACATACAGAATGAACTATAGCAGAGGACACTGCATAAATATCCACATCATGGAAATTATCACTGCAAACGTATCTTTGTCACAATCTCAAAATAGTAAATGGCATGGGTTTGCTGAATGACACATTATTTTTCCCCTCAGGACTGTTTCTCCCCAGAAGGTCTGAAGAGTTAGAACAACACGGAAAACAGACTGAAGCACCTTGAGCAGCTGCTGTCCAATCTGGTTTGTGGCTAGAAGAAAATGTTCCTAATTTTTTTTTTTCCTTCAAAGATCAATCACTTTAGGGGCACTTTCTTAATACAACAGTACTACTAAAAACTTTTTTTAGGTTATTAATTCTGCTATCAAAATTGCCTCACCTTCTACTCAAAAATTTTGTTTTATTCTGTGAAATCATTACAAATGCATTGCAGATGGAAAATGGAGAAGTAAATAATCCAGCTGTCACCACAATACAGTCAGTTTACAGCTTCATATTGAATGTGAAGGAAGTAACTAGGGTAAACACTTTAATAATAAGACTGATGCACACAGTACTTACCTCACTGTAATTTTTTATTGCTTTAGGGTGGTGAATACAGCCTTAACAGCCCTGCCTCTCTCCTAAAACAAATACACAGATTTATATGCACATTTGTAAACCCCACCAGGACAAACAGAACTTCAGAACGTTTGAGGCCACAAGGGTAGGTCTCCAGAGGTCAGTTACCCTTACTACTTGCTCAAATTGAGGCCACCTTCAAAATAAGATAAGGTTTCTCATGGTCTTACTTGGTCATATTCTCAATATTTTCATATACAGAAGGCCCAAAATTTCTCAGAGAAACATGTTCCAGTAGCAAACCACTCTATTTTGAAGGTATTCCTTCTCCTCCTTCCCGCGTGTAAAATGAGCATTTCCCTCAGCTCCCTGCAACCAGTGCTTCTTGTGCTGTTGCCATGCACCTCTAAGACCCTAGATCCTGTACTGTTCTCTCTAATCCTTTCAGGCAGTGGCCAACAACAGTCCTCACCAAGTATCCACTAGTATTACATGCTCCAGCCCCCACTCAATATCGTTCTTTTTCTGGAAGGCCCAACCTGGACATAATGCCCCAGACATGGCTTCAAGAGTGTTTAAAAAGGGCAATTGTTGATTAAGTCACCTTAACAAAATAACTGTTATTTAATTGTTAACATCAGCAAAATGAGAGCACGCTAAGAAGGAACATGAGGAGTAACACCACTAACAACACCTACATGCTCCTGTTTCAAGAGCAACTGTGAAAATTAAGGAAAATTGTCATTCTTAACTGTTAAATACGTTCATTAGACACAACAGACTCATCATCAATTTTCACTCCAATTTATACAGCAAGTATCAAACCGCTGACACTGGTGGCATTTCTGCACACAAAGGGGGAAAGGGGGAGCAACATCTATCAAAGCACAATGTTTGTCCCAAATCAACTTCAATCACTTTGTATGTCCCAGAACCATTGAAAATTATTAAACTTTTTTGCTTGCTTATTATCAATAGAAATTATTTGGAATATAGAATCTTCTACAAGTACTGCCCCTGGATTTCAGCTTCAACCATGTTCCAGCTGTTCTAGAGATTTGCCAGAAAGAAAGATAGCAAGATCCTCCTTATCGATTCGATTATCAGGCAGTTTCCCTACCTTTAGCCTTATGGATAAGAAATGTTTAATGGTCCCATCGTAATTGCCAGCACTGGCTAGGGAGGGCGAGTGGCTAAAAGGACAAAGCAGCGACTGTGAAGGACATTTCTAATCTTATCGGAGGTTCCATTGTAAAAAGAAATACAACTTCTATCTCCACCCCAGTCATTAGTCAGATATAAACAGCTATTTGACTTGACATGGTTATAAGCCGTATTATCACAGTCTACGCTCTCGCTTTATGCAGTTTATGGGAAGATGGATGATGGCCCACTACCAATTCCAGTTAATGGGGTTAGACATATTTCCAAACAATATGTGCATGGTAAAGGCACCTACAAGCGAACAGGGAATGATTCACTGCACTAGTCTTGTGCGTGAGAATTGAATGATAAAGTTGGAACTTTTTTAACATGGAAAATAAATTTAATTCTTCTTCAACTTACCCTCTTCTAAGGACTCAGCAGTAAAATTCTTTTCTTTTTGATTTTTTGCCCATTCTTTTCAAATAAATAAATGCAACAGACCATTACATAGACCATTGTTTCCAATTGTAATATATTAGTAAAGTTTTCCACTCAAGCCTAATTCTAAGGGTAAGGATTTTCTTGTTCCAGTCCTTTTGGGTTTTTTTTTTCAGTTTTTACAGATTATAAAATGTTAAGTAATTACTTCACATAGAGCAATTTTACAGATCCTTTTTAGTTATTATTCATAACATTATTTAGAACTATTTAGTAATGATGGTCATATTTAACAGAAATTTAAGAATTCACATTTCCCATGTTTATTGCTAAGAACCTGTACATTTGCATTTAAAGCATTTAAACTGAATCTTGTGTTGATGCAGATTCATTGTCATTGAACATAATTTTCTGTAATCATATGCACTTTTACGTTTAAGCTATTACCTTTCTACACTAAAATATCAACTCACGAATTTTTTTTTTTCCAAAATGTAATTTACGTATTACCAAGCCTCAACCTTCTACAACTGCTCAAAACTTCCTCTAGTTCTACAGCATTAATGGAAAGCATCCAGAAAGTCACACAACTTATAGTTGTTAAACCCTCATGAGTTTAAACAACATATCAAAGTAACTTAGTTACCTAAAATATATCGATTACTGGCAGAGGATTGATAAAGGGAATTTCAGCAGAAAACATGTACACTAATAAAATATTGAGTCAATGCACAGAAAATCTCTTTCAGTTACCACGCTCTCTATGTCTTGCAATGCCTACTTGCAAATACTATGGTAAAAAAAATAATTTAAATATCCCAGAATATTTTTTCCCCACAATTTCCTCTCAATTTCAGTTCTCTTACAGGAAAATTAAAGATTTCAATCTTCCTCCTCAGCTGCTTATGCAAGATACATCCCATTTCCCATACTTGCCTCCTGCACCAGTCAGGACCCAACAGTGTCCGCCTTCACTGTGCTCACATGGATGCACATCTCGAAGCTCCAGAAGAGGAGCTTTGCGTGAGAGTACTGACTACATGTAAATTCAATTAGTCTAACAGAAATATGAGTCAACTACAAACTCCCACCCTTTTCAGGCCCAGAGAATCTGTGAAGAATCATTAAAAGCGGAACCACTTCATTCAATGCTCCTTTAATGTTTTCTGCCACTTTCCAGCAGCCTATGCTAAAGCCTTGCCCTGTTCATTCTACTGTCCATCACAAGCAATTAAACCTGAGATTTAAAATAAAGACAAAGAAAATGAAAGGGAACTGGGTGACTAATTTGATTACACCCAATAGAGAATTCCAGCTTTACTTAAAAGCATGTAACGTGCTTGAAGTATATAATCGGGTACTGCTGACTGACTTTCCTACTTCCAGAAAGCAACA
Organism: Phaenicophaeus curvirostris; assembly: GCF_032191515.1. NCBI lineage: Eukaryota > Metazoa > Chordata > Aves > Cuculiformes > Cuculidae > Phaenicophaeus > Phaenicophaeus curvirostris. The sequence goes on along the minus strand of NW_027206803.1, from coordinate 118,880 downwards.
TCAAATACTTGATTGAAACAAACATCCTACTTAGCTTAACAAAGCTAAAAGTCCACCTGGAACAAGTGAGACCAGTATGAGAAAAAACAAAATGGAAATTATATGCTGAATGTAGTAAGCACAGGCAAGCTTTCTGAGGCGAGGGGTTTTTTGAGCTTATGTAACTGAGAAGAAAAGGAGTAATATTGACACTTGTACATCAGTAGTTCCAGTCTTCTGGACCCACCAAAATCGAAGTCCAGGTCAGTTTTCCCAAGTTATTTTTCTGTCTTGCTGTGTATTATTTTTTTTTTCAGACACGGTTACAGGGACCTTATGGCTCTATACCTACCTCGCCCTGCAGCAAGGCTGTGGGCAGCTGTCTAAACGCAAATGTCTTGTGGCACTTCAGACACTACGCCTTCAGCAGCACGAGCCTCCTGTAAATCCAAGGTCATATTTACCAGACCCAGGCAGATCCATCAGACTGCAAGCATTAAGGTTGTACATAACTATGAAGATGTGCACCATGAATTGTTTGCAAGTAGGGCACAAAGACAGAATCACACATTCCCAGATGTGGGGCTGCCATGATACCTATTTATATTACCTATTTATTTAAACATTTGCATAGTTTTCAGTTATTTCAAATATTAATTCTGCAGATTTTTTAGCTATTACACAGCCAGATATTGCATATCAGCAAATTTGTTTGCTTCCTCCAAATAAACAAAGCATACCAAGCTTTTTACGTGTCCAGTACATACACAATTTTTTTAGTTTATATAATGAAGTAATGTCCTATTGCAGTAAAGAAAATGGAGACATCAGTAACTTATTTAGCGATACTCTTCCAGTACCTTTTCCATACTGCTACCAAAAATACATTTTGCTTACTAAGAAATATTCAAGAGATAGGCTTGCAAGATACATAATTTGTACACTAGCACGTAATTACCATTATGTTCCTTACACAAAGCTCATCATTACTTCCTGGTTTTTGCATGATAAGACAACTATGGCATCATAATTAGCTTTCTAATAAAGCTCTTCCCTTCCATTAAAAGCCTACAGTCACACATACGTATCTGAGGACTCAATAAAAAGCATGAATATACAATAAAAAAGAAGCTAGCATATATTCAAATACATTTATTTAGGCTATTTTCAGTGTGTGGCAAAGTTCCTACTTTAAGAAACTGTGAAACTTAACTCCCCCTTCAACCTTAAGAACTTTAATTTAGAACATTAATCTTTGGTTATGCACAAAAATATAATACTCAACGAGTAAAACCACCATTTAAAATATCCCATGCAATTTGAATTCTGACACTGCTTCACACTTGAATCAAAGACTGAATGCATGTATTTTACTGGGTTTATACCATGAAGTTATAATGCAACACAAATTGAAAATCTAGTGAGCAAGATTATGAGCTCTCTTTTGAAACCGCAGGTCAGGAGCAGCCTAGCTTACTGCAAGCTGGAAAGACATGCAAAGTATCATCTAAAACACAAATTATGGAAAAAATAATACGAGCCAATCACAGTTGGGCTCTTGGCCATAACCCTATGTTATGGAAAAAAATCGCAAACAAACAAAACCCCTAACAAAACACAAAATTTAAGCAAAGCAAAAAAAGTGCCAGATTAAAATGTTAATAGGATGCAATGGATACTCATTTGGTTTTACTTTAAAAATATTTAATAATGAAACTCAAAATGAAGCTACTTCATTTTGATGCAAATAAAATCAATGCATCTACTTCTATAAACAGAGAAGTTTTCAGAAATGCTAAGCCATTAATTCAAAACAGCGTAAGAAAAAAAAGTCCCTTAGCAGAGGTGGAATTGTTGTAGAACACACAAAATTGTCTGAATACTCGGAGTAAAACTATATACTGATTTTCAGCTGATACACACAAACTTCCTTTCCCAAACAGTATTTTTTTTTTTCATTTTCATGGAACTACTTATTTTTGACATTTCCCAGTTGTTCGTTTGTTTATCAGAGATTATGTAAGAAAGTTAATTACATTTAAAGAATTGTCAGTAAATTCAAGTAAGATACCAAAGTACCAAAGAGATGTTTTTGTCAACAGCTATACAAGGCAGTTTTCCATTCATTGTCACATAATTTATAAAGCGGCGTGCCAAGAGAGGGCTCAGAGCAGACACTTTGAAACTTAACTTTTTTATACATCTCTGCATAACTAAGGCACTGCTGAAATAACTTGTGATTCCGTGAATATGCTCCAACAGAGATTTCCCATAGCGTGGTAACAAACCCACAAGGGTAATTTAAGCAGCACTGGAAGAGCATGCCTTTTAAACTTCTAAATAAAGATATTCAGAAGCTTGTGTAATTGCCTGGAATCTCTGGAGACACTTCAGAAAACAAACTCTGCCAAAGGGTTTCCTCTCAGTGAAGGGTCACCTTAAAGACTAACAGGGGAAGACAGCAAGTGCATCGGATCAAGTGACCAAATCCACAAGTAGCTTGACATTTAGATGCAAGAGAAGAAAGGTGTCAGGAAATTAACCAGCCTTTAACTGGGCAAAGACCTAAAAGCGGAAAGAAGTGTAATGGAATTGGATATCAATCTGTTAGTGGCAACCCTGAATTGGCTTGTAACACCAAGTGAAAGACAGACGGAGGAAGTGAAATACAAGCTCAAGAAATCTGTCTAGTAAGTCACTGAAAAAAAGCCAGCCCTGCAATGCTAGTAAGCCTCAGGAGACAAGTTCATTAATCTTCTAATCCACAGGAGAAGCGGTTGGACACTGGGATGCTAGTTTCTTGCTAAAATTGTACCCTCTTATCAAGCATTCAGATTTTTTAATGGCAAGTACATGTATGCACCTAAAGACACGGTGTAAAGTCCCATAAAACATAGTGCCAGCTTACTTATTCTTACTTATCCTAACATTATTTTGCATGAATATATCTATTCCCAGCCCTCCTGAAATATCAAATCCTCAAACTAACTTCCAACTAATAACAAGGAGTGAAACTCGGGTAGCGCTTGGAAGACAAGCCAGACTAAGTTCTGGCCCAAGTGACAGGGCATCTCTTTAAAATGACAAAATAAACCATAAAGGGATATTAGAAGACAGGCACTTAACTCAGTCTCAGGGTAATAGTCTCCACTGGGAGTATTAGTACTTAATTGGAAACAAACTCACTGACTGGCTTAATTCTGATATATTGCACCATCTGTAGAGTGCAGGTTATAATTGATAGGCCAGCTGGATGTGAAATACAGTACAGCATGTGAAACGTTGTACTCCGTTTCTTACTCATTATTACTTTGCAAGTGATTCCTTTCTATTAAAGTTTAAATTGTCCTTTCCATTAAATGGGCATTGTTTTGTACTTATTCCTTGTTAATTAACGAAAGAGGTCACAGCTTTCAGTGCATGACAAGATTCTCTCTTTGAAAATCTCCTTGCTGTCTCTCTCCACCATTAAATTATCTTAGCAGTGCACACAGAAAGAGGCCATGGAGATACTCATACCATGATCCTGTGCAAACACCTGACTAAATTAAAGGAATTACCTATTTTTTCTACCAGCTCTGACAGACTTCAATACACACTATCTTTAATTTTTCAGCCCAGCTACACTTAACACAAGATCTGAAATTTGAAAACAGCAAGATGAATATTATTGGGTCTGGTTATTCCATTTCAAGAGTTAGTAAAGAGTGTCTGGATCTTGGAATAGGCCTCCTCCTACTTAATATAACAAAAGACTTAATCTGAAAGTCCCGATGGCAACACCAGACGTGGTATAAAACACTTACCAAGTATCTCACTTTCACTAGTATGCATGGAATTTATCTAATTTCCTTAACTGTTAGACAAAGGAGACTATTTTAGTATGACCCTACATAAGTCTCTACTGCCTTAGTATGAAACGATATAATAAATGGATTTATTAAGGGATTCAGCAATTTACTTTTATATGTATTTGCATGAATAAATAGGGCAAATTGGACAGTAAACAAACCATGACAATTTGCTTCACTGATCCTGAGTAGAAAAAAACATTTAAAAAAAAAAAGCTAATGGTAAGATGGCCTCTCTGATTGAAAGCTAGGATCTAAAAAGCCTATCCACATTTTTATTTTCACTTCAAAACTAGTTGAACTGACAGTTAGTGTGTGCCCCAAGGCCCTGACAGTACCCAGTGCAGCGATTTCAATCACTGCCTCACAATAAGTCCATTCAAACATACAAGGCAAGCCTCTGTCATTCCTTGAGCTGATACTGCTAAACCAAACAGTATGTCAGAAGTTAATTGAAAGAAATAAATATAGAACAATAGCTGAATAAAACCAGAACTCATGATCTGCCATTCAATAGAAAAGCCAACAGCTCACTATACATGTTGATTTTTGCTGTTTCCTAACAGGCAGAACTGATTTTATACTTGGATACGTTAAGGAAAGTGCTCTAGGCTTGGGGTTTAATTTATGCCTTCTCCTAGATAAATTTCCAAAATGTTGCTACAAGGTAACATTTTATATATATAATACAACTTTGTTATATTGTTTCTGTCATTCACTATGTAGAAGTTATTCGGCCTCTAAAAAATCAGAATTATGTTTGAATTAATCATTTCTTGCAGAAAAACTGAAACATAATTTGAGAACCGGGGTTTTCAACAGAAACTCGGAAACAAGCTTAACTTTATCGCAAACATTTCTCTGGTGTTTCAAACATTTTCTAAGGGAAACAAAAATAACTAGAACCTTCTTTCCTCCTGAACCATACTGCAAAAGGTCACTGCAGATAAATCAGTGCCAGAAAAGCAGACATTATTAAGCTTCAAATGCCCTGAATTCTTCCATTTTCCAGTGGCAAATTTTGTTCAAAATCAATTAAATCTATTATACAAGTCATTGCTTCACGTTCTGCACATATCTAGATGTCTGTACGCATCAACACAAACATGGGAATACTGTGTCTGTAGAATCTATGCTTAAATTTTAAATATATGCTCTTATTTAACAATTGTTTTCTCACGTATCTTCCCTAAAGCAAGAAAACACTAGAAAATTATCACAAGCAGTTAAGTTTTTTCCTCGGATTTCTATGGACTATTTACTGTTCACTGCAAGGAGGTTAATCAATAAACAGAAGTCACATTGGTAAGGGGCCACAGTACTGAATGTTACACTGTTACATCATACAGTTGAACAAATTTAATCCAAGACCAAAGGCTCCGTGAACATGACACAATATGTGCAATTTCCATTTTTAATCCTAATGTATCGATCTGCTGAACAGCTTGCAATAAATGCCATAAGCAATATGGCACATATATAGCATTTAGTTAGAACGTACGAGTGTATAGTCTCGTAAAAAAATATTTAAAGGTATCCACATAGAAACAAAAAAAATTAGATTATTTAGTCGTGCTACTTGTGTTTTCTCTTAAATTTTTATCAAGTGTGTCATCATGATGCCAGGGCAGCATAAACTCAGGATGCTTTATGTCAGGCACACAGCAGTATAAACAGATAACCTGAAATCAAAATTGTAAAACCAACTGATAAGTAGGAATATGGTTTGAAAGATGAAAGATGATAAAACATCATATGCAAACACAATTTTTACTGTAATGCGATGCAATATATGTACATACACATTTTAATTGCTTATTTCTGCAATAGCAAAATGAGGCATGGGATGCATCAGACAGGATTTACTCTGTTGCTTACATTTTCAGACTGAAATTAGAACTATTTTAGAGTACATACGTAACATTTCCTACAAATTTAAATGGTATGCAATTCATTAAGATAAATCTTTACAAGGTTGGAAACAAAACCCTTTCTACTTTCAAAAATGCATCTGAAATGAGTACAAATGTATGACTTTTTCCAACTTGCCTTGCCTTACTAAAATACAAGCATTAGAAAAGATTATGACACAAAGTTGAAGAGGTTGGCAGACTTCCAGCCAAGGGTAACAGAGAAGCATATCCAAGAGTCTTAAGAGTTGAAGCAACAGCAAGGTACAATTTTGGCTACAGTTAAGGCCATTATGTTATTCATTGCAATTTCTATTAACAGGAGATTTAAAGATACGCTGTTCCTTCCTAAAAACTACATGTCAATGGATATCTTTATTTAAATGTCTAACTTCCCAAAACAGTTATGATATTTCCATTTAATGACACTTAAAACTGTCAGAGGCTCAGTATTCTGTATATTTCATGAAATTTGTTTCCTGCCTCTCTAGTTTCAAGTATTAATAATTCCTGGAAAAGAAAAAAAAATTACAATTCTTAGAGCAAAAAGAAAAAATATCTGATCAGAAAAGTACCTGAACGTGTTCTCTAAACACATAAAAGAAAAAAAACCCCACATATTAACCATTTCTTAATGACAGTAATCTTTTTCTAAGATAACTTTAATATGAAGAATAAAGCACACGCAACCACTAACGCATATGAAGTTCGTGGCTGGGATGCTCAAGAAGAAATCCTAAGGAAAACTTAATTTTTTTGCAAGTGTTTGCCTCACTAATTCCATTTTGTATCTCAGAGCTGGTTTATATCTTTGAGTATGTTAGGATAGGTATTTGCATCAAAGACTACGGCTGATGAATCAAGGGGACAAGCCTACTGAAAGCAGTTTTCCTAAAACTGCATTCCAGGACGAGCTCAATTCTATTACCCAATCCCCCAAGGAGAACTGAAGGATCAGATTTCAAGCTCAGCTTCTTTTTCACAGAGTTCAGATTACCTCCAACAAGCTGAACAAAAGTAACCTATTTCTGCGAGACAAAAGAGCTCCACTAATGCACAAAATTCAGCGAGCCTGAATTTACAAGGCAGCATTTCATTTGTCTCACACCTCTGTGATGCAGCTACATTCCTTCATCACACCTTAAGGGACTCACACGACATCCAATTTCTACAGTTTTTCAGATTACACGTGTTTCCTCCCACTTCCACAACCTGAAGCTCGGGTCCACCAATGTAACATGGTCCAGCTATGCATGCGCAGTTCAGTATTTCCCAGAATAATTAGATTCAAGAAACATACACCACCAAGCATGCATTTAAATTTAAATCAGTTCCAGGCCAACCTGTCCCCACAAGCTACAGACCACTGAAGAAAAGCACATCTTTACTGGGCAGCTCTATACAGAGCTTGTGATTTACAGCACTGCCCAGGTGAAGACAGTAGCCATGGTTTCCCTTCTTAATTTAATAAAAGATTTATTTTTTTTTTCCAGAAAAAAGATGACTAAGCAGCAAGATAGGGAAGGTGCATTTCTCAGCCTGATTAAACCAGGGAACTACTTGTAGATGCCCCTCTTCAGGACTGACGGAGGGATGAATGGGGTAGAGAGGAAAAGAGGGATAGAAACGGTCAAGGGAAAAAGAAAAGGAAGGACAATTCGATAGTTCAGGGAGGGGGGGAGTGGGGTGGGGACAGGGGAAGGTGAGCAATAGGACAAAACAGAGAACAAACCCAGCTGAGAGCAACATTTTTTACTTTAAGAGACCCTTGGTTATGTCTTGGCTCAGTTATATCTGCAGGATATATCACTTCTCACAAATTTTCCTGCAGTAGCCTTTTGATGAGGTGGCACAGTAATAAATGGGGAGATAATTTGATGTGTTGAACTTTTATTGCTGGTGAGGAATAAAAGGATTTTCAGCTCCCTGGCTGAGTCTGCAGTACTGACAGCTGGAGGGGGGAGGGAGAACTCCCCCAGATTAAACCGCTAGCAAAAGGAGAATAGGTAAGGATTGCTCATAAAAACAACTCCAACAATAAAACAGAGCAGCATGGAGTACATGCAAGAATTAAACCACGATTACCAGTGCAGTTTCTTAAGCTGGTCAGCCATTCTCAAGAAAATAAAAAAGTGGGGATACACAAAGAATGTTCACAAGTGCTGAGTATTCACAACTGCTCTTCACGTCACTGAAAAATGCAAGTGGTCAGAATCCAGACCTAAAACTGTAACCCATACACATAAATCAGTAGTGCTCCCCCAAACTGCCACTTGCTTTATTGAATAGCTCTCACACCACTGCTTTTGAAGACTGTCCACAGCTCATTTACACATCTTCATCCTCTTTTTCATATATTTCTAATTAACAACTAAAGAGAATTAAAAAAAAAAAAATATAGAATTTTAGAGGTTTTAGAGAAGGAAGAACTGAAGGAAACTATCTAGTTGTATTGTTCATGCCCAGGTGCCAGGGCTGCCCCATGCTGGCTGCAGCCGCTTCCTGCGGCCCCAGTGCAGGGCACAGCTGAGCCCCTTAGCAAGGCTGGTGTCACCTTGGGGAAAACGTATTTCTATAAGAGCAAAAATCACTGGACAGCAAGAGGAGGAAGAGATTGGGAGAGCGAGAAAAGTGAAGGGGACACGGAGGACAGGAGATGCCCCAGCCCCGGAGCAGGCACTAACATGCAAGTGGCTTGGTAGGCACTCGGCTGTTCTTGCCAAGGCCAACCTGCCACCATCACCTCGGTCACTGCCATCCAGGAGGCACAGTTTAGTTTTAAACTTCCTTTTGCGATACTAATCCCATCAGAAATATTGTAAATCCCACTACTGTAACTGATCGAGTTTGTGAGGGCTTTCTTAAAGTATGTTTGTTTCACTGGCACATTGGAAGCTTCTGCTAAAGAAAAGCTATATGCACAGTTACTTCAACCTTTAAACAACAGGAATAATATTGGCTTTGTTCTACCAGGCTTTAAGACAATTCTCCATTTCAAGAAATGCAAAACGAAAGATTTTGTTAAAATTGAAACCTTTCACAGCAATGCAGAGGTAAATGCATTATTGCTCCAAAACCAGTGTGCTTCTGTAACATGCGAGCCACAACACTGTGTCTTGTGTACAGCTGCATTTGCGCTGCAGACCTCTTTGTCACTTGCACTAACGCCTTCCTCATTAATACCAAGGCTCTGTTCATTAAAAGAAGGTACACAGTTATGCCACGGGGTAGGCCTTAGGTCACATTAGATATGCAGTGTCACAGAAAACTTACCCTTGGTTTAGAAGCCCTGCTTTGGGCAAATTACATGAGTAAAACCAATAAAAACACAACCACAAAAGCCTGTCATGCAACAGAAGGAAACATGCAGAGACTGTATCCTGTGTTCAGTTCTGGGCCCCTCACCACAAGAAGGACATTGAGGCTCTGGAGCGAGTCCAGAGAAGAGCAACAAAGCTGGTGAAGGGGCTGGAGAACAGGCCTTATGAGGAGCGGCTGAGAGAGCTGGGGGTGTTTAGCCTGGAGAAGAGGAGGCTGAGGGGAGACCTTATAGCTCTTTCAAACTACCTGAAAGGAGGTTGTGGAGAGGAGGGAGCTGGGCTCTTCTCCCAAGTGACAGGGGACAGGACGAGAGGGAATGGCCTCAAGCTCTGCCAGGGGAGATTCAGACTGGACATTAGGAAAAAATTTTTCACAGAAAGGGTCATTGGGCATTGGCAGAGGCTGCCCAGGGAGGTGGTTGAGTCACCTTCCCTGGGACGGGTGGACGAGGCGCTGAGGGACATGGTTTAGTGATTGATGGGAATGGTTGGACTCGATGATCTGATGGGTCTTTTTCAACCTAGTGATTCTATGATTCTATTCTGTTAACGTGCACATGAGAACAGGAAGACACTGGTCTACAACTGTGTTCCAGGACATCTCTCATATTTTGCAAAACCTGCCCAAAATCATTACGGTTTCTATGCCAAAGTCAGTGAGCAAGTTACCAAACTTTTTCACATTTTGGTAAAAAAAGAAAAAGAACCAAAACAACAAGAAACCAATACATATTCAATGACCTCCCCCAACGGCAAACTGCAATTAAAGGCACAAGAAAATCGTTGCAAGAGCTTTTCAATATATTTGTCTTTTTAAGATATCCTAAAAGTATAAATGACTACAGTATTTGTTTTCTCATTAAGTAGGTTTATTTAATCAATCTCTTGTGCTATATTATGATGCTTCAGCTCCTCCTCTTCAAGCACTTTTTATCCCCCCTCCTAGGCAGCTCGTTAAAGCCTGGATCCGGCAGAGGGCACAATTGCTGCTTTTATGCACCTTCCAAATCTGCAGCAGGGGGTTGGATGATTTGAAGGGCTACACCACAGACTTTATAAACATATCTGATGCCAAAAAGAAATTCCAGTACTTTAAAATGCCTGTTTGCATTTTCAGCAAAGATTTTTTTTTTGCATTATTTTTAACTGATCAAATAACTTTACAAACGCAACCACTATGAACAGCAACTTTAATATGTCTGAAGTTCAACAGCATGCATAAAAATTATTTCAAGCCCTGCACAGGTTTTGAACTTGCTTATTTGTCACCCGCTGAACCCTGGGGAAAGCCACCCCGTCAGATTTCTCATGACAGAAATGTGGATGTTTAACCCACTGGACCTGCAGATCGCCCTGTCTCAGGGATGACAGACAACTGACTTGCTCTTTGCAGTGAGGCCAAACAGAGCTACTGCAAATTGCACAACTGGATCATTTAACAGAGCTTTTCACAATGGATGGAGGTGTGAACTGCTGCCCAACACTCTTGGTTCATGCAATCCAAATCCCAGCATTTTGACAAAACATGCTGTGACCTTCAGCATCCACAAATATCTCGCATCCTTACCCAGCTAAACAGCTGCCCGACAACAAACATGTTTAGCAAAAGCACAGCTCCAGCAGTACTACAACAGCAAGGACTGTTGTGCAATTCCATGAACATCAGTTCCATTTAAGCATCTTCTAGAAGAAGTCTTTCATGTTTGACTAATATTTTGAGACATATAGAGAGAAATAGAAAAAAATGGAGGAAATAAATACAAATTAGAGTCACTTTAGAGATTTACTTCCCACTGAAGAACACAGGACACATTGCTATTATTGTATTACTTAACATGTCTTTTCACTTTTTCTTTGTTTGCTGCAGGATAATTAGAAGATAAATCAACTCTGGATGGCTTTTACATGAAAAAACCTGGGCGAATCAATAGGTTCAGACAAAGAAAATCCCACATACTTAAAAATTACAATTGTCATTAAATTTACCTTCGGTCCTATGCTTCTTAGCGCTCCTTCCCCAGTCCTTAAGCTTCTGGTCAGACGTGACGAATACAGACTTTACTATTTTAACCTTTCAAACTGCTGTGTTCCATTGTGCTAAGAAGAAATACTCTTTGTAAGTCAGTATGTCACCTATTTGTGACAGCTCCCAAAGGAAACCCAGGCATCTGGTTACCTAGCACTCAGGTACAAAGCCATCATGTTTGCAACAAAAACACACTCTGTCCTAGAATCCCAGTAAAATTTTAACATTAACAGTCAGATTCCACTGTAGCAAAGGAGCAGGTTGAAGACAGTCAACAAACAACAGCCCCAGCGCACGCAGATATAAGCTACAACTCCCCATTTCTCCCTGCACAAAGGAAAGATTCAAAACTCCACAGCAGTGGAAGGTGCCTCTTTTCCTCTGATTACAACCTCCTTCCACTAAAGAGGAGATAGCTCCCACTACCACATTTCAAATCTCCAATTTTGAGTCTCATCCTTTCACAGGATTCAAATGCTGTGGGTATTGAGCAACTAAGGAATTATAAAGTGGAACACTAAGAGATTACTTTGCTGGCTGGCTACAGTGTTAGAAAGCATTAAAGGTCAAAATTAAGACCTGAAAAGTCAGTAGAGGACTAAACAAGATGCCAGATAAAAGAGTGAAAGCATTATGAAAAATTAACTATCTCCCAAAATTCTCCTATAATTTCTTGAAACCACAATTATCGCCCTGTTTTGTAAGAAAGGCTTTGTTTTCTTCAAATTGTAGGATTAAAACTATCTGTGCAGAAAACTATTTAGAGAATCCACGTAGTGCCCTTTCAGGTAGATACTCTGAAGGAGAGGCTTCCTCAGATCTATTTTCTATAGTGAAAATATGAACTGCTTATAGTTATGGGTGTTTCAAACCACCTGGATTATGTTGTTTGTTCTGTAGACACAATTTAAAAGAAAAAATCACAAACAGCACAGATTAGATGGTAACTTTCAGTTAAGCTCCTTTAGTAATGCTTGGAAGGTAATTGGATTCACGACCTATGATGAGGAGTGGTTCTTCCACTAAGTTATCTGGACAGAAACACTCCAGGGAGGCCTCCAAATTTTGACCTAAACTTGAGCTGATCCAACTTTCATCTGATGCCAGAAGCATTCTCCTGAATTATGGCAGCGTTCCTGATTCACCTTGAAACAAACACTCCTCCGGGAATTTCAATCGCCACTTAATATTTCTCCAAGTACATGCTGATGAAGAAAACTATAGCCAATAAAAAAAAACTTTTAAAATCAGCTTTCATATTATTTTACCTACAAATTAATTATCAAAAACTCTGTTAAGTAATTTATTCCATTAGCTTAGCTTAGACAATATTCTATTACATTACAATTTTCACTTTCAATATGGCATATGATTTTATTAGTGAGTTCTATCACTTTTGATGGAGGTTGAAGGCTTCCGGGTGGAATCTTTTCTCTTCTGTCTAATAAAGGTTATTAAGAATTTAAATAAGACTTGAAAGTGTGGATAATTTCGACACCAAAGTAACGGCTACACATATTTCACAACAGCAGTTCATTAGCGGGATGATATTCAGTCAACTTGATTAAAGCTTCTCATTTGTTTCACTCAATAGCTTTCCACCCAGCTCCTAAAACCCCAAACTAAAAAAGTAAGGCCATATTTAAATTGCAGGAAATAAGTGTAAGACTCCGTACTTTGCTCGGTATCTTTGTGGTTGCAAACAGCAGCTATAGTCAGACATAAAATGGAAGACCAGAGAATCTGCAAATACCCCCTCACACCCCAGGTCTTTAACAATTCTAATTAATTAGACCAAATATGCCCACAGACTTCAGCACCTGCACTAGCACTACCAAGGCCTTGTAGTATATTCCATAGCAGCAATCAGACAGATGTCTGACCAGCCTCCCTTTCTCTTAGACTGGGACTTAAATCCACCTCTGTGGACTGTATAATGCCATACTGACATTACAAAAACTAGTGAGCATCCAAAATTTATTACATGTGTGCTACAGCAGTCTGAAATGCTTAATTTATGGAAGCTTACTGTTCCTGCACACTCCCTCAAATTCATTACAAAGTGATGAGATCTGAAACTATAGTGGCATCATCTTAAATATTTATGCCCCGTGCATCAATAAATACTTGTTCCTGTTTTATCAGTTTTCTAAAGCAATAATGATAAAAAACATCCAATAGTCCATTTAAACAATCTACATAGTAAAACTATGGCTAGCAGCCAATTCGAAGGGAAATGATTATGCTGAAGAGGTATCTAGGGTCCTTTGTATTCTCTACTTGGTGACCCTTGGAGTGGTTTAATGAAAAAATTTCATCGCATGTGAATCACTCAGCAGGAAAAAAAAAATACTAAAAGCTGATTACATTATCAAACTCTAAGCCTGCACCAAATTTTAAAGAAAAAAAAATTCAACTCAATATTACATGGAATAAGTACCGAAGTACCAGTTAACAGTAACTTGCACTTTCCTTTTTCATACATTGAAAAAAGGAGTCCCGAGGTATGTATAACACCAGGAAAAATCACCAAAGAAGTAAAAAGCCATTTCATTTTGGGATCAGTTGTTTGCTGTAAGGTTAGAAAAAGCATGGTTCAGTGCTAATAAATAGAAACTCCAGATGCTACATAAACAAAGGATTGAAGCTTTTTTTTAAGCAGCACTGCAGTTTTGACCTAAGAAAGCTGGCCAAGGAGACAGTTTGTCATCACTCAGCACGTTTTCTCCGATCCCCAACTTGCACAACTACTTTACTGTCTGATTGAGGTGGGAAACATCTATCAACAACCTCCCCTCTGTTTATTTCATCTCCCCTGTTTCTTGCCCTGGCATCGCTTGCTGCCTTTCCTGCTGTCCGCACGGTCTCCACATTTAAATCAGCCGTTGTGCTTATCCAAGTGCGAATCAGACCAGCAGGAAATGAAAAATCATCTCAATCCAGACATCCAGACCACAACAACCAGCAACAGAGCTAGCACCCTTGGAAACACAACAGACATAACAAAACTGTACAGAGTTTGTGGCTTTTCAACTTCTCATCTGACAAAGCCTCCTGGGCAAGTTGTGGGAGGTAAGCAGAGCTGCTGCTGTGCCCATTTCACTGTGGGCAGAGGAGAACTTCTGGCACTGAGACCACGGAGGGAGAGCACTGGGACTCTGCACCACATTATTTCTGAAAATCTCCAGAGCACCTGGGCTGTGACAGGTACCACCTGCAGGCCCAGCTGACCGGGCAGCAATCCCAGCCAAAAGCTCCGTTCCAGTGTCGTACTGTCAAAGTCTATCTGCGATCTTCAGAGAGCAAATACTGCAGGTGTGTCCAGTCACATTGTGACAGTCCCAGGCATTTTTATCAGTAACACTTGTTTTAAAACCCAAATTGAAGTCAAATGACTTATCGGCCACAACATTCTTTCGTCCTACTTTGAAATACTGGCTTACTAAAATATTTAATATATTAATTTAATCATACCTCCACAGTGAGCGTGGGTGAAATTAAGAACTAGAAACTCCATTGTATTTCACTTCAAATTTTCATGTCTACTCATTGGAAAGGTCATGCAAGAAACGTACATGTCCTGCTGACATCAAACATGACTAAGATAAGCACTGTTTCACCAAGAACACGCTGAAGCAACTAATAATACTACAAACTAGGAGATCTATACATGATGACATTATTAATGGCTTTGTTTCAGTTTGTTTTCCTTTCTGCAATTTTATGACATGTTCAATTTTTTCATGTCAGCTAGAAAACTCAAAAATACAAAGGGATTTTTTAAAGTATTATTTTTAAATGCATCTAATAATTACCCAAACACGTGTTATGCTTTGCCCTTGTACAGAAAAAAATGAGCACAATTCTGCAAAACGACCCTGACTGGTGATGAAGATCTATACCAACATGTTTCAGAGGTTAAAAGAGAACAATTGTGGTTAAAATGAACATTTCTCAAATCACAACAATATTTTAGAGCATGCCTTGCAAAATTCATAATGTGACTTCTAAACCTGTGCCACGTTCCTTTCCCTGCTATGCCTTAGAGTCTAAAAATAATCCAGATGCACAACAATATTTTTAGACATAATTTGTCTAACCTTGTATTTGCATGATGCACAGAACATATTGCAAAATTTCAAAACATTTAGCCATTTTAAAAAGACTATATGGCATTACATGTCATTACATGCATTCTGTCTACTTCAGAAGTTACATTCCTTCTCCTGTACACAAAAATTAAACTACTGTTACAGAGGAACTTGGCTTATAAGCAAAATACTCCAAAATAGAGCTTTCCCAAAAGAAAGGTATCAGAGAAAGACCATTCTAGTTTTCATTATTAAAAAAAAGTCATGATTGTAATTATGTTGGTAAATTATTCAATGAATTGCATAGCTAACTAAAAATTAAACTCTTTTTTCATTAAATTCAAGTAAAGCTCTTTAGCTGTATCAATAGGTCTTACCAAAAAGCAGACATTCTAACCCTTTGTACTATGCAAATTCTCTCAAGTATAGGTCAGGAAAAAAAATTCTGACTAGACAGTACTGCAGTGGACTTGGATTTTTAATCAATACTTTGGAGAAGAACCACTAAGAAGATACTTTTTTTCCTTGAGCAACAAGAATGCTGGAGATTTGACACGTTTCTAAAGGTCAGATAAAAAGTCCTTTCTTTTATTTTATGTAGACTTCTTTCTCTCTCTTCTTAGGAGCCTTGTTTCTTCACAATGATAATACCTAATCTATTATAAGTATAAAACTGGCATTTTCTGTAATTTTACTAGCCAGACCTTAGGTAAAAATGGCAATACCACTTGTTTTTTTTCTATTTAACAGGTGCAATTATATTCTTACAGTAAATAAATCACATATAAGCTATGCACACAACAACAAACCGTGCTACATATAATACATGAATCATGTCATACACATTGGTACCTCATCTGTGTATCAAAACAATCATTAATTATTTACATACTAATCTTATTAGCTAGAAATCTAAGCCTACTAATCTTCACACAGTTCTTAAGAGGGGTATGAAGAAGATAAAACTGGGAGACAAAATGAGTGAGGAAAATGAATGACATAAGGACATTCTCAGTAACAACTGAAGTAGCAATACTAGAAATGGTAGAAAATAAATGGAGACAGAAAACAATGGAGACAGATAAGCTATATGAGTATTGGGCATGAAACAGGCCCAGAGAAGAACAAAAAGCAACAGCAGTAGGATAAGTTCAGGTCCTATGAGTATTGTTAATACTCTGACAAGTAAGTCTTTGCAGAAGACTTCAGTCGCTAGCTGAGTAGTTCAGTAGCTGAGTTCAGTAGCTGAGTCTACTAAATATTGTTTTACTAAAGGCTCCTTTTTTTGACCAGCCACTAAACAGAAAATAACTCTAAAGTTATTAGAGTTTTACAAAAAAAGAATGTTTTTTTTTAAACTACTAAAATCAACTTAGTTGCTTCCAACCAAGTAACACAACTGCAAGAACAGAGAAAATACCAGCTTCAAGCAATTATCCATGTTCATAAATCTCTGTTCACAGTCACATGAACCTTCCCTCAGGTCCACATAACAGGCAAAAAGTACGTTCCAGGGGAGTAAGAGATCAACAGCAAGACTGCATTTTATTTACTTCAGATAAACTGCATTGTATGTAATCACTTTCTCAGGCATTTACTGAACTGTATGTGGTTTATAGTTTCAGAGCCACTCATTTGTTTTTAACCCAAATGCAGATCAGCATTTGTTACCACATTATTATGAGGATGTTCTTGTAGTTTACTGTTGCACATGACTATTTATCAAAATAATTCAAGGAAGCAAGCTACACAAAGCCAGCGTAAAAGTACCTATGCTTTTGCTTTAACTAATACCACTAGCCCTCTGTAGTTTGCTGTGGTAAATACCTAACTGATATCCAGAGTTCGTTTGCTAATGTCAAGCTAAATTGTTAATAGGCCTCTCAAGCTTACTTTTTATTGTGGGAATTTCTACAAGATACAAAAATAAAACATTAAAATAATAATAAAAAACCCCTCTGTAAAGCAATTATTTTCTCCATTTCTCTCTTGCCTAAAAAAATTATTCTTTCTATAGCATAACTAGCAATGGGAAAACATCAAGTAGTTACACTAGCTTTTCCCATGATAGAAGCTGACATTACAGCTCCCAGTCTAGCGCTGATGTGTGTAGAACTAGTACAATGAGCCTTGACATTTGTCATTGTACTTAGCTACAAATGCATTACAAGAAATTACAAGGGATGCTATCAGAAAATTGCAAAACTAATGAGTGTTTCACTTAGTTACTGTAATTCTTCAATGCTGTTCCAATCTTGTGCAAATCAGAAGCCACTTAGAGCTCTGAAAACTGACAGGAAACTGAATGAGGTTTTCATTACACTTTTAAGTCTTACTGGGCTATTTCCTATTTAAAGAGTCTTGAGGAAGAACTAGATAGCCTGCTCTATACCCATGCTGGCTACCAGCACTAACCAAGATAATTCATTACACTTCTGGAACAAAAAGCCCAACCAAACTCCCTTCCACAAAAGCGAAGTAGAAGTAGCAAGAAAAAAAATCTTTAAGAAGCTAGGAAGGAGATTTGATTTACATTGCATCAATACCATAAACGCTTTCCACACAGCTAAAGGAATTTAAACATTTTAATCAAATATGGCATTTTTAAGTCAGGGTTTTTTTTTTTTAACTGATCTATAAATACTAAGGAAACTTCATAGTAGCTGCCGTAGTGTACACTTCATTAGTATTGATTCCAAAAATCCTTTACCAGATTGCCTCCAGGACGGTGCAGAGAACACTTACATCATTGAAAGCACCTGAGGTTTAAGGCAATGTAAACTTTAAGGACCTCGGAACTCTTGTAGAAGACCATGATGCTTACCTAAAAATATCCCATAAAACCAACAAAAGATGTCGCTATGGACATCTACATAATAAGAAAACATGAAGCATGACTAGGAGAACATGCCTTTTTTTTTGTGGATTTCAATTGCGTTATCCCTCCACCTGGACTCCAGCTGTGTTGATAAAATCACAGAGGCAAACGGCTGACAGTGGCAGCCTGAAAGCTTCTATCAACACTGCGGAGTGAGTTTTGTCCTGCAGTGCTCTCATGCAGCGCTCTCATGCAGCAGAATCTAACTTTATGTCGCTCTGTACATGATTCGCTTGTAATTTGGTAGAAATCCTCACTAAATCTTTCAGCTCAGTCTGTGTTCTGTCCTGCCCGGCCATCAGGTCAGAGGACACAAAGGGCACGGAACATCCAGAAATGTACTGGGAAAAAGCTGTACGTGGTCTGGTTCACAACCAGGGTCTCGCATCTTAAGCCACCCTTCTACAGGGATGACAAACAGCATGTAATCCTGCCAGTTGTCACAGAGACCATTATAGTAGCTGTATGCATGGAATAATAACATTTTAAGGCAACATACTGCCTATTAAAGCAGTGTAGAGATTCCTTGGCAGGGGAGTGGTGGAAAGAAGCAAGAGACTAAGGCTAGATTCTAGGAGCGTTCAAATCTATCAAGGATTTGCAAAAAGTTAGGACATGCCAAACCAAGGAGATGAAGTTTAGTGAGCAGAAAATTAACCTCTTGATAACAAGGCATCTCAAGGTATCAGCTAATACCATGATCACTCAGGAATAGCTGCAATACATTGCCATAAATTGTAAGAATATGCTACCTTACAAAAGGAAACAAGTCAATATTTAAGTTGCTGGGGTTTATTAAAATGAAAAAAAAAAAAAAAAAACCCCGAATTTGTTTCCTAGCATTTTTCCTTTATGACATGTGAGCCAGCATGTCCTCAACATACACCTTCCCTGAATTAGTTATCTAAAAACACAATACTCAGCAGCCATCACCATCTAAACACAGAGGGAGTTCAGGCTATTTCTGCATACTTAAAACCAAAATCAAGTTTTACCAGGTTGGTTCCTGATGCATTTAAGAAGCCAACAAATTTATACAGTGTCCAAGTAACTTCTCCATGTGCATGCACATGTGCATGTACGTGAACCCAGAATCCCTACAGAGGGACGAGCTACAGCATATTAAGGTTTAAACTCTACATCTCCTGCACCAGGCCCATCTAAAGTGACCAACATCTAAGGGAGAGGAAGGCATGCCTTCAATTAAAAAAGCTGAGATCTGGCATATAAATCAAGCTGTCTCTCATAATTCACCAGCCTGTCTTATCAATTCAGGCTTGGCATATGTTCCCTTAGGCACCATAACCTGATGCCATAAATTAGTCATCGGCTGCTGCCTAAGATTACATGAAAGTTTGGATAAGGGTGAAAGGTCTTCAGAGGCTGAAAAACTGCAAATAATTCCTTCCTAAACCCTCTCCTAACCCCTATACCTTTCCTGTTATGAACTAGCTTTGTGTAAAGAAAAAAAATAGCTAGTTCTAGCTAAGATTTCCCCCTTAGACAACCATCACCAACTAATGCTTCCCTGCACTACATATCCACAACTACTGATATTTCACTAATTCAAGATCATACTACCATTTATAGATACGCTTTTCTTTCT
Source organism: Phaenicophaeus curvirostris (assembly GCF_032191515.1). Lineage (NCBI taxonomy): Eukaryota > Metazoa > Chordata > Aves > Cuculiformes > Cuculidae > Phaenicophaeus > Phaenicophaeus curvirostris. The sequence continues at coordinate 99,219 of NW_027206803.1, read as the reverse complement.
ATTATTGTGGTTTAAACACGTGGTTATTCTGAATAGATCAAAAGGCATTTAAGTGAATTTCAGACCCTGCAAATTGCTGCTGAATACTTGTTTATTAAATTAGCCTATACTACTTAAACTAAGTAAATTACAACAGCATCACCATCCATCTTCTACTGCACCAGGCTTTTCTTTAGAAACCTGATATATGATGCAAGACAGAAATGGCAAGGAGTCTACGCTTAGTAGAGAAACTCAGAATAAATACAGAAAGTAGAAATCCAAATTTGTTTCTTAGTGGATAATCTCCCTTTGAGGGCTTAGTCCTGCATCCCACAGGCAAGTGGAATACTACAATCATTCCCCATTGCACACACTTTACAGGCAATTCAAGTATATTTAACCCTTGTTTTGGGCATTTCCAAGCGATCTGCATGACCCAATAACCTGCAATTTCATCTCCACAAAGTTCACAAGAGGCAGAATTAAAAGCTCTTAGCTTAAACTCTTAATTAGGAGTAAAACATATACTTCAAGACAGCAGCAAAATAAAATCTATTAACAATGTTTGCAGCTAGATGAAATAGATGCTTCGATATTAATTATTACAGATAACAAGATCTCAACAGTGCTCATACAAAAAAAATCAAACAAAGCCCTTGCCAATGTTCTTGCAGAATAAGGTGACCACAAGTGCTACCTTCAGTGAAGTGGCAGGACTTAAAGTTTCAGGGAACACAGGATACTACTTCTATTCCTGTTAGAAAACCATTGTTGGCATTCACATATTTCTTGCCTGATCATTAACCACTGACATAATTAATATGCTCTCACAGAAGCCCCAGCAGAGTTAGAACATAATCACCTATAGATTTGATTCATGGAAGTGTCTTTTTGGAATAACTAAGATAGATTAGGTTCCTGAATGCGTCTTGGATACAGAAGCAACAAAAAGCAAGTGGGGAGTTACCAACTGTAGAGGGGTACTAATTAACAACTCAATTAAAAAAGGCAAATTAAAACTTTATGGTTCGTTATACTTCATTGCTTATTAAATTGTTTTGCTAAGCAAATAATTAAGAATGATTATTCTAGAAAACTTAAGTAGTTTCACATTTTTAAAAAGTTCCATAAAATAAAAGTAGCTTGTTTTTGAAATATCCAAAACACACTGACTGCAGGACCTCCTACCAATTGAAAGTTCGGCACTATAAATGTGCTATAAATATTTTTTTTCTATTTATAGCAAATAACTTTCTCCTCTCCCCTTTTTTTACATGGAAGAATATATCGTGCTTTGGTGATGGAGGAAACTTCTTTCTGTACAGTTTTTATTTGTTTGAGGTTTTTTTAAACATATTTCCAGTTTTGTGGCTTATCAAAATGAATTACATTCCTCTTAATATTGTGAATTTCTTGAAATATTAAAAGCTTCCGGACTTGTTGCTATTAGTTTAAGATACTGATAGACAAATGTTACACTTTAACAAGTTTGTTCATAAGGAATATTTTGACAAGCTTGGCAGTTTTAAAGCCAGTTGGACACAGAAAATCTTCTGCCACACGATATCATCTTTAGGTCTAAAAGAAAAGCAGTGGTTTTGCAAACTAAATGCAATTTAAGAGTAAGGGGAAAAAGATACAGCATCCACAAGGAAGGGAATGGCTGAAGAGATGACAATAGCAGGAGAGGAATGAAGGAGGCACGGGGAAGGGACAGGCAATATATAGTAAGAAAAATCACATCCATCTGTAAACCTTGCCCATGTCCGTAGCACATCCCACTACTTCTGTAATGCTTGCAAGGATATACCCATCTCATGACACTGTAAAGCAGGTGGGGATTTTTAAGCTGCCAACTAGGCCATTTAGATGACCAAGTGTTGACGATCTCCAACTGTGTTGTCTAGATCAGTTTTATTAATTGTGGTAGTTCAGGACGCCAGTTTGCCTCATTGCTCAGAATTATGAGCCATACCATCATGGGGCTGTTTATATTTTCAAGATGGGGGAAGAAAGCTTAGAAAAAATTGATTCCCCGGCCTCAATATTCAGAAAGAAAATAAAAGATACATTAACCGCATGCTCCAAATCCACGTGTCACAATAATGCATTTATGACTTCTAAGAGATGTCCTTGTTTGGCGATGGAAGCACAGGGAGATGTCCTTAGTGTGTTACTCTTAAACAGCTGGTTGGGCTGCTTAAGGCTTTGTAGACATTGCAGTCTCCCAATGTCTAACAACCTTGTCACAGTTTTCTGCTAAGAAATCATAAACCAGCTTCCCTTACTTTATATAAACGCAGCATATACTCTTTCTCTTTTCTTTGACAGCTTAGTTCATGAACAAATAGATAAAAACATTAAACTAACCACTACGTGTATAACTTACACCGCGACCAATTAGCATTTTCAGATCCTAGCTCAAAGCAAAAAAGAATTGTAGAAATGTTTTATCATTACAGATAAAAGATAGATTGCACTTAATCCAGAGGTACCATTTACAGATAGACATTTAATTTAATGAAATCTCCTCGAGTCAACTTCGTAAGCTCTCTGCACAAATTCAACATCAGGGCTATTCAGAACAATCAATGTGATGAATATCTCCTTTCACAAACGACATTTTAAAAATGCTTTCTTATTGAAGAATAATTAACAATATGTTGTCCTAAAAGTCTTAGATGTAGTACAACTGGACTACCAGTAAACAACTCAAAAAAGCTTCAACCAGTGCACAGATACATTCCAATCTATTATAGAAGTACAAGAAAAAAAAATGTGAATACTAGCAGCCACTTGTAAACAAAAATAGTTCTCATTTTCCAATATACAGAGTCATCTATGTAAAGCTTTAAAGAAAATGTGAAAATCTGGCAATTTGGTGATATTTAGTTGCAGTTCTTAAGTTCAGGCAAAGCAATAACTGGGAGAACTGATACTTGATAGAATACAGCAAAGATAAACCAAAAGTCTCTGTATTTCTAGGGCAAGTATAATAAAATCCAAGAAAATAAACCAATTCAGAAGCACTCTATGCACATCACAAAAACAAAAATGCTAGGACAGCAACTGCTCCTCATGCAGACACAACACTGCCTCTGATTGAAAGGCACGACAGGATTGCCTTTGATTTTCTTTATTATTTCCAGTGGTTTCCTAATGTATTCAGGGAGCACTTGGAGCACTCAATGTGAATGAAAAACCTACCCAACACGCAAACACAACTGGTTAACTGTCAAACCACTGACACTGGGAACTCCTCTCAAAGACATTGCCTCAGGTAACTACTTGGTAAAATGCACAACAGCACTCCAGCAGTACTAATACTGCACACTTTTGAGAAGAGCTCAAAACAGCAAAAAAGGAAAAAAAAAATAAGGACCTGCGAGTTCCAGGTGCAACATGTGGTAATGAACGTATAGCCTCTGGTTTTACACACTCAATATGCACAATGAATTCCCACAGACACTACACTTCTCATGAAACGATGAGTGCTCACAAATTGTATAAAAACCTCCTAATATATCCTAAGGAGCACACCAAGATACGGTTAGAATCATAAATACTATCTTAGTCCAAACCTTTGATTCCTAAAGAGCATTCTCTCAGCGGCAGTGGCAAATCCCTCAAAATAGGCACTGTTTTTCTTGGGATTTAATTAACAGTAATAATAAAACTAAACAAACAAAAAAAAGCGGGGGAGGGGAGGAGAAAAATAGTGCATATCTAAGAAGAGATAAATTAAATACCCTTATCCAGCTGATCAAAGTTAATCCTAGTGTTCCTCATAGTGTTGAAATCACACCAAGAACACTTGGAAGAATGGCAGTTCAAGATATTCCAATTGCCAGCACTGCTATCACATGCAAAATTGAATAAACAACTCTTGCTGTGCAAAACCAACTGACTTAAGGATGCATTATTAATAAAAGGAATTCCCACCAAATTTTCACCTATTAATTGGCTCATGCTGCTGACCTGCACAATCAGCTGCTTTTACTTCCATAGTTAAGGACGGTTTGATTGCTTCTTACGCACTTCAATGCATAAATGCTACATGGAACAAATTTTTAATTTTTTCCAAAGCCTCATATTTTAAGGAATTAACTTCATATGAGAAGGCTTCTTATTCAGGTCATGTCAGTAGCATCTCAGTACTCTTAAACACACTAACAAAGACATATGAACATTCAAAACCAAGCTGTCAAATAGGAATTGATCTCCCTGCAGTTGCACAAAAAGAAACATTTTAAAATTAACATTGATTGTTCAGTATGAAATAACATACTTGTCTGATATATGTGATGAATTCACTATTGTGTGAGTAAAGGAAGATAAAATGAGAAATACTCAATAATGTAAATAGTTCTATGCCTCATCCAGTAAAAATACAGAAGCATTGATTACCTTCTCAACTCACTACTCAAGTAAAATAAAATCTTACCCAAAGACATTATCAGTTTCAGTAGAAGGCTTACAGACCTCAAATGAAAGTTTAGTTAACCATGAACAAATAGAAAGGATATGAAAATGCCATGATAAAACAAAAGTGCGAAAGATCATTTGTACACTAAAACTCAGACAGAATTTAAATGTTAATTTGAACAACAGTGCAAAGGTTACCTGGACAGAAACACTGCGGTATTGAGTGGTACCAGCTGTTTGTTCAAAGGAGCCTTCTCTGGTGGCAAAGAAGATTTTAAAATGACAAAGCAAGATCCAATATAATATAGAGATCTAATCTAATCTAAAGAACTCTGATATCAAGAAGGCTCAAATGATTCTGTAGTCATAACATCATCATAAAGCAAAATACTGAAGTTTTAGTTTATGGAGAAAAACATCCATTACAGGTAAGAATCTGAGTGGTGCATTATGTCGTTTCCTCCTTGCCCTCGTTTAAAACACAAACTATTAATACTTTATAACAACCAAATATTAAAATCCACTAAATTATAATTGAAAAAACTCCATTTATCTCCTAATTTGCAAAATACAACCCTTTACTGGGTTTTGGGTCACAGAAAAATCGAAATTCTGAGGGTATAATAGTCTCATCCTCGCATGCCTTTTATTATAAAAGCAATGGCTATGAGTTGTCACACATCACATTAATTAAGAGAGTTCACACACATATCAATAAATACAAATGGTCCTTTTAACAAGATTACGTGCACAAAGGATAACAAAGTTCATTAACTTTCAATGTCTTATTTCACCTTATTAAGTAGTTGCCCGTGTTACTGCTTTTCTTTATACCCAGGTACTGAACTGCCTGTAAGCTCCCACAAATGTTCTTTTAAACGAGAAGCGCTTCACAATCCTGCCAAACCAGCAGCTGCAGGGCTCATGACTTTCCCTTTTAAACATAAGGAAGCAGAACGATGATACTCCAACACAGAACGATCCCGCTGGCCCCTCGCGTGCCAAAGCGGCAGGAGTCAAAACCACTCCTATTAGTCCCTAACACACACACGTAAAGAATCTAAGAGGTTAAGACAGGTGCACAGCAGACCTGAGACAAGTATTGCTATAAAATACAGTAAAATGGGTTTCAAATTGCAGGATGAAACTCGTGTTTCCAAAACCAAAGGTCACCTAACTATTACTTACTACTTTATATCCCATACATGTATATAAGGAGAGCGCAGCAGATTCCTAGACAGGTTTCCAGACATCGTGTATCCTTGAAGTTACATTAACATGACTTATTTAGTGCTAGTCAAGTGGTTTCAGTGACTAACAGCATAACCTCCTCAGTATCCTCTTTCACTCTGTTTCCAAAGGCACCAAAATAGCAATTTGATGGCACTGTCCTACCTAGATAAGCAGTTTTATGCCACCTGAATGCATAATGACAGACTTTTTCCTTGCCCAAGCAAAGGATAATTTTAAGACAGATATTTATTATTTGTTTTGTACTACATAATGTGAACCAAGTTATTTGACAATATTTTTTTTTTTCATTTTCAACTGTCACCTTCCAATCAGGCTTTTATATAAGGCTTACTGTGAGAAGCTCAAAACTGAAAAGTATTGCTATAGTTACTATCAGTAAAAGAAAATATTTGAAATCTTCCTAAGCAGAGAAATAAACCACTAGTCTTAATGAACACCGTGTTGTATTGCAGAAAGTCTGTTCACTCTTCCTGTCTCTATGTGTTCCCTAAACAGAAAAGCATTAATAAGCCACACACACACACAAATACCCATAAATATCCATACTATTAGGTACAAAGAGTAAATATCCATGGGCATAAAAAGAGAGGAGGTGGACTTAATATCAAGCGAGCATGTTTGCTTGGTTGCCCTGTTCATTCTACCTACCTTGGTTAACTTTCAGAATTCCTGTGCCAATACAGGTTGCACCTCCAAACCAGGTTAGAGCCCAAAATGTATTAAATTGAAAAGCAGGATGAGAGGTTTCATGGGACAACACACTGCAAATCAGAATGGGGCTTGCTTGTGGTTTTTCCCAAAGTTTAATCAGTCACTCGCACTGCAGAAAATACACCCAAAAAATTTACGATTTAAAGAAAAAATAGATTTTTTTAATTTAAAAAATCAGTTGTGCTTATGTAGAATTTGCCGATCAGAAAACCACATAATAAAAATATCTTCCTTATTTTTAGGTTCCTGGAGCTTTTTCAAAGCAGACTAAGTAATCTGCCTTCAAAACCTGTGCATGTACATATGTTCCAGAAATAGTTCAGCTTACTCAGGCCTTATGCTTAGCTGTTCAGTCTACCACAAACCAGTTCTGAAGTATTTAAGTTCCATCATCTTAACAACTTTACCAATTTAAATGCAACAGCTCCCAGTATACCCTGCAATTTATGCAACTTTTGCTACAATGCTGTCAAGATCCCAAAACCTACAGCTACAGTATTTCTTAATCACCAAAAAACTAATTTTTGGTCTGGGGTATCACCAAATCATAGGGATTTATCCACTCCCTACAAATCAGGGGAGAAGTCTTATTCTTCTTTACTATTATTACTCCTCCTCATTACCCCCACCCACCACGAGGACTAAAAGGTTAGTATCAGGTACTGCAAGGCACGCTGAATGATGACAGTGAACCATACCAGGAAGGAAAGGTTTCTTAACTATTTAAAATTATGGTTCAATTTTCCACAGTAGTTTAGATATGCTGAGAAAAGAAAAAGAGGTAGCTGGGTATTTTTTTTCCATCCCAAGATTTTGTAAGATTGCCATGCTATGCTTTGCTAAGCTTTTCTCCCACAATCCCATAAGACTTCTTCCATATTTTTTGAAAACTTCTTATACCTGTATGAAAGAACACACTGAGGCAAGAGGAGGATGCGCTTCCTTGTTTAGATCTATTGCCTTTCATATGTATCTCATACATTTACATTGCAAATACATCTTTGAGATGAGAAAGTCATTTGCGTCTCACAAGCTCAAGTAATTTTGATGTCGTATCCCAGTGCAGACTCAAAAGCCTCTTGCTCTGTTTCTCTTGGATAGTTTTATTTCCTGTTTAATTGTGTTATCTTAAAACAACCAAAAACGCACTATGCAAATAAGTCCTTTCAAGAATTCATTTTGTGAAACTAAAATAGACTTGAAGGTTTATTGCCTTGCAAATTATTCATTGTAGCTCTTTAAAAGACTGGATACAAGTTGCACAAAGCCAGGCAGCAGAAGAAGCAGAGTCAAAACTCTGTAATCTATTTTTAAAACCATATTGGGTATGATGTATTCCAGGAAGTCTGCCACCAGATACCGTTGGGAAGCAACCCTGAAGGAAGCTACAGGACAGCACTGGGGCTGTGGAACAGGTGCCATCGACCACAATAGGTGCAGGCAGACACAGGCTCATGCTGCCTTTTCCTCCATCGATCCAAAAGCTACAAAGCCACCCCGACATTCCACCACATCAGCAAGGAAGGCAAATGGTAGCTGCTGTAAGCAAACACACAGGCTGTCCCAAAGCACTCAATCTTCTCAAGCTACTTTTAGAAATGTTGAAATCTGGACCATGTACTGAAATCAACAACGGCCTCAGTTTTATTTATAATTTTAACCATAATTTGTCCTCAGTTTTAGGTGCTGGTGTGGTGCTCAGGATCATCCCATCTACTTGTAGAATCTCCTGTTCACAATCTTTCTCTTCTCAGCTGCAGATTCCTATTATCTTAATTAGTTCTGCATCCAAAATAGGCTGATAGGCTGCATTAAAAGTTTTTTTGTGTCCTCGTTGATCACTTCACAGTCCTTCTGCCCTTCTCAGGACTTTGTGAGTTCTGCGAGTTCTCCTTATTCTACTGTTCAGTTATTTCCAAACCCCAGTCCCAGAAAAAACACTGGAGAAAAACAGATTCAGCTACAAGATGACCATCCAGGTCTTTCATTGTGTTCTAACTTTGTAGAAATCTTAATGACTTCCCTGTCCACAGCCTGAGGGGATCAGATCTGTTGACCTCCCAGCTATACACAAAATACTTCTAATCCATCAAAGTGAGGAACATCAGCTTTATGAAACAATTAGATAGAAACTGAAGTGTACACTGGAGACCAAAGTTAAAACCAATTAAGAACATCCTCCTACATTTCTAGATGATTACAAACCAGAAGATGGATATAGTTTCTCTAGCAGCACAATAGTTAAAAGTTGTACATATATTAACATACCAGATTTTCCCTCAGATTCTTGTGAAATTTCCTTCATCCAAAGGGATTACATGGGAATTTTCCACGTAGCGTCTGATGCCACATTATATTTTTTATAACATTATTTGAAACCATCAAATCTGCTACAGAATTAACTTACTTTAGAGCAAAAATGTTTTCTACACATACTGCATTCTGACTAGCAACAAAGTAGATCATTTTTGGCTCACCCCCAGCCTGTGTTTCTTTGTTGTTCATTATGGAGAAGCGACCTCTGCTCTGCCAACAGGCAATGTCAACTTCTGTCTCCTGCTGGGTACACTCTCAAAAGAAATATTTACAAAAGACCATGCACTTACCCCACGCTGTCTACTCAGATACAGAAGACAGATTTAAAGAGCTGGAGATTCGCCTTCCCTGGTGGCTTTCAAGTCGCACCAATTGCGTCACCTCCAGAACAAAGAAAAAAAACTAAGAAAAAAAAGAATTCCCCTCTTACTAGGCAAGGTTGCCAGTGTACCAATATCACCACTCAACATTCTGTGCTTCCTATCTCTCAACCGCCACGAGGGTCTCAGGTCATAGTAAGCCACTTGAAGACTTTTTCAAAGGGAACCTTTTTCTAATTATGTATTCATAGCACACGTTCCACAATTAAAATCAAAGCCACGATAACCAACACGTAAAAAAAAAATGCAAAAGAAGTTACACAAATGAGAAAAGTTATTTCTTTAAATCAAAACTCAGACTTGGATTTGAGCTGCCTATTTTGAAAATACATTGCAAGTCTTAAGAGAATGAAGACTCGCTATTTACCGACACAAGAGGCTAATGACAAAGCGTATCTGTAACTCAGTTCAGAACCCACTAGTCACTATTTCTTTGAACAGTATTCAGGAGTTCAAATACAGGTTCTGAACCCTTTTATCATGAAATAGTTACTATTTCACTACCACTTCACAAAATAAACATCACTGTGAAAACTGTTGCAAATCATTGCTACTGTTTCAGTTCTTCATTTATTTTACCTCTTCTGCTCCAAAATTTGAGTATTTCCTTTTAACTTTGAAGAAAGAGCATCAATATTTTTAACTACAAAACACAAATTACAAAAATTAAATCCCTCCCATACATCAGTATTCCTCTTTAAACACCCTGCAGGGCGATCATGAAGACATATTAAAAACTATTTAATTGTTATGAAAAGCTGAGTAATAATTACAGACTAGAAAGTTAATCCATTAATACAACAGATTTTGTGGTCATTCATCTCAATTTTCTATTATAAAGGAATTTCCCATAAAAATGACTGCTTCATTTCAAGAGCAACATATTCACTCTTAGCAATTGTCATCATCTTCATCTTTATGATCCATTGCTTTGAAAGCTGATCTCTTAAAGAAACAGGAATTAAAAACTCAAACAGATTAAACTCTCAAAAAGAAAATAACTGGCTTTCCATCACTTCAATTTGTTTTTATGAGTGCTTTTTTAACAAATGAATAAAGAAGCAAACAAGATATTCATGACCTTGAAAACATCAGAAATCATCCTAACTTATTTCCCCACACCAAAGACATTTCCTTTTCACTGTGCACTGAGAAAAATGCTGGCTTCACAAAACAATGATTACCGTGCATAAACGGATACCACTACAATTTCCTTATATTTTGAAGGAGCTATGCTCACCACTGCCTTTTCAGAAGACAAAACATCTGTCTCTCAGTTCTATGTTATTCTAATGTGAAGTGAAATCTGTTGCACTTTCTTGATTGCTGATGAATAAGAAAAGTAATTGTAAGGCAAACAGCTTTAGAAAATACATACAGAAAGTAGCACCAGGATAATTGCAAACTGAACTCCTTTTTATAAAAATCTGAGACAGAAACAATGAGATACAGCAGGCTACCATTAATTAAACAGACTACTTCAGCACAGCACAAACGTCTTTCTGGCAAACCCTTCGAAACAATTTACCACCTTCCTCCCCTATAATTTGTACTATTGTGTAACTAGCATTTGATCTTGTTTCCCACGTTGAAAATTATACTTAAGGGCTCAGTTCTTGCTACCAACAGGATGTATATAATGTCTTGTATCTCTCAAGAACACAGTTCAGCAGGAACTGCAAAAGTGCAGGAGTTCTTTAGCCTGGAGTTGCTTGTTAGTCCACAAACATAGCTGTCAACAAAGTGTTATAAAGATTAAATACCAGGAGAAATAATCCATGCTTTTCATTAAATCACATCTCAGTGTAATGGTAACAAAAGGTATTAAAAGTCTCCAGAGCAGGGTTAATAACAGATTTTATGGAAGTGGTTAATGAAGAGGTCAGAGATACCCTAGTACATGTACATTGGGTTTATGGATAAATTTTGTTCAAGTAATGTATGACCTCATTACAGGTAAACTAATAAAAATTGAAGATAGCAGGTTTGGAAAAAAGTCATATTTCTGGGTTTTGTTTTGCTCTGCCAGTTAATATCGGGGGATTCCTACATTCCTGCATACAGCAAGAGCCTTCTTCCAAAATTTCTGACATAGTTACCAAGCTCAGAAGCAATGAGATCACAGTGGTAAAGCTGTAAACTTAAAGAGAAAATTACACATCCAAAAAAAAAAAAAAAAAAGCACTGAAGCTCTTTGAAACACTTTCTTAGTGTTTGATAGGAATAGTTGGACTCGATGATCCGGTGGGTCTCTTCCAACCTGGTTATTCTATGATTCTATGATTTTGGCTATCACTGAACAGTGTTTGCACAGTGTCAAGGTCTTTTCTGTTTCTCATGCTGCCCTTCTGGCAAATAGGCTGAAGGTGGGTAAGGAACTGGGAGAGGACACAGCCAGGAGAGCCGACCTGCACTGAGCAAAGGGATATTCCATGCCATAAATGTCATGCTCAGCAGTAAGACCTGGAGGCAGAGGAAGAAAGGGGATAGGACATCGCCCAGACACTAGCTGGGCACCGATCTGCCGGTGGGATGTGATGCAGCGCTTCTTGGTTTTTCTGCCCTTCTGTTATTAAACTACCTTATTTCAGCTCATGAGGTTTCTTGCTTCTGCTCTTTCTCCTCTCTGTGTGTGGGTGCTCAGCTGCTGGCTAGGGTGAACCCACCACAGCTGTGCTGAATTTTTGTGCTAAACAGCATACACACACACACACACACACACTGATTTCTGTGGAGAAAAACAGCAAATACTTCACACTACAACTTCATAGTTATTTGAGAAAAGATCATGAGAACACTGGAGAAAAGAGAGAATTTCATCTGATAGAAACCAAATTTACTGCGGACAGAGGGTAACCACAAAAGTCTCCATGCACTTATGTACACAGTCCAAAAAAATTCCAACCATCTGCACCTGTAAACAGAGCTAGGACCCCACACAGCTCATCACCAAAGGGGCTAGAAAGTACATCCTAATAGCATACACATGCCACACAGCAGCTATATTTTTCATTTCAGCTACATTTAGTGGAATTATTTGAATGAGTACCTATTAGCTTTTCAAAGAGATTTAGAGCAGGACACTACAGCATATTGCACTGAGGTGAAGGTTTAAACCTTTTCTTGGCTCTGTCCACACACAAAGACCCATTGATCACAAAATAAATGAGCACCAACAAGAAGTCATACCAGCAGCATATACTTAAATCATTCTCTAAGAGCTGGGAATACTTGATAAATTTAGCAGAGTTGCAGACAGAGGCAAAAATCTGGCAATATGAGAAGAATGCTGTGAAGCAGAAATAATGTATCCACACTGCTTAACCCTTCTTTCCGTGACTCTTACTTGTTCTCTCCCCTTACTACATTTAGGAAATCGAAGTGATTTAATGTAAAACAGCAAAAATGGGAAATTGACTGCAACTCTTAAGAAAAAGCCTAGGAGGCTAATGAACCATTATGATAAAAGCTGAATAAGCTGAGATCCTGAAAAGAAATTGGAGGTGTATTTTAGATACGCATGAAGACGATCAAAAAACCATTTCATATAGACTGCTATGTGCAAGTAGGGCACTTCCTTTAATCTTATCCAGCTATACAACTTGAATGAAGCAAAACTTTAATTTGACTTTCAAAAGCATTAAGCATTTTAGGAGCTGCCTTGAAGATGGCCAAATAATGTTTGTGGAGGTTATTTCAAGCTAAATTTTGAAAGCCAAAAGTTTTAGTTATAATAAGACCCGGCTCAGCTGTTTTCTCATGGGGAGGGGGAAAGAGCAAAAAAAACTAAAACGTTTTATCATCAAATTGAGTCAAGTTGAAGGGGTTTATTTCAGATATTGAAGTGGCTGGTTAAAAGAGACAACTTACAAGACTCTTTATATTATCTCAAGACTTGAAGTTCCCCCACTCCCACGTACAAATCACATATCAAAACAGGACGGAGACAGGATCTTTTGCTGGGCAAAAGCAAAGAAGGGGAAAAAAAACTCCACACCAATAAAAACACATATAAACCAACCAACCAATCCGAAAAAGAACAGAAAAAAGAGTTTGTGTAATTATTATCCAGAAAGGACTGTTAATATATCCTTCCTTTGGAATGGTGTAAACGCCAAGATTTCTTGGGATGCATTATCAAGTCTCACGTTTCATGTACTTTGCCCTATACACCACCAGACTAGGAAACAAAATTCAAATGCAAAAATGAGAATATATGTAAGGCTCATAATAAGCACCTATATTAAATTTTCCATTTTTCAAAAGCGTTCTAAAGAGTTACATATTTTTTGTTTAAGAATTGCATCACAATTTCATAGAATCATAAAATACTTAGGGTTGGAAGGGACGTTAAAGATCTAGTTCCAACTCCCCCTGCCATGGGCAGGTACAACCCACTAGATCACGTTACCCAAGGCCCCATCCAACTTGGCCTTAAAAACCTCCAGGGATGGGGCAGCCACAACTTCGCTTGTCAAAATCCCTTGGATTTCACATCTTCGAAATCAAAACAGCAAACATTTTGTAAAATTAATTAGAAGAGCTGAAGTCAAGTGTAATCCAAGTTCAAAGCTTAAAAAAATTCAAGGCATTTAGACATTGCAAAAACAATACAAATGTTTGCCTGCTGACCCAAATCTTAACATTAGAGCTGTTAAGAAAAGAATAAATATTTCACAGAAAAGTGAGATAGTCTGACTAGACTGTTTGCAGCCTGCACAATAATTAAACTATTTCTTAAAGCTTCTAGCTGTTATTACAATATAACCAAACAAAACCAGAAAAAAACACCACTGATTTTGGATACCAACTATTTATTACACTGCCGGAACAGTAGGGTGTCTATTTCTTATATTAAGAGGCTTCTAAGTAGAGGTAATATCCTTGGTTAAACAAACACATTGCTGAAAAACATTAATGAGGCTTTTAAACAAAACCTTCTGCAATTCTGGAATAGATTCAGCAACCTTCAAAGCTGCTTTCAAAGATAAGCACAAGTTCAGAAAAGCTGCTTGGCATTTTTCTACAAACATGCCATTTTGACCACCTTGAAAAGAAGACTTGGTACTTGTGGAGCACGGCGTAGGTGCAGCCTCCCAATCTGTATCTATTTGTCATTAAGCCTATAGGAATAAGGCATTTCACCCCTTTCAACCCAGACATGAGTTATTTGACTCTGCAGCTAAAGGAAGTAGGATATAAAACACCATACAACATACCAGAGTGAAGAAAATGAGTGTGTGTGCTTTAATTTGCTTCACTATCCCTACTGAAGCAAAGCTCACTTCCATTGCAGAACGGAGTTTGTACGCAGCGCTACGCCAGGCTCCGTCACTGCCTTTTTCAGTGACTGATTCAGAAACAACACTTTAAATAGCTGGAGCTCCTACAGTTAAACGATCATTTTTCAGAGTGAAACATCATGTTTACATTCCACTCATACACCTTTATCAGTGTGGAACAGCAGTGTCATCCAATGGAATGATGGCTTAAACCATATTGTATATTCTTTCAGAAATCTCCAGAGAGACTCCTAAGCTCATTTCTTATTTATATATCTGGAGTTAGAATACGAATGAGCATGAACAGAGTATCTGCCTCTAGACAAGATGACTAATACTCAGTTTAGAGTTTATCATAGCAGCAACTGACTGGAAGAGAATCGAGATACTCCAGTGTTAACAGTGAGAAAGGTCAAAAATCTCTTTTAATAGCTATAATAAATTCAGTATCATAAAATAACTGAGTGAGTATAGAAAATAAGTTTGATTGCAGTTAGCAGTGTTCTGATTAGCTACAAACGTTTCATATATATGTAACCCAACATATTTTATTTACAAATCGACAACATCCAGAAGATGTCAAATATCAAACAGGTAACCATACGGCAGGCAATGGTCAAAGAAAATACAACACGGCTGAGTTAGACCAGTGTCCCAGGCAGCTTGTCTGATAAGGGAGAACATCTTTATCAGAAACAGCTCCAGATTTGGCAGTGTTCTCCATTTCCCATTTCAATATCAAGGACTAGGAAGCAGGCAGCCAGGTGAGGGTTGGCAGAGGGGCACACAGGTGATCAACCCATTCTCCTGCAGGGAGGGGTCACACAATCTTGCAAATATACTGTGCCAATGAGGAATTCTTGTAATCTAAAGAGATAGCCTGACTAGACTGTCTGTAGCCTGCATATTAAACTATTTCTAAGTTAAATGGTGGCAGCAGAGAAGTACAGAGGCATAGAAGTTTAGATATAAACGAGAAGGTATCTAAATACCTTGGCATACACCTCCACCTGGAGTAATTATTAGTAATGACATGTAGGACGTAGTCCATAAGGAATTAATGCGGCATTAAAACATCATGATTTCCCTGCCCCGAGCTACTATGCAACACAGTACCTTAGTACCTCAGGATTCCTTTAGATTCTTCAATCCTTATCCACATTTGCTCTTTCTGAATGCATAACAGTAAGACAGAACCATCTTGTGCTGGATGCTGAGGATGTCTTTGAATGATCCAGACAAACTGTTCCATTCTAACTAAGAAGGTGAGACTGAACACGCAGGAAAGCTATAACACACTTTCTACCCAATTTATTCATAAGATAAAGTGGGTATCTACATTGTTTACTATTGTTACATTGCTCCCTGAAAAATGATAATTTGTCTGATCATGCAAAAAGCTAGGCTCATCTTCAGCAAACACAGATAAATATATACATTTTGTGTGCATGCTCTGCAAGTCCAGGCTCACTATGTTTTGCTGGAGACGTGCAGAAACTAGAATATACGATACACAAAAGTACTTCTGAGTTAAAGAAGACATGGCTAAATGGGGATATATATAAAAATATATATATATATTAAAGATGATAAAATTCACAATTGTAACCTACTATACAAATGCCACCTCTCAAAGTTTTTCTTACAAAATTTTATTTACAAATAAAACATACGAACACAAAACAATGAAAAATTTATCATCAAAAACTAATACAGGTTTGTTTTACAGTAAGAATGATCTCACAGCTCAATCATTTACTATTTTAGTGATAATGCAGGATGTATCTATCTTTTAATACAATATACTTGAGTATATAAATGTACATTCTGAGACATTGTTCTAACCACTATAAAGTGTTAAGTGTGGAAAATAAATGTAGAAGTAACTGTTCATTGTCAGTTTTAAGTTACCATAGCTTATGGTCTTCAATCAATTAAGAAAAATCCTTTTCAACTAAAAAAACCTCTTTGTTTTTTCTACAGTATACAGGTGTCTGTTCAAACTTGATGCCCCTTGTCTAGATAGACAGCTTTTCACAAGCAGTACTTTGTTTCTTCCCATACGCCAAATAGGCATTCCCAATAAAGGCAGTAATTGTTCTAACTGCTGTTCACCTTTGAACAAATATCACTGTTAAGCATGAATACATATGATGAAGCAGCCTAGCGTGTGAATAAAGTAACTCAAAGTTCCTCATACAACTCATTTGTATTGAGCACTTCAAAAATCCTATTATGTATTTTAAAAGAACTACACATAATTTTCAACTCAATAACCCTTTATGATTTTTCAAATCCTGTAGTGTTAATAACTCAACTCTTAAGCCTTTACTACAAAAGACATTTTAAGTGCCTTTAAGAAGAAATTGTTGCATGCTGTCCTCAAAGCCTGAATCCAACTAGAAATCCCAGGAGCCCTTTTGACTTTAAACTTCTGGATCAACTTTAAGCTTCAGCACCAAGCACACAACATATGCATGCAGGTTGTTTTTCTGTAAGTAGCATCAGTCACTCAAAAACCCATTAGTCAGAAAGTATAACAGGAATCTTAGCCCCAATCTGCAGATGCACAAAGGAATAAACTTAAACATTTACGTAAAATTGCAGGCAGCAGTCTGCATTTTGGAACTGAATGGATCGTTCTTGACAATGCAGTCACTGAAGTTACATGCAATTTGAGATTGCCACTATTAGTCACACCATTTGCTCCAAGTAATCGCACCCAATGTATTTAATAGTAAAAGAAACATAAGAGAATATCAAATATTCCTTTCTGGCTTGGTGCTCATTTCCTAATGCTTACTTTTCTACTAATACGCTTGATTAAAAGCATTTATTTTCATGATAGGAACTCACAGATGTGAAAAAATACAGTCAGCATTGATATTCAAACTACAAATCCAAGTTACAGAGCAGACCCTAATTTTCAACAGAGCCCCTTACGTGGACAGCAAATGGGACAGCTATTGAATAGCAAATGAAGAATGAGAAGAGGCGAAAAGGTCCTGACCCAACACAGCAAGAAACAACAGGGATGTGCAGACCTGATGAATCTCACTTCGCTACATTCTATCATTTACTAAGTAAATTTAATGTATTCTATAGTCCTAGATTGTAAAGCCACACACACGCAACGGCTGATGACAACTTTTTGTCACTGTATTTATGCTTTAGAGTCCCACAGTAAGCTGCCCTTATTATTTATTTCACTCCACTTCCTTAAACCATCCACTGGTGAGTAGACGGATCAGCTATTTGATTGCTGAGTGATGATCTCTCCTGCAACCAGAATCAGTGGGAGCTGCCATCACCAAGTGAATCAATCGACTAATTTATAAGCACTTACCTCTATCACAGTTCTGGAATAAGCACTAATAAATGCATAGACAGATGTCTTCCAGTGTCCAAACTGCTCAATGTGCTCTCCACAGTGCAATCTAAGCATGTTCTTTGACCGCAAAAATAGCCTACCCAGACCAACATGTTAATATATAAAACAGATTTTTTTTTTTCCCCCACGCAGCAGAAGTTGCTGATGACCTGTAGGTTTTCTCATTGCATCCAGAACCATACCCATAAATGCAGATCACTTCTGCACGTTACCTCATTTAACATAGTTTATTTATATATATAAACAGTATTTAACATACTGTTTCCAACCACTGCAATTTGAGCAATTCCCTCAAGCAAGCAAGTAATAAATGGTTTTCTCAAAACCATTTACAAAAGAGTGTTAATACTATGTATTTAAAACACTCAAACATAAACAAGACTACTTACTCCACTGGATGGCAACAGAATGCTAACTTACTAGCTTTAACAAAGTTCATTCAAGATGTGCAAGCACACAAGACAAGAAAAATGAATTCAAAGAGCTAGCTGACATACTATTGATAACAAACTGAGAGATCTTAAGAAATACTTTTATTCTTCAGACAAGAAAAAATTTAGAGCAAAATAAGTGGTGTTTCCTACTTAGTATAAAGACAAAATGAAGTTAAGACAAGTGCCCAGCTGGACACAAAAAAAGCCTACAGATCTGATACTACTTGTAAGCATCTTTTTAAAGCCTGTAAATTTACCCCAAATATCTGGTTTCTGTCACCTGTCCTTACCCTCCCAAAATTATAATAGTAAAAATTATAAAATAAAAAACTAGTTCATTCTCTCAAAAGATCCAACACTTACTAAGCTTATGGTAGCTATATCTATACCTACGCCTTGACCAGACCTTCAGGAAGCAATAAATTGTGGAAACAACAAACCAGAGTGGTTTGATACACTAAATGCTAGCAGAGTAGTCCTTGCACAAAATTAGACTAGCTTGATGGCAAATTTACTAGGATGAAATACAAATGAAATGTTAGTTCTCTGTATATACTTATTCAACCTCAAACTGGTAGGTTTAGTCTTATTACAACTCACCTATGATAGGAGGGAAGAACCATTGTAAATGGACAATGAAAGGGAGGACACATTAGGCTATTTACTCCTCCCACGAGATTACCATTCCCAGCCATTCAGAAATGACAGTTTAAATGGCTCAGCGTTGCACTGCTATGCCATTTAGTCCAATTGAGCACTTGATGTTTAGCACACAACATTCGTAGGGCAACCTCTATTTTTGCTTATTGCTTTCTTGCATTATGTAAAATGTCAACTAAGAACTCTTCTACTGATGGACTCTGTGCTCCGCCTCTACTCATCTGAAGCTAGTGCAATATGTAATTCGTAAGACAACCTTTTTGTTATCAAAAGGTAATTCCAGAGGCATGACAGATATTTCAAGACATCATTAGTTGATCATGAAGTTCCAGCTGGTTGCTAAATAGAAATAAGCCTGATTTTTTTTGCTACAAAGACATTCTTGGGCAGACTGTCTGCTTAAAAGAAACACAATGATAATTAGTACACTGTGATCTTCTGCACAGTGTTCAAGTGGGGAACTGAATCTCTAGAAGAGGATGGCGAGTTGCTGCTTCCTTGGGGATAGGTATCTCCAACACAGAGTCCTTGCAATGGCACACTCAGTTGGATCAGATGAGACTGAGGTACTTGTTTTGCTGAATTCTTACAGTTCAGCTGACTTGTGGCCCAACAGTAGTTGTCCAACTCTTGAATGACCCCTTGCTGTTAGCTTAAACTACGCACGAAACATCTCCCAATTACCATAACTGACCTGTATGACCATTCCTGCATTTGCAAGAACAGTTTCTTGTGGCTCTTTAAGAGCATGTGTGCATGGTGCAGTAAGTTCTACAGTAAGAATCACATGTGGGGGTTTGTGATACTGCCACATGCTCTGCCCAAGGAATTAATAAACATACCCTAAGTATGCAGGCAGGGCCTATTAACTGGTTTAAATGTACGGCAGAAGCTCTATGGGAATGTCCAAACGCCTCACCTGAGGAATTCTTTTAACAAGTAGTGAAGGCTTGCTGTGAAACCAGCCACGTGGGTTCAGTCATCTTGTCCCAGTAGCCTTCAGCCCAGACACTGTCTCCTCCAGGTGGACACCAGCTGAGGGACTTCTGGACTGCCGAGGGAACTGAGAAAATACCCAGCTGCTCCACCACTGCAACTACAGGGCAAAAATGAACTTCATCTTTATGACACAATTATACCTTGAATCCCAAAGATCTTACCACACCTTTTCCCAGATTAAAAGAATAATTACAACACACCACTCAGAAAATAATTACCAGGGTGATTAATGTCATAAAATCCTTTTTCTTTCTTGAATGCAAAAAAAATAGCTAGGGAGCCTTCTGCGGCCCTCTGACACCCTTCATATTATTTTCCTATCTGAACTAGCATTATGCCTTTATCTCCTATGCAGCACAATGGCTTAACATTCGGTTACTTGGAAGTGAAGTGTTGTGATGAAAACAACAAGGCTTAAATCAAACTAAGACAGTATTACCAATTTACAGTTTGCATATCTTTGAGCTATAATTAATGCTCCCGTTTTAGGCTGTAACTTGGTCTGCTAAGAGTTTTCTTTATTTGAGTTTACAGACTCTACATTTTTGGGGTATTTTTTTTTTCCTTCTTAGGCTTATTTGCTGTGCCTTTGTTACTTTAAGTGATCACTTTATTATCACTCTACTTAAACATTGGTAGGGTTTTATTCTAATTAACTCCTGCACAGAATATCAGGACAAAGAGAATAAGCAGTAGCTCCTGCCATTCCGAATGACTAAGAAAAGAAGTCTGTTCATTTAGGGTTGTTTTTCTTGAAAAAAAAAAAGTACATCATACACTCTTTTTGACATGGCTTAACAAAAACTCTGTCATCTCTAAAAATATCAATCACAGAATATATCTAAGTCCCATCCAAAAGAGTAACAGATGAAAACACTGCACACAGGAGGCTGAGCCTTACACTTTTCATCCAGCTGCCTTATGACTTATTAGCTGTATTTGTCCCTATCTGAATAACAGCAAGATTTATTCTGCAGACAAATCTTAGCATTTTCCTCTCATATGGTTTTAAGCTTCTTATTCTACAGAAAAAATTAAATGAACAAAACCTGCTTGTCTTCAGGCAGTCTCAATCACCTCTATAATTCTATAAATATCCTCTGCACAATAACTCATAGCGTATATAAAAGGAATGACAAGGTCACTTAATATGAACAATTCATGATCAGTTACCTTGGCAACAGAAATGTGTGGCAACAAGGGATAAAGGCACGGTAAAAATTATAGGATGTTTCCATTATGTAAGTGACTCTTGTGATTCCTCCGGAAGGGTTTACCCAAGGCGTCTCAAGACTCCAGATCTTTTTTCTGACTTTCTCTAGTTTTTCCCCATCAGGAACTTCACTTGTTTCACATGAAGTTACTATAAGTTTACACTAGTGTAAGTGAAAAGAAAATCAAATGTGACTGATAAGGAATTTAATGCTATTTTAAATTATGTTTCAAAATTTGGCATGAATTTGATCAATCTTTGTAGGCAAGTGCCTTCTTAGGAGTTAAAATTCCTAGTTAGCATTCACCGTTAGTTATGAGACACATACAGTTCTTTCTCAAGTGATATTCTCTACTTTGTCATCTTTTGATTTAAAATCAATCACCAGACTGCATGTCACAACCAAGTTCTCAATAGGATTTGTGCAATTAATGTATTACTCTAGGACTTTAAAAAATCACTTTCTAACTGCAGTCTCAGAAGAAGCAAAAGTTTTCTGGAAAGCCCACAGTCCCAGAAAGCCTTTTCCAATCTCTAAAGCTCAAGTGAGCTCCCACAGCAGAGGTTTTATAACAAACATAGGCAGTCAGTACTTCATCAATCAAAACTCAGTCTTTACAAGCATTTCACCTGCAATAAACAGACTTCTTCCAAATTATATAGGCAAAAGATTCCACAGTGGGTATGCACGTGTCTGGCTCTATCGCAATGGGAACAGCAGTCTTAGGATTCATAGCTGCTCTGAGTCTGTGTAGAGAGAAAGAATAAGTGACAAGATAACCACAGCCCACCCACATCCTTCACTGCAAAAGGCAATGTTTCTGAGGTACCCCAGAAATCAGAATAAGCAATAAAGTAGTAGAGACCACAGTAAGAATCACAGATGATCGCTGTTATTTTGCTGTTAAAAAACCCCTCTTTTGTATTTAAGAAAAGATAGGCAAGAATCCATCACTAGCATATATAGAGCACTATATGGTCCCTGCAAATCAGGGTAAAGAGTTTTCAGCCTCTATCAATCAGTACCTTTCTGCGGTTCCCATCTCCAGCTGTGTTCAAGACAACTATCATACCCCATGCATACTATTGAAGTAGGAACAAGTATCACTAAGTGGAAGACTTACAGGTGCCACAGAACATATGCCTTCCAAAGCTGGCATCACATACACCTTGGCAAAGACTAACTTGAAACTTAGTGAGAAACAATTGATATATTGATAGCAACTAGGAAAAAAATGCTTTGTGGTATGATCCAGTTTGAAATGTGAAATAGAGATCATAATTTCTCAAAGCGCTTAATGTTGCCATCAAGAGGCATGAAGACAATTTCCAAAGAAAAGGGAAAACTGACAAAGCGAAAATGCAAGGGAGAAAATGGCTACATACATACAAGGTATTTTAGGTCCTAGAGCACACAGAATACCACCAAGACAACACTAAATACCGTGAGCAAGAGGTAACCACAATTTTCATCATTCTGAAATGAAATCAAAGCTGTTACTAAGGCCAGAAAAAGTATAATAAATCACAACTTGCAAAAAGAAAACCATATTGAAACCAAAATTGGCTTCAGGTTTTTCTCCTGATTGTTTAACTCTGAATTATTAGGCTAATGTTCAGAAAAAGGAAAAAAAACCCCAGAAATTGTTATTTCAAATACAAACCAAATGTTGAATGAATTACTGTTACTATGCCATTAAGTCATTAAATCACACCATTAAAGCTGTATCAGTTATGCTAAATGGAGGGAAGATTAATTAAGTTATAGGAGCATACATAATGAGATGTAGCAAAAAACCTTAAAACTTCTTGGAATGCAGCTCTTAGATGAGTGCATATTCTCTGTGTTTGCCTCTCTACAGTATGTGGGAATTCATACCAAAGATCCACACCAGAAATAAAAAGCAGCTATTCCAATAATTTCCTAAATAATATTCAATTTGAAAAGAGATGCTGTGTGATAAACTGCCTCTACAATTTCCAGACAGGTTTTACTGCTTAAAAACAGAACAAAACATACAGAGAACTGAAAAAGCGAAGTAAAGGCAAAGGCAATAATCAAATCCCTAAACATACGCTAAGCATCTGAGCTGCTATGTTATTCTCAAAATTGCTCTGGTTTGTTTCTAAGAGCTTTTACTACCAGCAGCCTCATCCAAATGAGGATGAAATGGAACTTGCCAACAGCAAATTTCCCTGCCTTGTTCAGCAGAATATTCCTGACTGTCATAATTAACAAAACCAATAAGATTATTTTATGCTGTTCATAAAGTGTGAAAAGGCATAAGTCTCTGCAATACAACAGCAAAGTTGATCCCTTGTATTTCAGACAGAGGAGGCATAAACATGAAACAAGTACTGCCTAAAAATTCTACTATAATCTACTAAAAAGGAAGAAAACACTCTTTTAAAAACATTTATTATATTTCATGTCCATTTCATGATTAGGAAAGAACTGACTCAAACTCCTGAGCTTGAAAGACTAAAATTATTAGTTCCTCATATTCCGATTTGAAAGGTTAGCTAACTCTCTGCAACTCATGTCAGAGATGCCACAATTTCACATCAGGAAGGGAACTCCTAAAAATAGGCCTGTTTTTCCATTACTAGAAGACCAAACATAGAAGATTGCTCACTTGATCTTTTTTTTCCATGCCATTTTCTTGAAAGCATTTCATTGATAGCATATAATTCCAAGCACTTCTTGCATAAACCATGCCTGCCTTTTTGAGTATCTATATTGGTAATGAAGAGCAAGCTTGTGAAATGTGAAAATTCCCTTCCATTTCTTTCACCAAAGATCACAAAATTTAAATAACCAGAGAATACATTGGACCTTT
Source organism: Phaenicophaeus curvirostris (assembly GCF_032191515.1). NCBI lineage: Eukaryota > Metazoa > Chordata > Aves > Cuculiformes > Cuculidae > Phaenicophaeus > Phaenicophaeus curvirostris. The sequence continues at coordinate 75,332 of NW_027206803.1, read as the reverse complement.
TCAATGAGATGATTTTCTTTATCAAAACGTAGCTTTGGTCTTCCATCTGTGGAAGGATAAGGGAGTTTGATCTCTCCCTACATAAGAACTATTTTTAATCATCTACTGCATCATCAAATGTTTATAAATCAACATTCACTCTTGATCATTTCAAACTACTTAATACCAGGTACAAGTTATTTAGATGTTAAAAATATCTATAAAAAGCAATTTCTCTGTCAAGAAAAAAAAAAGTTGGGGGGAAGAAAGAGAATGAAAGAAACAGAACACAATTTTTCAATTATTTGCTACCCCTGGAAAGTGAACAATAAGCTCAGATATACTTTATTTCATGGCTATTTTTTCTTCTATTAAACAATACTTCTGATTTAATCCAACATCAAATTGAACCCAAAGTTGTTCAAATTGAACAAAAGCATTATCTTTCCTCTATTTTCTCAACCATTTTAAATGTCAGTCCTCAGTTCATAATTAATAGCAGGTTCTACAAAACAAGCAAGGTTCAGTTTTGATCTTCTCTTATGTATCAATGCTCCCAGTCCTAAAGGCACATTACAGACGCTGCCTTCAAAATTTTGAAGCATGCAAGGAACATCTGAATCTTTCTTCTTTTGTCTTGGAACTACTGGGGAAATATTTTCCACAGACACTTTTCTTTGTCATGTTAATAAGCCAACCTGGTCAATTGGTTCTTGCAGTGTGAGGTATTTGCAGCATTACAGCAGACTTCACACTGATAAAAAGCCACACGGAAAACATATCACAAAACACACAATCATCTGTCACTATAAGTTATCCAATTTTAACTACAGGGGGCAGTTTTAAGCAGGCAGAATGTAATTGCCTGCTTGGAATTCTGCCAAGACACTGGAGCTAATTATTTTTTAAGGATGAATTTAGCACTTGCATGAAAGCTGATGGATCAATAGCAAAAGAAGATGAAGTCAGTTTATTCACAGACTAGGTATGGCGCTAGCTGTGGTGATGCTAAGTTCCCTGCTGTGCCCTGACAATATACCATTTTTCTAAAATTGGAGGGGGATATGCATTAGAGTGAGACTGTTCCACAACCTCCGCCTTTAATGGAAGCTACCAGCAGTGAGCAGGAACATGGGTACCTGGATGCAAAATAGTGACCAAACCGCTGACTTTTGCCCAGAAACCACTGCCGTATCTTGCCAGAGTTCAAACTAGACTCTTCCACCCTCAACATGTATAATGTATTAGAGAGGAATATGGAATTTAAACACATCTAAAGCTCTTATTTAGTATTAAAGGAGTGTGCTAACGCTATTATGTCAAATTGATTGAACTATCCTGTATGTATCACTGATCAAAACGCAAAGACTCTTCTGCTGGTTGTTAAATGTTTTAAAAGACTTCGGTACTGGAAAGAAAAACTAATTCTGCTCGCAGCTACGTAACATTATGGCCTAAAAAGACACATTCTGCAGGGGTTATACATGTTTCTTCTTTCATGGTTTACTGACCGTTCCAGAAGAATCACGTTGATTCTGCAAAGCGAAGATAAAAATAAAGTTTTCCTGTTGCAGGTGCAGATTCTGGTTTAGCATCATTGTCAAACCACCACCATTGCTCATGATTACCAAAATATACATATATTTTTTATGGAAGATAAAAGTTCCTCTTCTGTACATCTAGCATTAAATAGTAAAACTAAAAGGACACAAACATAGCAAAAAATTAATCATTTACATAAAAAACTACAGGTACGTGGCATATCCATACACATCCCATCCCTCTCAGATACTGGTCAGCACAGGTCAGATAAAACAAGAATAAAAGCAACGTTTTAGATGCTTGAAAGATTGTTTTGTTGTATTAGTTGTAGATAAGGAAGACTTCTTATTCTCAAAAATGTTTTAAGTGCTTTAAACAAAATATATTGCACAACACATAAGTGTTTAAGAATGTTCTCTGAATTAATATTGGAAGTTTTACAAAAAATAGTCAGAACTATTTTTTCCTGTTCCAGAAATAACAGGAACAGAAAGACCTTCAAACCCAAATCAAGGAGAAAGGATTAAATAACAAAAGCTAAATATCAGACTAGGCTTGCATGTTTTGTTCTAAAATGCAACATTGCAATTCTTCTACATTAGGACTAAAAAGAGAATCTAGGAAGTGACATTGAACAAAATAAAACTGACTGTACAAAGCAGAACCATATGGACAACAAACATTGTGATTAACAAGGTTTAAATTCAGTATCTTTACGGTCACTGCACAGACCTCAACTGCTCAAAGACAAGGCATAAATAAGTGACAGCGTTCTTCATCCTCTGTGAAGAAAATCAGCAAGATGAAACCAGGAAACAAATTTCACAAGTGGCTAATGTAACTAGACAGCAGCGGAATATTAAGTTACTATTCCTGCCTTGGATGGGATGTGCAGATGGAAATTAGAGGCAATACAGCCAAATGTATGACTGATGGAGCAAGTTCCTTCAGCGGCTTGAGCACGAGATCAGTGTCTGCCACGTAGAGATCTCTTTCTAGATCCTTCGAAAGCAATCGTGTAACTTCACAATTACTCCACCTCCAAGATGAGGGAGTTAACAGTATTTACTTCCTTTTTAAAGTGTTGTAAAAACCATATTTTGTCAGCAGTTAAAGGGAGAACTTAGGAGCTTCTTCTGGACCTTTTCCTCTGTTAGGTAGAGGCACAGCATGAACAGAAAAGCAGCCAAGCCCTCTGTCCTTGTTATTTATGGGCTTGGGACAAAGTGCTGCCTCATTTCTAGGCAACTACCAATAAACAGTTGCCCTCGAGTTTTCATTTTCACAGTATTCATCTGTCACCCTTCTTCCTGTACCCATCTCTGCATTGACAAGGTGTGACATCAGCACTAAGTCAGAAATGGCAATGGACCCAAGCTGGACATATTAATGACTTGCTGTTTGTTTCTTAACCCCTTAAAGAGAATTAATGAGGCAAGAGTGGAAAAGCTGGAGGTCTGTCCTCACATTTTCCTCTTCACAGTCCCTTACTCTGGCACTAACACTTTCTACCAGGGCAGACAATGCTGTTCTCCCATCAAAAATACTGAAAGAACCACAGCACCTATGCAGTGTAGGATGGTTACAAAATAAAGTTATCCAGCTTTGAAGTTGAATGGTAAAAAGCAGAAATAAAAGAAGAGGGGAAAAAAAAAACCTTGTCACCAATCTTTATCCTACAAAACAATCCAACATTGAATTACAGAGTCTGCCTGGGGTTTTCTCCCCAGTTTTATTTCTGGTTTGGTTTACAGTTCCCAATCACAAATTAATCAGTCATTTATGTGATCCATGCACCCAGTTACAGATCTATTTATCTGCATTTGATTCAAGATATTTTGGCTGCAATTTTAAATTAAATTCTACTCTATAAACATGACACTAGGACATTTATGCGAGTTTTTCCATTTGGTTAATTTGGACTCTTAAAACTTTAAATCTGGTTTCCTTGACATAAGCACTAAGAAAAAGAAATTGCAAGCTTTTAAAAACAAGTTCCACAGAATCATGTCCTGGAGTAATCTTTAACTACTGAATTGAGCAGGAGAGCTAGTCCAGATGAACGTGCAAGATAGAAAACTCACCACTGACAGAGTTTAGTTGGAAAGTAGCACTGCCTCGCTCCGCTACTGAAAACTGTGCATAGATGCCAACGCAGGTGACCATCACAGAAGAAAACCGAGCAAAGCACACAGATCAAGACTTGACTCGATACTGCTACCCAAAGGAACCATGTGTTTGAACCACAGAGAGCAATAGGGGTGTCTGGGGGAGCTCTTCCTCAGCTCTGCCCTAGCAACAGTCTAAGGAGAAAACACACCACAGGAAAGAGAAACTGAGAACACAGCCCAGCTGTGTAATGACCATAGATGCCATCAAAGAGTGCAGAGACACCTGGGGAACCTGCTGTAATTGTTCAAGTGCTATGCAAACTGTTCTGGAAGCCCAGATTATTTCAGAATCAAAAGAATAAAGCCCATATTTAATCAATTGAATCTTTCCTCTCTTTCTGTGCTGCAGCTTTGAGAACCTTCAACATAACTCTAACTATCGCTAATCAAGGTTCACCTATTGTACATTATCAATAATACAAAAAAAAACCACCAAAAACACAACAGTATTTCTTTTACATTTCTTATTTTCTTCCCATTTACAAAAAATAACAGCCACGTTGCCCACGCATTGCAGCTTCACACTGGCATATGAACTGTGCCAGCATTTCCACTAGCAACTTCTGCCCAACCTGTACTATCCAGGAGCTTTTTAAAGCAGGTCAAGATACAGTGATGACCTTCTCACAAAGCGCTGCTGAAGTTAGCAGGCAATGGAAGCAGAATCAAGATGAATATGCATCTCTTAAGACTAGCAGAAACAGAAGAAAATCAAGTCCTGAAGAAAGAAAACAAGAACTCACAGATGTTCTATTTAGTTCAGTTTGCAAAGTGGCAATTTACATTTCCTTTCTAAGGAAAACATCTGTGGCTACGGTTTACATTTCCTTCTCTCTTTTGATTTGAATTCACTCTCCTTTCCTTAAATGCCCTTTATACAGAGCAAACAATATATTTTTTTTTCTTTAGAGCTAATAATGACATGCTGCAAAGTAAAGACAGAATTTTTCAGTTATACTGCAAAATTAGAAGTAATTTATACAACTGCTACAGATGATGGAGTCAAAAAGGAATTATGAAACATAGAAAAGCTGTGTACTCCTTAATAGATGTTCATGGTTTTCAATGCCTCTACCCTCAACTGAAATACGATAGTAAATTTTTAAGGCTAAATTCAGTCTGTCCTCCTACTCAATTCATTCACTAATGACAGACTGGAAAAAAAAGAAATAAAGCACACGTAATTATATTTAACATGCACACTGCCATTCACAACTTTCATACATAGCAGTACAAGCACGATTAAAACAAAAAGACATGCAACGTCTTCCTTTACCAATCTTCCTTTACCAACAAGGGTTTATAATATAGCCATTCTATATATAAACAAGAAAATATACATCTTCCTATTAAAAGGAATGTCACGTATTTGTCTAATGATTTCCCTTTATGAACATAAAGAGAGATACTCCTACATTCTCTAAGTCGCTTTTTTTTTTTCTTCCTCCAGGGACAATGGCTAAGGATTCATTGAAACTTTCAAAACTCACCTGCTCCCCCAAAACCCACTGTACATCAGTACAGGTCAAAGCACTTCTCCAGCAATTAAGAATCCCAGCTGAAATCTCTTCTCTGCCTAACAGACAAAAATAAATAAATACATCCCTTCAGGAGACAGCTCCCAGCTACAGGCTGTACACTATACTGGATGAAAGCATTTGCCACTTTTCTTTTTATAATGTTCTATTTAGCTAGTAAAGAAGAAAGTTGTGATGCAAATTCATCGTGAAAGACAAGACAGATACAGCAGAAAACTCTGCTGCCTCAGAGTCTAGTTTCTATCTTTTATTTTGAATAAAACCATCAGAGATTACAGTTTTACCCTGAGAAAAGGGATCAAAACTCTTTTTGTCCTAACAGGAATGATCCAAGCCCTAAAGTTATATTTCTTCAAGCATTTGCTGGCTTATCATACAAACACACACCCCTAAAAACCCAACCAGCAGCAATCCAAGCACCACTGGTATAGCTTCAACAGAAGGAGCACACCAGTTTTGATACCAGCAGCCTATTTGAATTAGGATCTATCTGTGGAGAATTAAAATACAATGTAAATTTGATGATTTTTTTACCAACAGAAGGAGGGCACCTTCCATCCCCTCTCTGGGCAAATATTCAAGCCAGCAGGCTACAGTAGGAACAAGGACTGCAAATATCACATTCATTGCTTCGAGCCAGATATAGAAAAAAAAGCACCCCAAAACATTCGTAGAAGTAAGAGCTTCTGCTGCGTGCACAGAAAATGCCACGCCAGCCCTCCTACCTTAGTATTTGCTTATAAAAATACCTAGATCTTTGTTCCCAGCTGGCCACAGATGTGAAATCACTAAGGCTCAGGTTGGACTAGCTGACCTTTAAAGTTCCCTCCCAACACAAACTACTCTATTATTCTATGATAAAGCACGCATATTCACATACACATCAAAAATACAGCAACTTCTCACAGCCAGACCATTTTAGGTACCACGGGAGAGCTAAGATAATATTTTTTTAAAGTCAAAACTGGAAGCCTGAGACTAAAACACTTAGAGTCTGTCTGTACAGGACCTAAATCTTTTATGAACACTTTTCCAAGAGTATTAGCCATTGTTCTGCATGAAAAAGGGGGTCACTGGAAGAGCTCAGCTTTAAATCGAATTTGGGGGTGGGGGGGAAGAAAGAAAAAGAAAAGAACTCCCACCTACAAAAAAAATTATAATTTAATTAAAGACATACTTGGAAAGGAAATAAACAATTTATATTTCTGTTTATAACTGGGCATATGACAGCAGAAGCTACAGGTTGTAGCTTGCTTAAAAAGACAAAAGACCTGAATCCTTCACTACCAAGGCTCCAACTGAAGGTTTTAAGAAAAAATTAATAACATAAAAAGGTAGACTGCAATATGCCCCCACTGTTGCAGAAGCTTAAAAAACAAAAGCTCCCTCATTTGAACACCTACTGTTTAGAGTGAATCTGCCAACAAACATCTGTTCTGTGGGGCTCCAACATACAGCAGTTTCTACAAAAGCAATAAGTAATATAAAGACTATGTATAGCACATAATCATGTACGCCAGAAATTTGGAGAATCAGGTCCCCCCAAGAACTAAATTGTCCTTCATCAGTAAACACAGGGTGAAATCATAATTTTACACTCACCACATAACAATCTTTTTTATTCTATCAAATTATTGCATATCTCAAGGCGCTCTTTTCAACCCTAAAATTATAGTTAAACGCCCTCCAAGTGGTGAATAAGTGATCCTTAAGTCAACTGCCCTCATGAAACATACATTATTTAGACAATGAGCCTATTACCATACAGTGCTGACACATTTCTAATTTTGATATATGTTACCTATAGAAAGTACTTCAAAGCAAACACAAGAAAAAAAAAATCCAAGAAAAAAGCACTCTACTTGGAGACTTGGCTCTGAACTGACATAACTAATAATCATAAGGTCCATTAGACCTCTCGCTACATACATAGAATCACAGAATCACCACGTTGGAAAAGACCTCTGAGATCACTGACTCCAACCATACCTATCAATACATTGTATCTCAAAACTAATTTTCCTTAAAATATTCGAAGCTTCTGGCATTCTATTTTATAGCTGCAGGATACAAATATTTTATTCTAAAGAAAGTATCAGGGCTTATGATCGATTCTGTATAATTCTATTAAAGTGACCTCTATCCAGTAAATGTCCTTCAGATTTAATGCAAGCATAACAGGAAAATTAGGTAGAAGACACTTAAGTAAATATTTTCCAATTTTTTAATTACGTAGGCTTCCTCTGGGTCTCTAAAAGTGCATTATTAGCATTTAAAGATTAAACCACATTGCTTAATTATGATTTCTCTACTATTTATTAGATTGCAATGTAATCTTTTCTCCATGAAGCAATTCATCACACATGCTAAACTACAACACCCAACTTGTAAGTTACATACTTAAACCAAAGCAGAAATGTCATTAGAATACATCCTGTAAGCGCATTACTTTGCAATCTCATTTACTCTGTAACACAATCTAGGTTTGTAGGAAAGCGAGGTTTGAGGCTTTCTTTCTGCAGGAATCATAACACCCCTGGAAGGCTTGCAACATAAACTATGCATTAATTTTATGCAAGAGCATGAAATACAAACTGATAAAAAGTCATACCTGTACTCAATCTGTTACTGCTTCGATAGTGTGAGACTACAAATTACAGTAAGATCCTTGATGAATACACTCTTTTCCCTTGAAAATACTGCCCAAACTCTAAAGTAGCAGGCTTATAATCTGATATTATATTTATATTCTGTTTTTCTTCATATAAAGAACCAACCAAACACAAATGCACTTATGCCGAGAGAACCTGACTCCTCACATTACACTGCAGCACTACCTTCCTGAATTCTGACAGAGAACAGAGAAGTGCTGATAAAATGCATACAAACTTATGCCCATACTCACTCAGCTGTTGCTGACGTTGGCTGTTTTAGTTTGGGGAACCCAGATGAGGTCCTGATTCACTGAAGCACTTTGGCACTCCATTCAACCCTAAACCAGGGTCTCAGATTTCTGAACCACACTGGAAATCACTGCAAAAATAAGCTGTTACTTACAAGACAAAAATAAAAATTACTATATTTAAAAGCAAGCTTTTATTGTGCCTTACTGCTGCTCTTGAAGACGTGCACTGGAACAGGAGCAGCACTGAAACTCAATAACTAACTCCAGTATAACACACTCAGCCACAGACCACCAAACTGCCTCTTCAGATGGCATTAGCCAACACAGCTTCACCTGCACCTGGGAAACCACAGGCAATTTTTACACCAGCTGAAATTCAGAACACCTGAAGCTCTATCTTCTTGCAGTCTCCTCTTCCACTGGCATACAGAAAAGAGAGGGTTCGGCCCTACACTCCACTTGCCAAATCCACCCTCAGAGCAAACAAAACTCTTCAGACATCCTACTTTCACACTGACCTTCTCTATTCTTATGTACAAAACATTACTTAGGTTATGCAAATACGATGTTCAGCTTTTCCTTCTGTGATGTAGACACATAAGAATCAGCTGCACTCAAACCCTGACTTTGTGATTGTTACAAGGGACAGCTGAGCCAAGCTACCTTACCTACTGTTCTCTTCAGGCTTAAAATAAGCAACAACTCCAGTTTTAAATGTTTTATACATACCAGGTTAAGTCAATTAGAAAGATAAATGAAACTGCAGAACATTTCTTACACCCCCAAAGAGATTTTTACACTTTAAAAACATAAAAAAATGTGATAAAAAATTATATTGTATATGCTATGTAAGCTAAAACATACTTTTAACACTATTAGTGCTAAACTACTGGTTTAGCATTCTGTTCAGTATGGCTGATGAACTGGCTTTCTTAAAAGCCTTACCCATGAATTCAGCAAACAATCAGGAAAAAAGTTTAATTCATTTACAAACAGTCTTCCCTAAGCTTCATATTTCTTTCTTTTACCACTCTTGCCTACCACATCAGCTTAAGGCTGTTGATCAGTTCTGTCTCAAGCAAAAGCAACCTAAAACCAACTCTTTCAAGTAGCAACAGTGTTACAAGCAGCTCCATGAAATCACAGTAAATTTTTTGAGCTTTTCACAAGCTTTTGTTTGCCAAACCTACCATAAGCACTGGAGTCGATTGTTCAGCCCTGCGAAGCACGTACTGCACCAGGTTTAGTTCACATACTATTCATCTTTCCAAATTTTGGGGCAACGTTTTTCTTCTTACAGAAATCATTTTTTGAAGAAGTGATTATTCAGCTGCATTTGGTAGCATTCAGTTTCCAAACACTTCCTTTTTTTCCAAGTTCTGAATAAGAAGAAAAAAAGCGCGAACATGGAGAAAAAAAAGTGTGAACATGTAATGTATGTATACATGCAAGTATATTTTTAACTCCCTCTCATTTAAAACACCAGCATAATTAGATGTAGGTTTCTGACACGGATCCAACGCAAGAAAGAACTGTGATCAGGACATCCCTGCTTCTTTCAGTCACTGAATACACTTTAAAACTCAGTGAAATGAGATGCAGGGGTTGGGAGTAAAGCTTATTTCCAGAACAAATTTAAAATGTCTTTTGCATATGCAAGGTCTTACAAGAAAAAGCTAGCGCAGAATTTCTCATGGATCTGTAGAAGCTATTAAGATTTTTTTCCGAGACAATGTACCCAGTAAAGCAGGAGCCCTGTGACACAGTTTAAAATACTGGGTCCATGCAAAATAGTCAAGACCTCTTTGTGAGAAGGCAGAGACACGCAAACATCAGAACTTATTTAAAAATATATGAATCTTCCAAAGAGAAAAATACCACGCTTCATAATGACTTTTTTCTCTCTGAAGAACAAAACACCTGAATTTGTGCCTAGTTCTTGTTTTCAGCTGAGTATCAAAAGCCTTGGAACAGTATCTACCCTTCAACACAGCCTGAAGGATGCTCAGCCCAGGACACAGGTGCGACAGTGCTGAAATACATGCTTCTGCAAACAGGTAGGCATGCTTTTATCCTCACTCATCACTGACAAATCAGATAATAAAGATCTCAGACATACCATAATGCTCTAACTACATCATCCAAGGTGAGAAAAGAAAACACTTTCGATTTTTTTAACAAGTTCTAATGTTTTCACTTAAAGATCCATTCTACTCCAAACCCCTTCCTTTGTGTAATACCCAGTTCCTGTTTGGCACAGAAAAAAAGGAATTAAAGTGGGTATTTTTGTACGCAAGAGGCTGAAAAAAAAAATTTAATGACAGAATGCATCACAGAACATCCAGCATGTTGTAACTGACGGGATAAATTTCAAAGGGCTTGAAAAATTAAAACTGCTACTGGAAAAACAATAACCCCTTATTGCTACCTGGTTATCTACCTAATCATGAAGACGAAAGAAAAAAAGGGCTGATACAGACAAATCCCAAATGAAAGCCAAAATGAGATCCAGAATAACCAATAGAAAAGAAATGGTAACAGTGAAAATTTTAAGGCTAATCCAGGAATTTTCTCTCATGCCTTTTACAAAGTCCAGCACTTTGATGCCTCAATCAAGAATGCCCTTTCTGCCACTACCCCAATATAAAAAAACATTTTCCCTCAGTTCCAAAACATATTTCCATGAATACAACAAAAGGAGAATGTACAGCACAAAGGCTAGTATTAAATATTTAACTTTCTACTTTAACAACCTTCCTTTTTTGTGTGTTTCTTGCTTCTGCTTGAGGCTAAATAGTAAGGGCAACTTATGAGGCAAAGCTAGTATCAGTCTTAATACATTATTAATTCATTTCAGATGTACCAATCCCATCTCTGTCTCTAAAGCTAGATATGTCACTTCATAATAAAGCTCTTTCAGATCAAAACCCTAGAATTCTTACCCTATTCAAAAATAAGGACTGTAACAATACTTTAGAGGTTCAGTAGTACATATTGTAAACTGCAAGTACCAAGTACGTGGACCTCTGCATCTGATTGAGGTAAATGAGAAATGAATACATGATTAATTTTACACTGCCTTAATAAACCAAGCATGATTTTCTGATAGCAATTTAAACATTATTCTACATGTTTAAGAAGTGCTTGTAATTATTCTTGAAGAAAAAAAGCAGTAACCCTTACCTAATTTCTTTCCTACCAGCTGGTTACAGAGGAGATAAACCACTTGTTTCAAGTACCTGTCTCATCTCCATGCCATCCATAGTTACAACTGCAATAGATAACCTGCAAATTACTGCTTTCTTAAACAAGCCCCTTTAGCTGCACTCATTTATCACAAAAACAGAAGTCGGTTACACTTTCAGCACCTCTACGCAGAAAAAGTTGCTCAAGATTTACTGAAAACAATGCTGAACATTACCCCTAGCAATATTACCAGAAAACCTAGTTTTGCTCTTAAAATATTACGAACACTTCAGCTTTGGCTCACTAGGATTGCCTTTCAAATCACTACCTGACTTTGACAGGCTTCCCAAGAGTTCCCTGACAAAAGAATTCCAAAGCTGTTGCTTTACTGGGTGGGGCTACGAATGAAAGACTCTACCAAGTAGAATCACAGAGTTGTTTGGGTTGGAAGGGACCTTAAAGCCCATCCAGTTCCAACCCCTCTGCCATGGGCAGGGACACCTCCCACTGCATCAGGCTGCCCAAGGCCCCATCCAACCTGGCCTTGAACACCTCCAGGGATGGGGCAGCCACAGCTTCCCTGGGCAACCTGGGCCAGTGCCTCACCACTCTCATAGCGAAGAAATTCTTCCTTATGTCTAGTCTAAATCTGCTACTCTCCAGTTCATAGCCATTGAAAAAAATAATTTGAAAGTGTATTGGAAAGAGAAACCTAAGCAAAATATTCATGTCAGTTCCCTCCTGTAGGAAAAGTCCCCTCTGGCAATGTAGAAACCCATGAAACCCCCTCCTCTCACTACACAAGGTCAAGATCTTTGTATACTCAAGCTATATGTTAAGAGAATTGGCATAAAACTGTTTAACCATTTACACGTAAAGGAACACCTTTTGTTCTATCTTGCTGAAAGACCTTTCACATTGTACAGTTATCCGTTACTAAGCAAGACAGAATCCTTCAATCAATAAAGCCACTTTAAAACTCAATCTGGCAAATGGCAACCGTTCATTTAATTGCTTCTGTAGTCCGGTTCCCCTCTCTTGAAGGTTTACAAGGTAGGCTGACTATACGGCTTCATACCCAAACTGACCACCACCAAAGGTTTAGTGTTTGATAGGAATGGTTGGACTCAATCATAGAATCATAGAATCATAGAATCACCAGGTTGGAAGAGACCCACCGGATCATCGAGTCCAACCATTCCTATCGAACACTAAACCATGCGCCATAGCACCTTGTCCACCCGTGCCTTAAACACCTCCAGGGAAGGTGACTCAACCACCTCCCTGGGCAGCCTGTTCCAGTGCCCAATGACCCTTTCTGTGAAAAATTTTTCCCTAATGTCCATGATCCAGTGGGTCTCTTCCAACCTGGTTATTCTATGATTCTATGATTCAATCTAAGTGCATTTAATAGATGTCATGTCACAGAAACATGTATCAAATGGTTCATCAGATTCTGTTACTCAAATCTGGGCAGTTATGCAATAGTTTTGTCACTGGAGGGAGAAAAAAAGGAAAAAAAACCCTGAAAAATATTGCCATTGATACCTAACAGTATGCAACAACAGAATGCTTGAAGCAGAATATAGGTTTTAATGCAGTATCATATCCAGAAAATGGAACAAAAACTGTGCACAGTGACTTATAATGCTGCTACTACAATGTGTTATCACACCTTCTGACAAAGAAAAGCTTTTCCTAACACACTTTGGGCAGAACAATCTGTTTAATGCAGACTTTATCCCTGTAAGAGTTTGTCTTGCATGCTTAAACGCCACTCGTTTTGCTTTGCCAACTAAACATAGTAAGAGTTTAATGTTTATACAGAGTACATTGGGATGTCAGGTGGTTATCTAATTGCTTTTGTAGCCAATTTCCTTGCCCCTCAAGGCTCATTAGTCAGTCATCTAATCATTCCATACAATAATGCATCCTCTGTGTTTCCTTCTTGAGTTCAGGAATATATCTTCATCTGTGTTTCCAACAGTGGTGTCCTTCAGCTGCAACCTTTCTGAGGGTTTTTTGACTGGTTGCCAATGTTACGATCTGTTCCACATGGAGGTGGATTTCCCCAACATCTATTAATTCTGTTCTACCATATACTTAGCCATCTGGACAATAATGTAATATAAAAAGACCGCTGTTTCATGAAAAATCTGTATGGCTTTGCAAGTAATGGGGTTGTTGCACCTGTCCACCTTACCATTTTACAAAGATGCTAGAAACAAATAACAGAATACAACTGTGCTCCCTTCCTACTACAGAATCACACGTACAGTTAGCACCAGGCTGATGGAAGTAATAATGAGTGAAGATGAAAATGCAAGGTGATTCATTTTGGAGTACCTGTAAGTTTTGGAGTACCAGCAAGTTGCGTGTAAAGCTGTACCTGAACTTCACAATAAGATAAGTCAATCCTGGGTCCAGTCCTATTGAACATCTTGATTTATCACGTCAATGATGGGGTGCAATGTGACCTCAGCAAGTTTGCAGATGACACAAAAGTGGGCAGAGTGGCTATATGCCAAAGGGTTGTGCTGCCACCTAGCAGGACCTTAACTACATGGAGAAATGTGCTGACAGAAATGTAAGTCCTGCCCCTGGGGAGGAACAAGCCCATGCACCAACAGAAGCCTATGGGCTGGAAAGCAGCTTTGCAGAGAAGGTCCCTAGGGTCCCGGTGTACACCAGGCTGAATAGACAGCAACTTGGTTGTCACAGTATCCTCGGCTGCATTAGAAGGAATGCTGACAGTAGACTGAAGAAAGAGATCCTTCCCATCTACTCAGCACTGGTGAGATCACAGCTGCAGTACTGTGTCCAGTCCTGACCTCCTCAGTACCAGAGAGACATGGAGATCACCGGACTCCAGTGAAGGGCTACTAAGATGATGAAGATCCTGGAGCATCTCTCATTATGAGGAAAAGCTGAGAAAGTTGGGACTGCTTAGCCTGGAGAAGAGAAGGCTCAGAGGGACTCCCATCAATGTGTGCAAAAAATGATGGCAGCATGAAAAGAAGACAAAGCCAGGCACTTCCCAGTTTGTGCCCTGTGACAGCACCAGAGACAATGGGCACAAACTCAAAACACAGGAGGGTCCCTCGGGACATCAGGAAACACTTTTGCACTGTGAGGGTGACTGAGCACTGGTGGAGGTTGCCCAGGGAGGCTGCAGTCTCTTCATCCTTGGAGCTATTCAAAACCCATCTAAACTTTGTCCTTGGCAACCACCTCTAGATGAGGCTGCTTGAGCAGTGGGGTTGGACTACACGACTTCCAGAGGTCCCTTCCATCCTAAATCACTGTGTGATTCATTTCAAGCTATGCTGTAGGTAAACACACAAAAGAAACCAAAACAACAACCACCATCAAGAAAAAAAAATATTTCGTGCTTGAAATAAATAGTAGATATTTGTAAACCCGTAAGCCAGCAAGCAAATTCTATTTTCAATACTGTGGTTCCATGCAGTCAACCAGCTGACTGAGATTCTTTGGAACCCAGATTAAAAAAACCTGACAATGTGTCTCTAAATTAACACAGCAGTAAAGAAATGCTTTTTATTTAGTATTTAAAACACCAACAAACATTTAGGTGGAATTACTATAAACATTCAGTGGCTGAACACTGAAGAACAACTTCAGCTGTGGTTGCCACAGAGACAGCTGTCCAGCTGACAACATGCTATCAAGAATACTTATTGCTTCTTTTTAGGGAGTTGGGAGGAGAGAAAGCATAGAGAAATAAACTTTTTCTGACTGGAATTCTAATGGAATTGGTGATTGAGAAGCATCTCATTGGTAGCTACAGGAAGGAAGTAATCACCCATGTGATCCTCTGCTGTTCACAGAGTGCTGCAGATGTTCCAGCTGCTTCACTCTGCTATTTACTGGTACATACACAATGAGCAACAAAATAAAACTAATTTAAGAATTCACTAAATGTTGGGGTTTTCCTTTTAATTCTACAGCAGGGCAGAAACAAGGACAACAGGAGCTCTGCAAGTAATCTACACGCAGATGCAGAATTTCTGGGAACTACCGTTTTGGATGAAAAAGTGTGGAGAAGTCTCCTCACAATGGAAAAGCGGCCAGTTTGAAGTGCTTTGGAATACTTACAGTATAAAATTAAAAGCTTCTTGGTGCAATATATTACTTGGGTTGGAGTAATTCTCCTACGTTTCTCTTATTAAACCATGACAGTGTGTTATTGAAACTTTCCAAGGAAACTTCAACTATGGGCAGGTGAAACAAATTGCTGCTAACTCCTTCACAACTTCATGCTGAAAGTCACCATGAAAGCAGTATTAAATGAGTATCAATACCAAATGGAAGAAAGTTGATGATTCAAATTCAGGGTTATTTTCAGTTTGTAAGAACATAATTTATGCAGTGTAAGATAAACCTAACTATTAGAGAAGCCCAAAATCCAGAATCCAAAGTGTATTACAAAATCTTGAATTTTGTCTTTCATCAATACATAAAGTGCATATCTCCATTTGAAAAAAAAAATTAAAAAAACCCCAAAACAACAAACCCTCAAATCAGTCTTTTGTTTTAACTATCCCCTGAACGTATTTTCATATATTTCTTGGTCCAATACCACAAAGACATATCAAATCTTGTTTCAGATCCTAGAGGTTACTCAAGGGAAGAAACAGATATTTTGAATATCCAACCCATCTAATGGGGTGCTCACACTGCAGCTTCCTAAATGCAAATCCCACCATTCTGAGCACCATGTGTGCAACATCCAAACCAGACTATCACTTGCTGCCAGACCCTGAGAACACCCTGGCTCATTCCCAATTCAGCAACCTACCTGCTCAGCAATGCAAAACACTGCGCTTCGCTAATGCACGTTTCAGTTCTAGGTCAGCTTGCTGGCTTTCGAAGCTTTACATAATGGATCTCAATCCACCCCTCCTTGCAATGAGTTAGACCACACACACACCAGCTAAATTTCACTGCAGTGGTCTGCTTGCTGGCTAAACGGCATCCCAGAAAAGCTTATGCAAAACCGAACCTTCACAGAAGGGGCTGTCAGAAAAAATATTATGAACCAACAATCCTGCTAGAGCTGAATCTAAAACCACTACTTTGTTCAGCTTTACCTAATAAAAACCTGTAAAAGCAGGTAAATATCACCTACAGACGGAACCAAAGAATACTATTTTAGTTCTTTTTACTGTAGGGAAGGAATACAGCCCCATACTGCAGCAATGAGGTTTGATGAGACATACCCTAAATAAGAGAGCCACATAATCTTCTCTGTAACTTCTATCCAATAGATCAGAACTATGTCACTGAAATATTCAGAAGCCTTTCTCTCTTACCCTTCTTTCACTGGTATTGAAAGTAAATCATTCTAACAGCAACATCAGCTAAAAATACTTCTGTACATTTTATGTACGTAGAACATAGCGACATGCCTAATAATTTCAGCAAAATAAGTCTGTCTGAGGAGGAAGCATCTTTACATTTTGAGCAACTGAAGGGCTCCTGCAGCTCCTGTTTGTTACTGAACCAGCCAATTTGTGACCTGCTGAACCTGAGATAGCCAGACCTTTGATCAGGGTAACACTGTATTATGTCCCCAAGGATTATTTGAGTTGAGTGCAATAGACATCTGACTACGCTTTTCTGAAATGAATAAACATCAGTCGTACAGCCCTAGGTCCAGAGGATTTGTTTCCAACTTGCTAGGCAAAGCTCCCTGTCCTCACAGCACCATGACATCAGAGCTCTATAGGCCCAATCTTCAACCTGTTTTTCTCTTAAAGGGAATCTCTCCATAGGCAAACACTTCTGAACACTACCCTTACAAACAACATTTTTCCTGTCTGGGAAATCAAGACCCCTCCCCCCTCCACACTCATTGTTTTTTTTTAATGAGGACTGAGTCTTAAAAATTAATTCAACAAGTAAGAGAAATTTACAGAAGGCCTAAAATACAATGTTTAAAATACTTAATACTGCCTAAACCCTGAAAAAATCAGGGTTTTCCAACAGCTATGTGGAAAAGCGTCCTTTATTTCCCACTACAAGAACTTGAGTTGGAGAAAACAATAAATGTCACGTGTTACCCTGTTGTTTTTTCTAAAATCAGTAGCTGCTTTCAGACATACCTTCAAGTGTTTAACTACTTAAAATTAAATCTCACATTAAAAATGGAGTCTCATTCACAGCTAGACTGAACACATCTCAGATCTCTTCCCAGGATGAAGTAAACCAGTCAGCAAATCACATTTTCCTACTTCACTCAAAATGAGCAGAGCCATTCTTCTGAAGAAGACAAAGAAAGTGTGGCAGAGCAGAAATATTTCAGTATAACACAGCACATCAATGAACAGTAGACAAAACAAAAGAGATTATTTGCTCCTACATTATCGTGCTTGCTAGCAGGGCACTTTCAATAGAAGTCTGTCTTTAATTTAAATACAAAGTGAATCACTTCCAACATCTCCTGTTGCAGTCTCCATCCTGTTTGCGTGTCTGAATATAACTGGACAAGAAGAACTATGTTGTTTTTAAACAGTTAGAAAAGGGATCAAGAGTCAGAGTAAAATCACGCATTTGCATCCTGGTAGGTAGGAAACAGCCCTGACCAAGACTGTGGAAAGTAACACCAATGATTCTTCCAAACTCATTCGACACTCCAAACAAAGCTCACAGCTACCTGAATTAAAGATCCATTCACTCCACATCTTTTATGAACCATGAACGGTAATTCCTGACTAGAAGACTACTCAAAATCCCCTCTCTTGAAAGGGACATGGTGGTTGAAAAATACTTTTTGCTTTTTAATTTCACTACAAAAAGAGAAAATGTATAAAATTTCAAGCATTACACACGTAGACCCTCAAATATCTGCATTTCCTTTTTTTTTTTCCTTACACGAAAATGAAAGAGAACTACAATTTTCTAATTTCTTCCATTCAGCTTCAGGAAAGCAAGCCAACCTGAATTAAATTATATTAGTATGTCATACAAACAGTTACTTAGAACTAATTTAAGCATGATATTTAATCGGATATTTGTGTGTTTATCAGCATCTTTAGAAACAGCATCAAGGGCAAACGCAATAAAACCACTCTTCAAAAATAAAACAGCCTTATTTCCAGTACTACTACCTCTAAAATACTATACGGTCTGGGTTTTCTTAAACTCCAGAGATATCTTTCTTATCTGTTTTGCCTGCCTCAATTCACATTTGCATGATCTGAAATTCATGGGAACAGTCTGAGATGAGAAGAAATAAGGAATAAGTCACAATAAATAGACCCTGCATCTAAAACAAACTCTTTAAGATGACAGGGCTTGAAAAGAGGGTTGAAGAAAGAGAAAACAAATGTAAAATAAATTTCTACTTGGAAATGTAATTAAAAAGCCTAAAGTGACAGCTACAGTATTTTATGACAGAATATTTACAAAAAAAAAAAAACAAAACCAAAAAAACATACGAGGATAAAATCTGCATTAGCTCCCTAACAGAAGCTGAAGTAAATGTCCTTCTGTATCCAAAGAGGATTCTTACCACTTCTTTCACCACCAAACACACTGAGGCACCAAGTGCTTCAGGCAACCAAAACTGAAAACGGTGGGGTCTCTCTTTCTGGTATTGGTGGAGCTGCCTAAGACGAACAATGGCCAAAATCATCAGATTGAGACCAAAGTATTGCAGTTCTATGTTAAGAGATTCAGAGGTATCTTCTTTGACGTGTAGAGTACTCCACCATAAAGAGACAACGTTGACAAATACAGGGAGAAAAACAAATAGGAGTTTTAATATCGTCTCTGCGGTACCAGCGTAACAATCTCAGGGAAGGATACAGTTCGGATTACCTGTCAGAAGGCTGCAGACTCCTTTCACGTCGGCTACAGGTTCCATCTGTTCATCCATAGCTTATAAAAGCACCATCTGCCCATCGCCCTAAAAGTGCAACCTGGAAACATTCCATGATGTTTTAAAAACTGCGGTCAGCTTATTATAGTGAGTACTCCAGCCTATGAATTCTGTATCCTTTCTCAAAATACGGCATCACTTTGCACTTTCAGAGGAGAAGGGAAAGGCTTCTCCACAATGTCACAATGGCATTGATTTTTTGAATACAAGCAACACAAGAAACAGCTCATCTGTTTTTATTAGCATGTATAAACAGTAAAAAAATAATCTCTAAATTAGACAAATTTTATTTAACACATTAGAGTTCAAACACATTCAGTAGCTATGCAGACAGAAAGAAGGGCACCAGTATTTTCAAGAATATATGAACGAAACATAGACAAAAAAAGTTCTACCGAGAAAAAAAAAAAAGTTCAATGAAAAACTAAGGCACTAAAATATCAGTAACACATCTCCATTTAGGAAAGGATTTTAAACTATGTTCTTTAAGCAGCCTGAAGAGAGTGCAAGCTAATGTGTACATGGATGTTGTACTAAGCCAGGTGTAGAAGAGAGAAAGGAAAAAAAACCCCACCTTTTCAGTGGAATATTTGAATTAAACAGATCTGTATTAAGATAGTGTTGCAATACTCTACTTCTTCCCATATTATTTAATTCATAGAAAACTATTGTTTAAAAACAAAAGGGCTATATGACAAGAACATACTGACATCTGCTGGCATTCTATAAACGCATTTCTCTGAAGATTAGGATTTAATGCCCTCAATGTTTTTTTTTTCTTATCTAATGGAGCTACATAAAAAATTAACAATGTCCATATTTCGATATGACAAACTATATCAGTATTCTGTAGTTCTAAATGTTAAAGTGCGGGGACACTCTGTAGCTAAACAGTCTACGCAAATATGCCTTTCTTCCATTTTTGATTTCTGAGGTATCACAGGAAATTATTTTTGCCTAATTTGTATAAAAATGCTCAGTGATAGGGCAATTTACATTCAAATAATCTTTTCCCTAATTTCTTTGCCAACAAAAGACTAGCAATTCCAATTTACTATGCAAAGATGTAACTATACCTGTTACTCAGGCAAAGCTCATAATGGCACGTATTGTTTCACAGTAAAGGTTAGCAAATTAAAAGAATAGATTTTACTTGTATTAGCACCAGAGTGAAAGGATACATGTAAAGAAAACAGTAATCATCTAGCAAATCACACACTGCAACTGGGACCTGAATATGGTCAAGTATATCCATTATTTCTTATCATTCAACACAATCAACACAGGTATTTTAATAAGCAGAATATAGTCCAGAAAACTGAACATCTTTCAAAACAACCACGTGCCAAAGTCAGAAATTCTAGTTAATGAACAGAGTTCCTAAGGCAGCTCAAGCTTGGCATCCTTGTGAATTTGGACTATTCTGTAAATCTTCATGCACTTCTAAATTTATTTTTTGAAAAGCATATGATATATTAATTTAATGCTTGCTGTTGGAATTATAGCTTAACATTTCCTCCCCCGTGTGTGCTATAACATAAAATTATAGTTGATAATTTAAACACAAAATAAAAGCAATTCAAAATTATAGCTCACAGAGTCAGCAACTCAGAGGTGTTGCACATACACAGAGAAGCATAAATTTAGTAGTAGAGACAATGATAAAAGTTATTAAATATGAACAATTGTCAAGCTGTGCTTAGTAGAAATCATAAACACCTTGCTTAATATTTCTGCAGTTCCAAATCAATTCTGTCAGCTCCAAGGTCAATTCCTTTCACCAACTCACTAGCTGTACACGTTTCATAGGCGTGAAAGTATAAACGAAAGCACCAAATTCACTTTTTTTTATTTCATTATTTGTGTGTATTTTTACCGCATGCACTAACTAGCATCTGTATTTCTTAGGCTAGAGTTACTACAAGAACTAACAGTAGCTTTTACACATGAAAAATTACACAGCTCTCTTCTTTACAAACCAATAAATTTACAGCCCATTAAAAAAAAAACTAGGTAAATACATGGTAGTGACAAGAAGAAGAAGAAGCAATACAAGCATGTCTGACTCAGCCGTGAAGCTGAGTTCATGCAGCCTTGTACTCAGAGGAAGAAGACAGTATACACCAACCTCTTAAGCAAAACAAACAATACACAGCAAAGTAAAACCAAGCACTCACTGATAACTTCCAAGAGCTTCCCAGGGAACAGAGCTGACAGCTGCTGACACACACAGAGGCCCAGAAACAGAGCTGTACACATTTATGCACCACACACAGCATCAGCATAAGTGCAAGTAATTCATAAGCAATTTCACAAGGACCCAGGTACTCACTCCAGAGCAGAAACTACCCAATTCAGGTGTTCAACTATCCAAAGGAATATGCAGGTCATCTTGTGACCTCAGTGATGCTTGTCCTGTCGCCACTCTGTCCATCTTTCGTAGGTGTGCACGTTTCCACAGTCCTAAGATGATGCATTTTTTACTCTTCCAGCATTGTACCAGGAAGGACCACCCACACCGAAGAGTTAAGCTGCAATAGTACTGCGTTATAACATTCATTTGGAATTCCCTTTCAATTTCCTCATTTGAGACAGTTTTATTAAATTATTTAAACTACTTATGTATTAAACATCAGCCGAGCAAATTATTAAAAAGAAAAAAATGAAAAGAAAAGAAAGGAGAATATGCTTCTACCCTAAAATCCGCTTAGTTTTTAACATGTGATTCCTGATTCTTAAAAGCCACAGATGACAACAGCCAGCCTTTCAGAAGTGAGAGAAAAAGCACAGCCTTTGGACATCCCCAAAGTCAGTCTACTAAGGGATTAGTGTTTTCTCTGAATCAACCCAGCACATGCTAACACCACAGTCACTGCACAAATATCAGGCCTGAGATATTAAAAAAAAGACCAGCTTTCCTACTAACAATTGAGAGGACTCAAAAGCGCAATGATCCTCCATGGTTCAAGCTCCACTACGAAGTGCTCTGATGGGTATTGGCAAAGCTAATGACAGAAGCAATACCAGGAGCCCAAATGATACAAGATTAAAAGACACCAACAGCTTTCCTCTTCCCTGTTACGATCAATATTATTTCCTATTGATTTAAATGAGAGATGATCTGTAGCTCTTTAGAATTACTTTGGAGACCTTCAAAAAGATGAAACTTGAGACCAAACTACGTGACATTTTAAACAGCAAAATAAACAGCAAATGCAATATGAGGCGTTAGTACAAAGTTCAATCAGCAAGTCATTATTTACAGCAATGTGAAAAACTTATTGGCTAAGGATCTGTTTCTTAAAAGACAACAATATTAAGATCTGCTAATAGGGTAGGTGCTAATAGGACAGGTTGATTTTAACACATTTATGAGAGTAAAGAAGCCAATTTACTGCCTAAATTTTACCTCTCCTAATAAAGATGCACCCACTTATACAGGTAAAAGGATATTCATTTATAGGCCAAGCATAACTCTCTGACAGCAAAGCACAG
Source organism: Phaenicophaeus curvirostris (assembly GCF_032191515.1). Lineage (NCBI taxonomy): Eukaryota > Metazoa > Chordata > Aves > Cuculiformes > Cuculidae > Phaenicophaeus > Phaenicophaeus curvirostris. The sequence continues at coordinate 52,613 of NW_027206803.1, read as the reverse complement.
ATGACTACAGGTGCTGAATAGTTTTATTCTGGCAAACAAAAGTCTGATGTAATTAGAAATGAAGAGTTTATCAACTAGTTCACTTGTTCTACTTTATGTTATTTGCAAGTATTATTTTCTTGTGAACAGTATGATCACGTACCATGAAAGTTCATAACAAAACTATTCCGAGGACTAGAGCGACCATTTCAATCTTTCATTTTAATCAACACTTAAGCAACTTAAAAGATATTATCACCTGAGAAAATTTATTAAATAAATAAATAAACAAAATTACCCACAGTAGAAATCAGTGTCCAATCTTTCTGATTCTTGTAGAATGAGAGACAAAATATTTAATGGCTTCAGCAGGGAAACAATTGCTACTATTGTAAAATTTACTATCCACTAGAATATACTTACCTTAGAAATCTGGATTCACATATTAGTCTACTACTTTGTAACAGTGCAAATATGGAAACAGAAAAAAAGTCTGTGTTACTTTTGTCACAGAAAACTTCCAATTTGCTTCATTTTACCTGCTTGCAAAGGTTTAACATAGAGAAACATTATACTGACTGTTTCTTCTTGGCTTGATCTAAAGCTTGCACGCATTTAGCTGCCAATCAAGCCAGGCCGGGGATTACCATGACATTATTAGATATATTAATTAAGAATTGCATGTGCTTGGAAGATACATTCATAAAGCAAGACCGATATGAAGAAATATTAATGCCCTATTGTTGTCATTTTATTCAACAGCACAAAAACCCCAAACACAACAATAAAAAAAACCAAAAGAAACCCCCACCACACCAAACTGTCAGGCATAAAACATCCATCAGACATCAAATGCACAGGAGTTCTCAACATACACCCTGACAAGATCATCAGAACTTTAACTCTGTAGTCATCACTGTAAAACAAATTTGCTATTCAAATAATAGTTAGATAATAATAATTATTATAATTATACAGATAATAGTGCTGATTAGAGCAAAGGCCCTGGTACCTGCATCACCATTAACTGTTGAGAGACTTGTTTTTTACCTGTATCACTGTTACTGCTGCTAATTACAGAAAAAGTGATTGAAGAGCAGACAACGAGACAAGAGTGCTCAGTCACTTACCTCCAAAAGCCTAATTATCTAGAATAAGCCTGAAATACAACCATGCAGACTTCCTACCATCACTGCAGTACTTTGAAAACTTCAGCTTCTGGCGTCAGAAACAAAAGCCAGAGTTATCATACATTTTGAGAAGGAGATACAGAAGATTTGGTACCACATATATATCATGTTCTATTAGGAGTTTACAGATTGCTTTGTTGATAGTGTGAAGTTTTGTGTTCTTGCACTGCATTGGTGCTTCGGTGTTTAAGTGCAGTTTCCTTCCAGATTAGGAGGGGAGCCGTACAGGCATCTAAATGTGGATGCCTACTGCTGTCAGAGAAGCCCAGAGGAATCCTAGGCGTTCACAAGAGAAATACAGGCATCCAAGAGACATGGGCCTTGCTGGAGTAGCAGTTGGCACGTGCCCTTAGTGCCTAAAATGGCACCAGAAAGCTGTCCTGAGGATCTGAACTGCTTTGTGTAACTGATGGTTGGCTGATTAGATATATGTCAACATCTATTGTAGCAACAATACCAAGATTTGAGGTAACAACTCCACTACTAGTAATGGAAGATGAGGTTGGTTTTGTTCTAGCCCATGAACATTAGGAAAAAGATTTTCACAGAAAGGGTTGTTGGGCACTGGCAGAGGCTGCCCAGGGAGGGGATTGAGTCACCCTCCCTGAAGGGGCTTAAGGGACGGGTGGACGAGGTGCTGAGGGACATGGTTCAGTGTTTGATAGGAATGGTTGGACTCAATGACCCGGTGGGTCTCTTCCAACCTGGTGATTCTATGATTCTATGGCTGGCCACGTTCAAGGTGTACATGCTAATTCAGTTTCAGTGTCTATCCTTACATGTACCTACGCAATTTCAGGGAGCCAGGAGTTGGAAACATGGTCTCCAAAAGGCAGTTCTTTTGGATGATGAGGGCAAACGGCCTGGAGTTGCACCAGGGGAAGTTTAGACTGGATATTAGGAATTATTACTTCATGGAAATGGTTGTCAAGCACTGGAACAGGCTGCCCAGAGAAGTGGTGGAGTCACCATGACAGAGGTATTTAAAAGACATGTAGATGTGGCGATTACGGACATGGTTTAGTGGTTGACTTGGCAGTGTTGGGTTAAGCTTTGGACTCAATGATCCTATGGGTCTTTTCCAACCTAAATTATTCTATGATTCTATTTTGGAACTCTGTGCGTGCACAGTTGTTGGTGTGTGTATTTTTCTGAGTGTTTGACTACTGTAACATGTTACTAACCTACACCAGTTCTGCACATCAACAATGCACTGATGTACCCTCTAAAACAAGGATTCTGCCATGTATGTCAAACTCCAGGTTCAGTGATCCTTCATCTTTTACTCCCCGCTGGAAAAGTAATAATAAAATTTAAAGAAACAAGTTTAAGTCAGTAAGGTGCACAAACACAGTTGTTTGCTGGTCCAGACCCCACCCTCCTCAATCTGTGTCATAGGCAAACTAAGAAAAATAAACTATGAGAAAGATAGTGAGCAAACCACGTTCAAAGCATTCTGAATCCTTGTGTTCTCTGAACAATACCTCTTTCACACCTCGGCATTATTACAAAGCCTCATGCAAAGCTTCCTTTCCTACCACTTTGCTAAATAGCAGTTTTAGCAGAACTAGACAGCTGCAATACTAGCAAAAATAAAATTGTTAATTGCTACTTTTACCTCAGTAGTTCCAGAGCCAACAGAGAAGAACAAATAGGAAAATCAGGACTGGCAAAGTGCCACACTTTGGAAGCACACACACTACAATGACTACCATGAGACGTCTGCAAATCTTTTCTTTTTTTTTTTGCATATTTTCTTCTTAAAGTGGAAATAATCCTACTGGATAGGATACAAATAGAGACCATATATATGGATAGTGCAGTACTAGTGCTGGTTTTCAGGAGAAAGGAAAAACCCTTAAAATGACTAGGAAAGCCTTCATTTCTTTGGATTGCAGTAAGCAAACCTGACATGCATCCACAGCAGCAGCATAACTGGACTTAATAAGAAGGTTCTTAGCACTAGAATATAACATTTAAAAGTGCAAAAGAAAAGATTAACCCATTTTTAAAGAAACATGAACAATACCACAGACTCCTGTAACAAAAAAGATGGACACTTCTTATTACAACAAGAGATTTTCTTGACTCACTTAAGTCTAATTATTTAACTATTTGTTTTTATTTTACTGTATGATTTCATTATCTTGTCCTGTGTCATGTATTATTGCTAAGTTACGTTCTTCATATAAAATTCATAAGGAAATTGTATCTTCCTAAATTTAATCACTTTAATTGTTTGTGGTTTAAAATTGTTTTAAATTACTTCTTTTCATTAAGGACAGTGGTTTTACCTAGTACTCAAGAGCTGGTATCACGACCTCACCATCCTTTTTGGCTGTCTCCAGGAGACCACCCTGCAGAACTCTTCAGCACCAGAAGTTTATTGTGATATATGCTTGGATATAGTATATCAAAAAAAGCACTTTTATATTTAGAATATAATAAAATATTTAGGTTTCTACCTAGACAAGTTTGCACGTAACAAGATTTCAAGCAACACAAGAGTCATTTATAAAATCCACTCCTGTATAACAAACATACATATTCTAGGATAGGTGGTTCTCTGGCAGCAACAAAACACAAGTTGGTGTTGATTCAAGGGCAAGATTACAACCGTGAGGACTGAAACAACGGAAATGCGAAAGCTTCAGACTAACCACATCCAGAGCAAAACAAGTAAGAAGTGTTATCACCCAAAGTTGACACCATACTTTGTTGCAGTGAATTGGCAATTCCTGAAAACAAAACTCTGCTCAAAGTCATTAAAGGGGCCAAGCCACCTGACTGCATCACTCTGCCCCTTTGAATCTGTATGTCCCAACAAGTACTGATTAATCAGGTGGTTTATTAGATATGACAGTTCCCAGAGTGAGGACGAAAGATCATATCAGCACCAAAGCCGACTGATTTGATGGCATTTTACAGTAGGAGGAATAAAAGAAGTCTTCAGTCTCAAAGAACATATGATTTTAGAGTAAGGCTTATACAACCCCAAAGGATCTGTTTGTGTGTGGTACTGCAGGGTGCTCCGTGCATTCGGCTGCTAGGTAAGCCCCCAAGCTCCTCCATCTGACAAGTGGTCTTTACGACTGATTTTTCCCTTAGTGGCATAAGATACTTAACAATCAGCTACAGCCAGAGATTCAGTACTGAACCAAAATGAAAACAACACTGTAAAACAGAAACAAACCAAAAACTTAAATGAAAGAGACATGGGCAGGGATTGGAAAACAATAACAATGAAATAATCTGGTTTTAAATTGAGGACATTCACAATGAAGCAAGTGTGCAAAAGATGCAATATGGACAATTTTGGTATTTGGCAAGAGTTCAATACTTGTCATGACCTGGGGAAACCAAATCGACCTCCTGTGGAGGCAGCTGCAGACTAACGTATTATCACAATGGCAACAGAGAAGGGGTCACCATGAAGTGAAGGAGACATTTGGAGTGTGTCCTAAATTAAGGAGGGGGAAGGGGGTCTAATATCACCGAAAGAGCAGGAGGGTATCTAGATCCATTAATCTTCCTGCTGGGTCACTCTATGTGGCTCAATTCAAACTGCACTCTGGGACTTCCTTAGCATTTATATTGTTGCAGACTTAAAATGGATATCACCATGTGGTAGATGACATTTTAGGTAGCTCATCTTCGATGTTGGAGGAAAGGCCATTTAAGTAACTACACACATACAGGGTGGACTGTCTGTACTGGAGTAATATATGTTCTTTTTTTTTTTCCAATACTAGACCTTCACTGTAGAGTTTCATTGTAACAGATGATATTTCATCAACTTATTTACCATGACACTGATCAAAGGCAACCACCAAGTAGCAAGACTGATGCTTCAATAACTTTTCCCACCAAAGAAGCAAAATTGTAAGCTCTGTGGTCACAGAATGCACAGACTACGGTGCACCCCAAGGCAGTGCTACAGAATTACATAAATTTGTAGACAGAAAATTATTTTACAACCAGTATTTAATACTATATTCTAGCTTTTCATATTAGGACTGTTTACAGGACCTTAACTTACTATGACATTAACTTGCTGAACAAAATAACTGCACAACATTGCGTAATGCTTAATTTAGGAGAAACTGCTAAGAGCTTTATCTGGAGTATTTATTTTGCTATCTACTGTGATTATTAGGCCATATATTTAATTAGCTGTCAAGAAAGAGATCTAAATGTTTGGGCCACTGCTATATGGAAAACTAATACTTGTGAGAAAAGTGGAATTCTGCCAGAGCAGACAAAGATATTGATATTGGCTCTGACAAAGACTATTAAGCCTTTTTCTTGTATCAGTCCCATTCAACATTGCCCATTTATCTCTCTTCAAACTATAAAATGTCAATCCTCTACAACATATGGTGAAAAAAAAATCAGACATCAAAGACCTATTTAACAAAACAAATATAAACAATAAAAGCAGAAACTCAGGAACTGGCTATCCAGGGGAAGAGTAAAGCCTGTTCATCAGACAAACTACTTTTGGGAAAGATGGGTGCCTTTATGCAATAGACAGGCACTTTAAAGATACATTTTCTCAAGACAACAAGACAATTACCTGACATTTTATTTTTAAATCCAGGGGTCTAGATCTGTTTGAGTTTCTCAAAGGCTTAACACTCACTCTGCTACCAAAATAAGAAACTCCACAACAGACTGCAAGTTTTTTAAGGCAATATATATATTTTCTCTGCGTGTGTTTTCTTATGTGTAAGCTATAGATATCTGAAAGACAAAAGAGCCACAAAGCATCCAAACGACAGGATACAGAGCAACCTAGTTTCAAGGAAACCAACTACAACTGCATTGGGCTTTCCCCTCAGGGCAGTACACAGAAATTCACTACTGTGTTATCTCAAGTGAAGATGCTATTAATTTCAACACAGCAAAACTTTTGTCCTGTTACTTTTAACTCAAGAACAACTGTCCAATACAACTGTGCTTTCTTCCACCTGTATACAGGTGCTCTTTCACCTTCTCTACAAATGCTTTACCTGTCAAAAAGAATATTTTTATCTGAAACGGTAGCACTTCCTCATTTAAACATTCTCCTCCTCATGTTTTTACACACTCACAACCTCTAAACCAGTATGTATTTAGAGTGGAAATTCATGTATTAAGTTTGCATTTCGTGGCTTTCTCAGAAAAACATACATATATTCAGACTAGCAGTTCTGATCATACAATATTTGGCCACACTTAATACAGAGCCTGAACCCAGAGACAATAAAATCTCTAGAAAAACTTTGGAACAAGCAATCAGAAGAGCGTGATCCTATGAGCATCCTCACCAAGAGAGGTGCATCAGCATGTACTCATACTGTATTAGATTCTAAAAAAATCCAGTGGAAAAGATATTAATAAATGCTGAAAAGTAAAGGGAAAGTTTGAATCACAGACAGCACTGTGACAGACTCAAGATCAACAAACTACAAAACATAGAAGAAAGCTGGGATTCACTAACTCCAGCACTCGCTACCATTTGTTTACTGATGAGAAGCTTTAAAAATAGCAATTGCTTGGAATATATTCTCGGCTTCTCATCAATTACTTGTGAAAAGATCCTCAGAAACTGGGACTTCCAGCTCTCAGAAAACATTCTGCTGTTGGAGACAGAAAACAAATACTGCACAATCAAGTCAATGGAAGGTTTGCCACACATTTTAAATGATTTCACAATCGAGACCATAAGCAGCCAGGCCACCTAATATGTGAGTTGCTACTCTCTGAAGCCTTGTCCATGCACTTATTTCTTAACTCCTTCGTTTTAGTCACATGCTACTTTTACAAAGGTGCAGGAGACAGCAGCATCCCCAGTTTTCCATGTAAAATGGCAAGAAGTCAAGATCCAAGAAAGCAGTAGAGAGAGTTACAAAAGATACACAAAATAAACACAGTTAAAAGGAAAACATTTCTAAGCTGCTACATTTCTCTCAAGTTCTAGTATTATATATCAGTCTTAATTATGGAAGATTCATCTTTTTCAGATTAATACACCTGCCAGGCAACCCCACGCTTACCGTAGCCATGCCTTCCCTAACTGCAAATAACATTTCTTCTTGCAGCCAGCATTAGGAATTCGATCTTTACAGTATATAACACTTATAAGATTTTAAACTCAGATAATGCCACTTCAAAGTTAAAGCATGATAAATTAGTGATGGTGAATTATTTAACTCAGTCATTGGTCTCTTCTGCTCTGTACTTCCAACTACATCAACTTCCCCCAGTGCAAGTCAATACTGAGCAGCACTTTTAGTCTTGGGTGAAGTTTACGTATCTGCACAAAGCAAGACCAAGGATACTATTTCCACTAAATCCCTCCTTAAAAACAGGCAAAAACCTGGTAAAGCCAGGTATGAAGGGCTGGCAGAGAAGAAGTATGTACCCCAGAAAGCAATAAAAAATACTGGAAGAGAGACTGGGCATGCCAGTGGGACAGATGGTTCAGAGGGAATGAGATGATTCTTTAGAAAATAATTAAGTAAAAGCATAGACTAAGAAAAAAATCAGATGAAAGAAAAAATAGCAAAAGCGGGGAAAAAGAAAAGCAAGAGGTAAAGGGGAATAGAAAAAGTACACAAACATCCATCAGAGATGACACAGGTATAAGCTGATCCTGCCCTGGGCAGAAAGATTGACTATACGAGTGGCTGAGTCCCCTTTGGCCTTGCTATTGCATGTTCAACTTCAAAGGGGCTTTGTGTGGGACTGCAGCTTGTGAAGCAAGGAGGAACTTCAAAAACCAGCAGTACTGGCAGCCATGGCCTAAGGACATAATATTCTCCCTCCTTTGCAGCAAGTCGGCAGTGCATGTTAGTAAGGGATTACGTTTGCGTTGAGCGTGTAGGCATCACTAAAATAATTCACAATGCTGGGAATTGGACCTTATAATCCTAGGTGTACACTCAAACTCCATATTGGAAATGTAGCACATTATGCATTCAAGAATCCTGCTCTCTTCCTCGACACTTGACTCAGGCTAGTATTTCTGTCATTTAAGGTTACCCTTTCATGAAAACCAGAAAAGCATCCTCATCGTGTCAAGGACACCAAGCACTTCAATTACAAGAACTATAAAAATCATCAATGTTCCATGAATCTTATTCATTACGTTTGTCAGCTATATTACTTTTACTCAGTTAAGTACTAATAGAATAAAGAAATATAGTCTTGACACTACAAACACAGACTTCATTTCAGGAAATGCAAATCCTTTGTCTAATACATTTACCAGAAGAATGAATCGCCACTGAAACTTGGGTAGCCATGCCTTTAAAGCCTACCTAGGAGAGACAGCAGATTTGGACTGTAATCAGAAATGCTACAAAACATTTAAACAAAAGAAAGCAAAAATAAATTAATAGTACCATAGTTCGAGCTATTCTAAATCACTACTATAATCCCGGTAAATGGAGCTTGTGATACAAAATACTTTCCTAAAAACTAAATAATCTATTGAGATACACATTGAAAATTCACACGCACGCACACCTGCCACTCTTCCCAATGCATAATTCGTGAAGCAGCTGTGACTATCTGGTCTCTAAAAAATAACTATTAGATTACAAGGACTAACTTCATTTTAGATTGATCCAAACTTCATTTAGGTCATCAGGCTTTGCCACAGAACGACAAAATCTATCTTCGACTTCTGTAACCTGTACATACAATAGTTTTCATGCTTCTAAATGGCAACTGAAACATGCAGCATCTTTTCTGTCTTAAGTATCATCAGCTCTAGAGTGAGAAGTAAAGCAGGGGACCTGACATTCTTGGGACACCGTCTTCTATAACCGCTGTATTTTACGATCACACTCGTCTCGAATAAGCTCAATGTTATTTAAAGTGAAAAAACAGTCATCCCCAAACTAGTTAACAATCTAACCCACAGTGCCGCATTTGCAATTCAGACAGTCAATAAACAAAAGCTGCGGATTTGGACAAGATCTTTCACACCTCGCTGATGTGAATCACTCCAGAGTCGAACTTCAGACCACATTCCTTTCCCCATCTGCGTGAACCATGTTAAGTTGGCAGCCTGATCTCCAACAGCCACGTTACACATTTTGGAAACGCAGAACGCGTGCCACGGTCACACTGCCAAACCGTCCCTCTGCTCAGGAGTGCCAGCTCCACCTGGAACTGCCTATACATTTAAAATCTATATCGTGTAGCTTCACCTGTATGGAACACATACGTAGCCAGCACCGATACTTTTTTCTCTCCCGAGACATGCTGCAGGAGAAAGCCACAGGATGAAGCGCCTCTAAAATAAGTAAATACTGATGACTTACAGGCAAGTTGTATCCCCGCAGCTAAATATCTGCACTCTTGCAACCGGTAACTCATCTGAAACCCGACTGGCCATTGTTCTCGTTCTTGCTTTGGGGAGACACCTCCCCGGCAGCCTCTCCCCGGCGCGCTGCAGGCAGGCGGCTCAGCCGCTCGGCTCCCTGCCCGCACCCCCTGCTCCCCGACAACTTCCCAGCCGCGCCCCCTTCCCGAGGGGCGGAGGGGCGAGGCAGAGAGGGGCAGCCAATTCCCCTTCGCCCCCAGCACTGGCTGGGATGCCCCGCACCAAGAGTCTTCGCCATCCCGCATCACTGGTCGGGATGCTCCGCACCGAGCCGCCCCGCTGCCCCCAGCACCAGCCGGGATGCCCCGCACCGAGGGTCCCATTTGTCCCCTGGCACCAGCCAGGATGCCCTGCACCAAGGGTCCCATCGCCCCCATCGCTGGCCGGGATGGCCCGCACCAAGGGTCCCCTTTGTCCCCCATCACCGGCCGGGATGCCCCGCACCGAGGGTCCTCGCCATCCCGCATCACCGGTCGGGATGACTCGCACCGAGCTGCCCCGTTGCCCCCATTACCAGCCAGGCTGCCCCGCACCGAGCTGCCGCCCCATCACCGGCGGGGCTGCCCCGCACCAAGGGTCCCCCTCGTCCCGCAGCACCAGCCGAGATGCCCCGCACCGAGCTGCTCCCATCACCGGCCGGGATGCCCCGCCCCGAGCTGCCTCATTGCCCCCATCACCAGCCGGGATACCCCGCACCGAGGGTCCCCTTTGTCCCCCACCGCCGGCCGGGCCGCCCCGCCCCGCCCCCTCAACTCACCATAAAGAGGCGAGGCGGGCGAGGGGTCGCGGCTCCCCTCCGGCGGGGAGCGGGCGGGACGCTGCCGGCCGCCGCAGCCCCTTCCCCCGCCGCCCTCAGCGCGTCCTGCCGCGGCCCCCGCCCCCGAGCCCGCGCGGCGAGACCCTCCGGGGGCGGCGAGCGGCGGCGGCGGCGGCGGGGCGGGCGGAGGTGACCTTCAAGCCCGGCGGGGCCGGGGGGCGGCGGGAGGAGGCGGCGGCGGCGGCAGCGGCGGCGAGAGGCGCTCGGGAGCGAACTGCGGCGGGGCTGCCCGGCGGCTCCGGGAACGCCCGGGAGCGGCGGCCGCGCGGCGGCGCCCGGACACCCCGCGGGGCGGCGAGGAGCCGGGCCGCCCCCCCCACCCCGCCCCGCATCCCCGCCGGGAGGGACCTCCCCCCGGGAACAACTTGGAGCGACCCCCGGGGGACCGTCCCGGAGCGGGGCGGGATGTCCCGGCGGGGAGGGATGCGCGGGGCGCGCTCGGGAAAGCGCCGATTAAACCGGTGCCCTTGGCGATGCTCTGACATCCCTGCCTGCTTCCTCCCCTTCCTCTCGCCCAAAGGAAACCGAGTCTTACAAGAATTGTGCTGCTCCGCTAACGAGGAGAGCATCGCAGCGTCCCTGAACGCGTGAATTGCTGCTAAATCGGGCTGACGGCGGCTATTTATGAGAAAGTTCGGGGGGAAAAAACAAACCCTTCGGACCTGTCCGAACGCTGCCTTGTCCTTTTCGTAGAATCAGAGAATCACCGGGTCGGAAAAGACCTTTTGGATTATCCAGTCCAACCATTCCTATCTGCCACTAAACCACGTCCCTCAGCACCTCGTCCACCCGTCCCTTAAACACCTCCAGGGATCGGGAATCAACTCCCTCCCGGCGCAGCCTCTGCCAGTGCCCCATAACCCTTACTGTGAAAAATTTTTTCCTGATATACAGTCTGAACCTGGCGCAGCTCGAGGCCATTCCCTCTCGTCCTGTCCCCTGTCACTTGGGAGAAGAGCCCAGCTCCCTCCTCTCCACAACCTCCTTTCAGGTAGTTGTAGAGAACAATGAGGTCTCCCCTCAGCCTCCTCTTCTCCAGGCTAAACAACCCCAGTTCCCTCAGCCACTCTTCGTAAGACTTTTCAACACATTAGGTATTAATTCTGTAATGATCAAACATTTTTTTTGTGCTGCTCAGCCTTCAGTTACAATAAATTAACCCCACAGAGATTTAATTCAACACTTGCACATGTATCAATCACGTATGGGTACTCTGAGGAGAAGAGAGATGTGCTACCCCCTATGGTCTACGAGCAAGGAGTTGTTTTAAGTGTACAGACAGAAAATTAAAACCCGTGGTAATGAGGATGCAAGCTTTAAATCACAAGTGTATGATACCTTAAAAAAACTTTATATGGATAATCTCCCTATAAATTCTTTCATCTGTGCAGAAAATAAATAGAGCCACAATATTCTCAACTGTAGATCCCACTTATGTATCATGTGCAGAAGTAACTCAAAAGCACATATCTATATCCCGATGCCTCTGCTTATGGCTTTGGGGCTTGGCCTACTTCTTTTCCTATTTTAAGGCCCAAGGTGTGATCCTGGATCCCCTAACTACGTCACTCAGTGAAACTGCTCATGGACATACCTTTCTCAAGCCACAGCTGTTTATGGAGCTGGGTTGCTTCAATCAGTAAGTTCAGAAATCATCATTCCTCATCAAAGATACAGCAGTGTTAAACTAATGGCTGGAGACCTTTAGCTCCTCATTGTTTAAATCTGTCAGATGACCAATATGTATATCAGACATACATTTTCAGGATCAGACTTGAAATTATGAGGTTATTGGAACAGATTCTCTCAAAATGTGCTACACTGTGACCCGGGTAGGCTGGTCCCTGTTAATTTAATTTAAGGAGCCCCGGGATGGATCTTTAAATCCATTCCATGGCTTTCCTGTGTTTCTTATTTCAGGCTTCAAAACAAAAGCGAGTATGGGAGGCCGATGCGTCCAACAAACCTAAATGGGCCATCAAACATTATGCTAACATTCCTTAAACAGCTACAAAATGATTTTGCAGTGGGTAACTTTGGTTTTCCTTGCAGCAGAAGATATCTAAACCCATATCCACTAATCTGTTCTTGAGTAGAAGCTTAGTGACTATAAATTAAACAGAACGCTGGCAAAATTTCTTCAGGTTTTTCTTAATCTGTATTTACAAGAAAATAATTTTCAACATTTTGATTCAATAATGCTGACTACTTTGGTAGGTTTGCCACACAGCCAAATACCTCCTACTTTATCTATGCTATCTTTAAGACTGAACTGATAAAAAAAACGTGAAAGACAAACTTTCATATAAAAAATCCCTACCTTTTGAAGATACATGCTCATGCAATATGAGCCAAGCTTTCTTCCTGGTGAAGTTTTGGAATTGTTGCCATTCAGTTCTTCAGGGTAAATCCCAGCTCACCTAAAGCATTGACTGGTTCAGAATAATATTGGAGTCTGTCACCCGTACACTTAAGGACACTTGCAGAGGACCATGCAGCCCCAGGGTTATGACACAGAGCAAGAAAGGGCTATCCCAAATGAAGCAGCCTGTTTTCTCATAGATTTTCAAAGTGGTATCAAGGATAAGACTCACAAAGATTTTGGGGTATCTCAATGTCTTTCAAAATCTGACCTGTAGCCTTTCAGCACCCGCTCACCTGCCTGTGATGGATCACTGGAATTATTTCTCTAGCCAGCTAGCAGCATCAACAGTGAAAAATTTAAAACTATTTTTAGTGCTAAAATAATAAACAAGTGAAGCTCATGCAAATATGTGAGCTATACTAAAGTCCTTCATTAAAGAACACAGAGATCTCACAGACTGGAATTAATAAAAAGTTCCTTTTAAGTATTTGAGCATTCCTGTTGAGAAGTGAACACTCACTGGAGTATGAAGGACTACTCATAATATTAAACCAAAACCCCATCTAAGTGTTTCTTAGTCAAATATGGCCCTGAGTACAGAAACAGGAGTAATTTAAATGACTAAAACAGAGCTTGGCTTTTCGGGCCTTAATACCTAGATATTCTCCATTGGTGTAAATACTTTCCAAAAGTTTCTCTTGAGTTATTTTTCATACCCGTTTTCCCTTTGGTCACGTCACGTGAAAAAACTTTGAACTGCAAGTTGTATCTTTCTGAAAAGAACTCCATACTCACAAGTCTGACACCATTACTATATAGAAGGCTCCCAGCTGAGGGTAAAGTTTTGGTTTGGTTAGTACCTATAGGAAGAAATAATTGTTGACGAGAAGTCATGACAGATAAATTATGAGTGGAGAAATAGAAGCCAAGAGAGACAGCATCATACAGACAGCGGCAGAGAAGAGAACAGCAACCAAATACTCTATTTCCTGTTCCAGAGCTACATACATTAAAATATTTTACTTTCTAAACATGATGAATGCAAATGTACCTGTATATATATACCTGAATGCCTGTATATCTCTTAGACAAGAACTGCCTTCAGTAAGATATCTTGTGATTTATTCATCATTGTAATACACAGGGCATTTAAAGCATTTGATAAAAAATAATGTTGGTGATTCTACTCTAAAGTCATAATTGTGTGAAGCATAATTCACAGTGATTTCTGTAGGAAACATTAGCACAGAAAATACACACATATAAATAAAAAAATTGTTTAGCCATGCAGTTAAACAAATTGGCTTTGGAAGGAGATATTTTGCAGTTTAAAGCAAATTATCAATACCAAGAGAACAAAATTAACAGCAGGTAGTGAAATGCTCTGTTGAAACACAATGAATTCCCAGAACGAATTCCCAGTCAGGAAGTAATTCCTAAAATCTTTTAACAAATTTATTTTCTGAATAAAAGCCAATTTCAGATTTTCTTGAAACATTTTTCCCTTTCAAGTAAATTTTGTTCAGAATTTATTCTCAAATTATCTTTTTTTTCCAGAGAGTATTAGAAACAGAACTGGCCTGCAATTATTCTAATTGAGAGGCACCAAGGTTCTGATAAAAAAGAATAGGGTTTGCACCTTTTTCAAGACAACAGCTGGTCAGAAAAAAAGAAAAATAGCTGTTGTTATTTTCTTATCTGCTCAATTCTGGAACAGATGGACTACCTTGGAGTAGAAGACTCACACTGCAAAACTCAGAGCTTGTGGCGTGCAAGGTAGAGCAGGTAGATCCTGAAGATCAAAGTGAGGTGGCAGTAAGGAGTATACTACAAGGCAAGTGTGGCTGCGTAAAACTTAATCAACCTAATAAACTACTTGAAATTGCTAGACAAAAAAACAACAGTCAAAGAAGGAATTACTTAAGAAAAGTATTCAGTGAGCAGAAGTTTCCCCAGCTCTACTGAAATATTTTCATCTTCCTTCTTCTTTCATGTACCGTCATGATCTTTAGAGGCTGTAGTGATAAAGGTTTTGCCAGCTAACATCTAGGCCATCTGTTTTGTCTGCGATCACCCTGTTTAGATACTCAAACTTGTTGCGGTCATGCACTCAAAACTTTTACTGGCCCCTCTCCCACACATTTTTGCAATACAAACTAGTAGCATCCTTATTTTCAACTACACAACCTTCTCCTTATGAACCCTTTTCAATGTTATCCAGACCAATAGAGTCACTGCAAATGCTGCAAGACTAAATTCTGTACCTGGTAATATTTGGGAGGAGCACTGGCAGCAGAAAATCCGTGATTTGCTTTCAATCACCTAGTCAGCACCTGGAGGCAAGAAGATAGTCTTTCTCCTTGTGTAGCTTTTGAAAAACAGAATTAAGCAGATTACAGCAGATTGCCTACAGGTTCTGGGAAGCGTTACTCAACAGAGCTTGGGTTAAGAATTGCCTAACACTACCTAAACTGTAGTTCAGACTGACAACATCAACCCACATGTAACACAGGAAACCAAACGGGCCTGTACGCACAAAGAAACATTGTTAAGCTCAGTGCTTGGTGTCTTGTCTTTAGAGCTAATTTGTTGTTCAATACTGCAGTTATATGGGGGAAAATGATATGTGATGATTACTGCAGTAGGAAGAAAAAAAAAGGTTTCATTGCTTTAAAATAGACAGTAAAGAAAATAGATTTACAAAAAATAGAAAATTGATCTAAAGAAAACAGATCTATGGTATGTGGGAGATGAACTGGAAGTAAAACATGATGATTTCTTGAACAAAATAATTGTTCTGCACGGCAGACTATGTAAATGCTGCAGATGCTGTAAAAAAAGAAAAAAATCAAGAGAAAAATCATAAAAAAATTTATAAGTCTTCAAAACGTAAAGTCTCTCTGTATTTGTAAGAATACTATAAATAGTACATACATATTTAATGCTTTAAAAATTCATAATGTATTTGCAGCAAAGAACATCTATAACACATCCACAACCGCTGGAAATGTATTCCTTCATTTTAAGGGCAGTTCATTTCATTACCAATGGTAAGTGAACACAAAAGCCATTTGCAGTGAAATATGCAGGCTTACAGTAGAGCAAATCCATTTGTGGTGGTTGCTGATGTATTACAAATTTCAGTGCCATAAACACTTCATGAATCATCTTCCAAAAAATTCTGAGGTTGGTTTATACTTTAGTAATAGTCCACTGGCAGTTAACCCTTCCAACATTCCCAGGCAGGGTAGCCTTGGATGATTTGGAAACAGTATGTTTTTTCTTGAAAATCACAGCAAAACACAGAAATCCTGCTGTGGGATACAAACTTAAGGAAATGGACAAATCAACTTTCACCACAAAACATGAAAAAAAAAGATAGAATCATAGAATAGTTTGGGTTGGAAGGGACCTTAAAGATCATCTAGTTTCAGGCCCCCTGCCATGAGCAGGGACATCCCACCAGATCAGGCTGCTCAAAGTCCCATCCAACCTGCCTTTGAACACCTCCAGGGATGGGGCAGCCAACGCTTCCCTGGGCAACCTGGGCCAGCGCCTCCCCACTCTTGTGGTGAAGAAATTCCTCCTTATGTCTAGTCTAAATCTGCCCCTCTCCAGTTTAGATCCAGCATCTGGAGCCTTGTTTTCTAGATGATGGGTTGAATAAGGACAATGATAGGAGCTCTGGAGTGGTTACACTGGATTTGTCTTGTGCTTTGTAAAGAAAGAATTATTTGCTGTGTATCAAATACTGGAGTCCGAAGACTTTAATGCTTTTGTCTTGATGTCAGAAGGCAGCATTAAGATAGGGTTGCTCCATTGCTGTTGTTATATTTTTGTTTATACAGTTATACTTAGAAAAATAATTCTGGGATGTTTGACTGAAACATTTAAGTTACTATTACATTTAGGTTTCAGGTTTTGGTCCCAAGGAACGAAATTAACTATACTGTCACATAGATTTAACATCTTCTTAATTAGAAAATTATAGTTATTTTAGTAGAATCTTTAAGCAGAAGGATAATACTTTTACTTTTAATGCCCCAATAGCAGTATCTTCATGTACTCATATCTTATTATCTGTAAATTAGAGCATTTCCAACTTATTTGTCTGCGATAAAATGTTAATCCATTTCATTTTTCTCTCCCCTGACTTTGACTTTTAGCATATGTAAAATTTCTCTTAAGAAATGTCTCAAAGAGACAACTGCATGCCCAACTCATCAGCATCTACCGATTTTCATCTCTGCTTTATCTTCAAGTTATTTTGAGAGTGCCTTGGGACTGGAGACTGTTCAGATAGGACTGATAGCTTATATTGCTTTATATGTGGAAAAAGGGTTGTGCTGGTTTAACTGACCTTTACTTGCGGGAAAGTTACAGGTCTGCCTGTTGTCTTTTTGTTATCCTATGTGGATGGATTGGCACACAGATTAAACATTATCAGGTTCTGTGCTTCCCTTTTTATTTTCATTTCCATTTATGTTTAGGCAAGGCTATGTAAATGTTGAAAAGAATTGTTATAAGCAGTGATGTAAGCATTTTTTTTTAATTTAAGTTTGGGACATGTGCAAGGGAGGAGGCATGCACTGCTACTTCAAGAACCAGAGCACAACTCCAGGAAGTTTTAATCCAGTTCCATCTCCATGTGACTCCTGAGGATGCCACTGCCACAAACCCCTTCCTCTTTCTCTTCAGCTCTCAAGGGGTTTTCTTCCCTGTAAAATGAGAACCATGTTCCTGACTCTCTTTGTAAAATAGCTACTAGACTATTCAGCTGTAAACACACAGCCAGACTACTGAGGGATTCCATGCTGGCCTGTATGAACCACGCTGTCACTGGTCCAAGGAGTACACTCTTCTATTTTTAAGCAAATACTGCAGACACTGTAGAAAGGCTTTGTTGTTCTCAGCAAATATATGAGTACCTTGACAGACTAGAAGGCATCCTCATCTTCTCAAGATTTAGGTAGCAATTCATGGGGAAAGCATCTGAACTGGAGAGTCTACTTAAGCAATTTTAGAAGTTATTCAGGGTGTATTTGGTGCTGGAATACAGTGTCTTTAATACTTGCATTGCCATAGCAGGATTCAGTGTGACTGAAGGACTGGCAGTTTTTATGGTTTCTTAAAGTGTAAGGTTCTTACAATTATGCCATAATTAGTAAAATCTTTAATACAAAACCAAATGTGCAGGTTTGGAATTCCTTTTCCATACTTGCAAATTATGCCGTTTACTCTTTGTAGAGCTGTCTGAACAAATTGGCATCTACAACATCTTCAGAACGTGCTAACAGTTTCATCAATACCTCTAACTTCTCACCCTACATTTGGGGAGCTATTTGACACCTACAGGTACATATATGCAAAGCTTCTAATTCTTACACAAAAAAATACTTATACTCAAAGACAGAATTTAAAAAAAAAACATTTTGTGAAAACTACTTGATTCTCAATGCTTCAAACCATGAGTTCCTAATTAGCCTTTGTAGTTCATAAATTACTAGATTTTAAAATTCCCGACTGCCCCTCGATCTAACGGTATGGTTTTAATATCAGTCTAGATACAAAATTTGATTTGAAGATAGAAAATCCTGGGGCATGGAGAAATGTAATTGATAACCACTTGCCTAACATCCCACTTGATTCTATGTTTGACAGCAGGGAAAGGATTTTAAACAGTTTTATCAACAAGAAATATGAAGGAACTATTGTTTAGCCAAGAGAAAGAGAAAGAAATTCCCTAGAAATAATGAAATATTTTCCAAAACTTTTAGCTCTGGCTTCGTATTGCTTTAAGCAGAGAATAAAGCTGAAAAGCAGCCCATTGTAATTAACAGAGGAAAAACCTGCAGAGGTGTGTTAGCTCACTTTTAAGGGTAGAAAGTCCCAGAAAATCCAAGAGATGCAAAAGTCTGATCTGCCGCAATCTCTGGCTACACGCCTTTGGGAACTACAGTTATAGAAACAGGTAATTTCTTTCTAGTATTTTTATCACTAATGTATTCACATCTCTGCTCTCATATGTGGAATTTATATTATATTCACAGAAATGAATTGAAATTTACTATTTCTTGGATTATCTTATTCCAGTTAAATCCTTGATTCATAAAGCAATTGCTGAAGATAAATAGAAGCTCATGAATTGTTCATAAACTGCAAAAATTCAGAAGTTAGAGATGAAAAATGTCAGACACACAACACCTCATCCATAGGCCATGAATTCAAGTCCAGGTTTGAGATCTGCAGAGACCAAGATGCATTTTCATCTTATCATCTGAAGGCTTTCTGGTAGCAATTGTGAACTCAGTTTGTACCCTCGGTTCCATCCTTACAGGATAAGTGGCCACATAAATAATTCACTGAAACTCTGGAACTTGACAGAAACAAGAAGTTGTGAAATGTAAAGACTCCTTCATCCATCCAACTGTATTATAAACAGCACACATGAGCTAATTTTCTAACCTTTACTAAGCTTTATGTGAAAAAAGATGCACAGGAGTTCTTGCCCATTTTTAATAAAAGAAAGTTCCTCAAATATCAATTCTTTCTAATAATATACTCCTCTAGAAATACCACCTCTGAGGTTTTTATATCCTTTATTGGAAAACTATTAGGAAAACCTCCTCACCAGGGAACTTTGGCTATGCAACTGTTAAACTGCTTCTCCTTAAGTGAATAATTTCTGCCTTCTGTTGCTACATGGGAGTATTTCAGAGTCAGACTTACTTGAAAGAAAGCATAGAAGAGAACAGGGGGACATGCCACTATTTATTTTAGTTTTTCATGTTTCTTGTATTATCGGTGAGATTAATGGGAGTTTTAACAGAATGTGATAAAGTGTGGCACCTTAAGCTATATTTTATGAAACATGAGAGAGAAGACATGGAGATCGATCCCCAGATGGTAAACAGCATTCATAAAGTGATTCTGTGCATTGTAGAACAGCATTCTTAAAGTGGTTCCATAACACTTGAACCACTTGATCTCAGAATTTTGGTGCTAATGACTGTTAACTCACAATGTTGTGAAGGAGAACTCACCAGCACTGTTTGAGATGAAGAGACATTGAAGGCCACTAGTGCTTATATAGACCGTGTTAAAAATTAAGTGTACATGGATAGTCAGTAAGCTTATTTCTTATAACTACATCTATGGAGCCAGAGGTTTAAATAAAACAGATTTTTATAAGAATTTATGCAAATTTAAATACTTTGCCTATGCTCAATCTGTCAGAAGAATTTTCCTGAGAAAGTGATAGAAAGTAGGCATTTATTTTTTGCTTACAATATTGATTATGTCATCACCTTGAAACTTTAATCAAAATACATGTAGGATACTTATGGACCAGTTTGGACCTGCACAGTATGCTCCTGGAGAACTGTGCCCATGTACCACCGTTCACTACACTGCATTCATATTTTCAGAAGTTAAAAATAACAGCTGACTTACTTTTCTACTGCTCTTTTTTGAACAAGTCAAAATTTAGCCTACTGGTAACCAACAGGCTGTCCAGATGTAGACAAGTCAGGAGGTAATCTGAGAATTGTCCCTGTGCTAAATGTTTTCATTAAAATAAACCAAGCAGCACTCCTTAGGGCACTTGAGCTTACAAAGAGTCAATGCACAAGCATGCAATATTAGGCAACAGTATACAGCTATGGCTATTTCAGGATACCTGTATTAATAAAGACAATACTTTTTTGATAAGATTTCCATTGAAATAATCAACTAGAAGTGATGATAGTCATACTGCAGCAATATAACACACTTCAGTACATTGATACATACCAAAGATTGTCTAAAAGGTATTTACAGCCAGCCAATGAATCTAGAAAATATCCCATCAATACACAGATAAAAAAGATGCTTAATATGGTTTTACGAATCACCTTTGCGAATTGCGCTTCTGCAAATAAAGACTGTATGGTGATTGCAGAACTGCTTTAAATATTGTAAAGGATTAAGCAATTATGTTTTTTTTATAGAAGAGAGTCAATTAAAAAAAAAAAAAATTCTCTTTTTCCAGTCAACTACAAAAACCTAATTATGAGTTAAAGTGCTAATGAACCTATAGTTATTTTATACAGAGAACAAGGCAGATTGTGACAGGCCAACCAGAACTCTGCCTGACAATGTCAGAGAGAGTTCAACCAGGCACCCACTACTTGAGAAAAACCCTTTAGGTTACAGTTTATTCCTTGAGGAAACAATAATATATTACATGGCAGTAAGAGTTCAGCTTCCAAGGGGCTTGATCTTTTGCAGCTGAGAGTTAGGACCCTTAAACCACTTGAAATTCTATAGATTTTATAGAAAAAGTTGCATGATTAATCTTTAAGAGACTCTGTAAGGTTTTTCAATAATTGTGAGGGGCCACTACTAATTTTTGTTATTAACCTCATTTGATGGAAAGATAATTTGTTTCTCCATTAATGTTAATCTCTTTAAAATATTTCTAGTGGTTCTCCAATTAATCCATGCCCTTTATTTGATTGCAGGGAGGCTAACTGCAGAGCAAGATAATGCTTTTTAGAAGTATGTGTGGGGGGAAAAAAGGAACCTATCTTTAAAAAGAAGGCTTTCTTGAAGGAGAAGCATTTCACAAGTTTTATGTTTCCTGGGCCTGGAATTGGTAGACTATCATCCACATGAAAGGATTCCTAGGATAAAAGATTCCAGAAGCATACAAAGCTAAGATTTATATTGTACTCTTATACTAAACACAGTTAAAATCTTACAATTCTGTATAATTAAAAAAGAAAAAGACTTGATGGGCAGATATTTTCCTTGTAACTGGTGAGAAATAGATACTTGTAACATTATTTCTCTTTCCTTTTTCATATAATACTGGGTTTGCACTTCTGTAAGAGTAATGGCAAACCTCCACTTAGTGGAACTTGGTAAATATGGAAACATGATGGTGTAAACATCTAGTTTAGTTAATAAAACAGATGTAACACATCTGAACTCAGTGGCAATGAAAACAAAGACCTTTTGCAAGGACAATTGGTTTCTACAGTATTGAGGGAGTTTGTGTCAGCTTCATTTTAAGCTCAGCAGTAGAAACATTGATTTAATTAGGTAGGAAACAACGGAAAAGGCATGGAAATTGATTTGGGATGTAGACAGCACACATTTTTGGTGAGAGTTTTCCCTGAATTGCTGATTAACAAACCAGTTAGTGCTGCCATATGAGTAGTAGTAGTTCCCATATTAACAGAGAAGAACAGAAGACTCCCTATATCAAAGACCTGCTATTACTGCTTCCTGCACGTGCAGGCAATCAATATCAGAAAATTTCATGGCTATATCCGCAAGCCTCTTGTCACAGCTGTGAAGTCTGGTGGTACAAGGCCTGATCTTGTATGCCATATGCAGTTATTTCCATGTGCCCCAAAGTGGTTGCATAAAGCACACGAAATGCAAGGCAGCATATCCATGTTTTATATCAGCTTTTTTTAAACCTTCATAGGCATAAAGGGTTAATTAAAGCGAAAGGGAAAGAACAAATCAGACCCCAAAAGCTTTTCTAATGACCTGTCCACACAAATGCCACCACTGCAGCCCCTCAGCTACTAGAACCTTGCCACATAAACCTAATACTGCAGTGCAGCTTGTTAGGAAACTTTGTGGACTGGTCACACACAGGTCATTTTTTACGTAAATTGTGCTAACGAGCTAAAATGAAGATGGCAAAGTAATTATTTATAGAAAATTACAGCACCACGTACAGCATCCACTGTGCTTATTGCCCATAGTTGAACTTTTGCTGTCACCTGGTACGGATAAACAATAAATCTTTGCATTTACTTGCCATTTATCTCTGTCCTGCAAGTATAACTAGCACAAAACCATGGCATATGGTCCCCTCTTTCACCTTTCTGTTGACTAGAACCATGCACAGGTGAATGGCTCGCTATGTAATGCTAGCTGTCTTTTGAAGAATCATCTGCCCTGATTCCGTACCCAGCCAGGATACTAAACCTGTGTTTCAAAGATGCATTTGACTGCATATCAATGAAGTACAATGAATTTCATAACAATTATCCTTTATCTGTTAGTATTAAAGATCTATGCAAATTCTCCAGTGAGATGTAATTCTTCCAGAACACTGACAAAATCGCTCCCCCATATCCTTTTCTTGACTTCTCATCTTCTAGTACCTTAAATATGAAATTCTTGTGTTCATCCTCCATTTCTTCTTTATGTACACATTTCCTCATTTTCGTACTAGTAGCTTTGTTTCCTTGTACTCTATTTTATGTCTATCTTTTCACTGGACAACCTCTTATGAATTCAGCACCAAGAGTGAAAGCTCCACCATTTTAACACTCCTGAGTAGCAAAAGGAACAAGGAAGTTTTGAAGAGGTCTCATGATTTATGTACTGTCATTGAGCATTCTTCACCTTCTTTAAAGTGTCAGAAAATAATGAGGTGATGAAAAGTTTCTGAACCAGGATGTGAAAGGCCATGCACCAAGACATCACAGTATAGTAATCCACTCACAAATCCCCTTTGTATTCCATTTTTGATCAAAGTATTTCAAGGGTTTTAACAAAAGGATCACAGTAGAAGAAGAGTGGGCTTTACTACAGTAAGTAAGTTAGAAACTGATACAAATAACATTTTTTTTGTTACTATTAGTAGATATTGTTCATTTCTACAGTGTAAAATTATTTAAACCTCATGAACCACATGATTACCATTACTACAAGAATTTTGTTTTCATAAACTTTTCCAAACAAGGCTGAGAAGTACCATAAATCCATCTGAAGTGGATAGTAAGCCTATATAACAGTCATAGAATCATAGAATCACCAGGTTGGAAGAGACTCACTGCATCATCAGGTCCAACCATTCCCATCAATCACTAAACCATGTCCCTCAGCGCCTCGTCCACCCGTCCCTTAAACACCTCCAGGGAAGGTGACTCAACCACCTCCCTGGGCAGCCTCTGCCAGTGCCCAATGACCCTTTCCGTGAAAAATTTTTTCCTAATGTTCAGCCTAAACCTCCCCTGGCGGAGCTTGAGGCCATTTCCTCTTGTCCTGTCCCCTGCCACTTGGGAGAAGAAGCCATCACCCTCCTCTCCACAACCTCCTGGAGGTGAAGAACACAATCTGCTTTACAAACCTTTGATAGAGAAGATTAATTCAAGAAACAGGTGCAGCTTGTTTGATAATGGCTACCAAGACTTCACCAAGCTAAGCTTGGCTCTTTCAAGGCGCACCAGCTTGGCCAACAGGCTCAGCTCTGTCTTGCAGTGGGGCTGCTGGAGCCAACCAGAATCAGCTGGGAGGTTTTTCCTAGCCTTCTATAGTAGTAGATTGAAAACTACCTCCAATGTGTCAAATTAACAAACAATAAAACCCCATCAGAGACTTAGACAGTAATGCAAGGGAGAACTTTGCTGTTCTTAATCAAAAGTGCAATAATCTGTAAAATTGAATTTGCCCATATACTTTTTGAAGGCTTTCTAAATAAAAGCAATGGACTACTCATTGGGAAACCAGCAAGACTAAAAACTTAGAACAAGTATTAAAACCTACTACTATACAGTTTCAAATTTTTATCTTAACCAGATTTAAAATGACCAATCATAACAGAAGTGTTCATTCCTAAAGTATTGTTATTCACCAACTTTTTTGCTTTGTGAAATTTGACTTCAGAGAAGATTCTGGCTGCTGCACCTACTGGGACAGACCAGGTTGCTTACAGCCGTGACTGTGCCCTAATAGCCAGTTTATATTACTATAACCTCATCATGCTGTCAGAGAATTCCTATCTTATTTATACACCTGTAGGAAAATCAAGCCAGAGAAGTTCTGAGAAACCATCAAACTGTAAACCATTCTAAAGTAATCAAAAAAAAAAGGATCAGAATATTAAAGTGCATACACATACATCTGCTCCTCCAGTAAGGTTTGCATTCATGAGATGCAATGAACAAAACCACTACAAATTTCAAAGGAATTTAAAGTTATTTTACTACAGCATGTTAATAATAGAAAGACTATTCTTTGAAAGTAATAGAGCAGAAAAATAAGGCTAGATCTTGTCTCAGGTCATATAAGCCATCATTTAGAGACTATCAGTGTGTATTGGTTGTTAGAGGCAGTGACACAAAACTAATTTATGGTGACCAGGTAGAAGGCATCCAGCTGGAGACATTGTCTCCAATAATCAATGACAAAAGAGTCACCTCAGTTGGATTTTCACTGCAAAGTAAACCAGCTTCAGTACACACCACTTACCCACTCACTACTCTGGCAAAAAAAGAAAGGTTTAGGAACTTAATTAAGCCTGAAATTATGGAATATGATTGAATATTTGCCTATGAAGCAAGTGCTTTTGATGGAAAGGTAGGCTCATAATTTACCCAGTGGCTACAGGCACATACATTTTTCAGCATTCTAGCTGACAGTATCACATATACATGCAACTCCTCTATTTTCACTTAAAGTAAAAATTATGTGGAGCTGTGGCAAGCATTTGGAGAAAAATTAACAACAACAATGAGATGTGTTTAGCAGTTATGAGATTGCACAGTTCTTTACTATATGGAGCTCCAGATGATTCCCTAAACTGTCTTCTGTCTTAACACAGAGTAATATGGGATTTTGGAAAAGCTATAGGAGTAAATAGACACTATTGCTTTCATCTAGAACTTTGAACTGCTTTTGATAATCAGTCTGGTGACAATCACAGAAATTAGATAAAGTAAAAATTGCTTCCAATTTTGAAATCACTATCTAGATAAATCTAACTTTTATTTTATATGAAAGTCTTTTACACAAAATTCTCAAAGTGGTCACACAGGCCCAGCAGACTGTAGAAACTGGTTACACTCTACATTTAAATTTAGAATTATCTCTTCAGAGAGAATAAAACCAGAGCTCCTGCACAGTTTTAAAAGTATACTATCCAAAATTGTTTTATACAGAGAAGGATAAAGACACTGTGATTACATACTATTTTCATGCACTACAGTAGTTTTACCCTTAGTAACAAAACAAACAAAAAAAAAATACCATGTGTAATTTGGAAAACCATGCCTTGAACTGTTCCACAGAGATCACAGCATTGCTTTCTCTAAAACTCGCCTCTTTAACACTTATGAGTCCTACATTATGTGCTCCCCATTAATTCTTGTTTAATATGGAAGCAGTAAAAAGTTTAAGCTGGTATTGCTCCAGAAATGAATTATATATTTCCACTGAGGAAATAAATAAATAGATTGGAAAAAAGAACAGCAATGGAAGCGTGAGTAAGTGTCCCCTACAGTAATCCTGTGCCTTCTGTCTGATTTCCACCAATAACATTCCTGCAAAAGTATAGGCATGAAGTGCAGCAGAAAATGTCGTGCTTACATTGATGAGATTAAAGGACTATTATCTCACTTCCAAGACTATTTAGAACTGATTTTATGGCCCCTTTCCTCTGATGGGTTTCAAATTCTGATTAAAGAAAGGTCTTGGCTATAAAACCCATGCCTAAACATTGCCAGCTTTGGGTTCTGATTTCTTACAGGCTTTTTGTTGGAATCATACTCATATTTTACTAAAATAGTTGCACAAGCAAGCAAATATTCACAAATACCAGTGAAAATTTATCCTAAAGCAGGGAAAATAACTGATGACGTAATTCTTTCATCATAATCATATGAATTTTCTGACAATATATTGGCACTACGTAGAGGAGAGATCGAGGACCTGAGTCAACAGCAGAGGTACCACAACTTATTCAGTATGTTAACTTGTCAAAGTAAACAGCATATTTTTGCAGTATTATTCTTTTTTTTTTTCCTTTTAGAATATTAGGCTTAGAGGAATGTAGCAGCAAGGAGCCTGGTGCTGAAGATGTATCACAGTAGTACATGATCGGAAATGTTGCTTTAAAAATATGTTTCAAGGATAAAGTGTTTTAATGATACATTCCTCAAAGTCAGCACCAGCAGAAATTCCATAAACAATAACAGTAAAGAGACTGCATGTTCTACACTGACTTGCTAGTGACACTTTCATATGACAGTAGTAAAGCAGAGAACAATCTTTGACTCTTTAAATACAAATATACTATATAGTGAATAAATAAATGGAAAAAACATAGCATCTATGTTACTGTATTGTGTCTTCACTGAAATAAGCTGAAGATTCTTCTCACTGTACACACACTAGTCTAGGATTATTACTGGTTTTGAATGATTACCTTCTCTGTGTATACAAGCATACTAGAAATGCTTCTAAACATGCCCATTATTCTATTTTTTAGCATACAATCACAATCAGTTTTCAAAGTAATATGGAAAGGAGCCTAAACCAACAGCTATGATAATCTCTCATAATTATATACGGTCAAGAGCATATACTAATACAACTCTCTATACAGAAATCAGCTTTTTATAACCAGTTTGCGGGAAGCAGCTTCTAGACAAATATTGGATGTAGGAACAAAACTTGAAATAGAAATGTGCAGCCGTTATTTTGCATTTTGTGCAGGGAATTTCACATCTTTTCACACTAGTTTCTAATACAAGTTATACCTTAGGGTTCTGAACCCAGACCTAGTGTGTTGGATAAAACAAGGCTGTTTAGCTATTACTCTATTGACTCAGCCAACATTAACACCCACAAGCTACCCAACTATGCTGCATGCTGTAATTAAATACCTAAGGTGAAACTTGCTTTGCATCTACAAAGGAAGCTATATTTGATGACTTAGTATGTTCCAGCAACTGAAGCTTGCAAGCTACAAATTCCCCAGTTGTCTCACACTTTCAGCTGAATTGCAGACCTGGAGAGAAGTCATTTCACAAACACATCTAATAGGATTCTGTTCAATATGCCAGGCAAATTGAAGGTAGACAAGTATATTCAGAACAGGCATTTGAAATTAATTTCACATATGAAATCGATCTAACAACCAAAAAAATAATGCATTTGGTGACTCATCTGAATGTCAGAACATCGAGAACCAAGGAAGGGAGAGAGACTGGAACAACTGAGTCCTGAGAAGTGCGTGACACGTGAGTAGAAACAGCTAAAGGAATGTTCCTACCCCTCTGTTCACAAAGGACCAGTAGAAAGGAACAAGCAAACAAACAAAAAAAATAAAGACTCAAGAATCCAGAAGGATGCCTGGGAAGGGGGAAGAAATAAAAACAACATATCAAAATCTTTGTGGGCAAGCTTAAAATATGTCATCATCATCTCCTGTACCTTCTCCCGTCAAAAATAAAAAGACGACTTACAGTCAAGTGAAAGCAAAAACAGATGAGCAAAATAGTCACTGTATTTCTAAGATAGATATTAATTGAAATATAGTATAATATCCTGATATTAAATAGCCTTACAGTGTAGATTCTTCTTAGATACAGTTTTGCTCTAATACACTCACTGTCCATACAGAGATCACATGTACAGTCTTCCTATTGCTAAACTGCAAAAATGAACCTTTAAAACCAAGCCTACCTAGATAGACTCCCTGGCAAAAAGAAATGACAGGGAAAAAAAATTAAGCCCTCCTAGAAAAAAAACAAACAACTATCTGTTACATAGGGCAGACCACTGTGGTAATGGGAAAAATGCCTCCTTCATAAATGCAAAAAGATGATCAACAAGATAGGCATGAATTTTCAAAGTTCTAGCTTTACTCGAACTCCAGGATGTCAAACAGTCCTTATGGGTGAAAGATATAGTACCCCTGCTAAATTTTGAACATTGAGCCTTGAATCCTCCTCCTGTACTCAGGAAAGCTATGCCCTTTAAAAAGGTGAATCACACATCATTTTTTCAGACTTTGTTTTGACAGAATTATGAGCCCATTAATGACAAAGAAAATAACTGAACATAAAAAAGTCTGCAAACTTTCAGCTGAAAACTGTTCTGCTAACTAAGCTGAGCTCTGATTGTACCTTAAGCTTACGTATTTTTTTTTCTGATTTAAAAGAAGCAAATCTAAGAATTACATAGCAAAGTCAACAATGAAAGAATAATGAATACACACATGTAGGCACATATCTATGTACTGGCAACAAAAGGAAAACATTTCCAGTTCTTAGATGTGATGGGTTCACCTTGTCTGGCTGTCTGATGTCCACCCAGATGCTCCCTCCCTCCCTCTCTGCAACAGGACAGAAGGAGAAAAGGTGGAAAAGCTCAAGGGTCAAGATTAAGACAGGGAGACTGTTTACCTATTACTGCCATGGGCAAAACAGACTTGGCTTGGGGGAAATTACTCTAGTAGCCAATTAAAAATATAATTGGATGGTGAGAAAAACAGACAAAAACTAAAGCACCTTCTCACCACCCTATCCTTTTTTTCCCCTCAGGCTTAATTGCAGTCCTTCATTCCTGACTCCTCCATCCCCTCATCCCAGGAGTGGCACAGAGGGGATGGGCAATCTGGGGTTGTGGTCAGGCCATAACAAGTCGTCTCTGCCACTCCTTCCTCCTCACATTCTTCCCCCCTGCTCTGCCATGGTCTCCCCAGGGGTGCTGGGAACCTCTGCAGGGTGCTTCTTCAACCCTCCCCTGGAGAAAAGACAGAGGAAGGGGGGATGTTCAGAGTTATGGCATCTGTCATCCCAAGTAAGCTTAGTGAGTGGTGAATCCCTGCTGTCCAGGAAGGGGCAAAAACATCTGCCTGCTAATGGGAAGCTATAAAGGAATTCCTCATTTTACTTTGCTTGCAAGTGCCACTTCACTTCTTAAACTGTCTTTACCCCAATTCACGAGTTTTTCTCACTGTTGCTCTTCCAGTTTTATCCCTGTCCAGCTGGAGATGAGACAGTGAGCAGCTAAGTGGGGCTTAGAAGCCAGCTGGGGTCTACCCACCATATCATGTTTCCGCTTTCAAGACAACTTCTTAAGAGACAGATGCCAAAGATGTTTTTCCCCAGTACCATGACACCCTATCTCCTCCCATCTATAACATTTTAGTTTTTTTAAATTCACTAACTACTGAAAGCTAGGAAAGTCACCACTATTAGCTCAAATGCAGGCTGACTTGCATACACCTGACCTTCACACTCTCCTGGGTGGAAAACTGGTTGGATGGCCGGGCCCAGAGAGTGGTGGTAAATGGTGTGAAATCCAGCTGGAGGCCAGTGACAAGTGGGGTTCCCCAGGACTCAGTGCTGGGTCCAGCCCTGTTCAATGTCTTCATCAATGATCTGGATGAAGGCATCGAGTGCACCCTTAGCAAGTTTGCGGACGACACTAAGCTGGGTGGAAGTGTCGATCTGCTGGAGGGTCGGGAGGCTCTGCAAAGGGATCTGAACAGGCTGGACCGCTGGGCTGAGTCCAATGGCATGAGGTTTAACAAGGCCAAATGCCGGGTCCTGCACTTGGGGCACAACAACCCTATGCAGTGCTACAGACTAGGAGAAGTCTGTCTAGAAAGCTGCCTGGAGGAGAGGGACCTGGGGGTGTTGGTTGACAACCGACTGAATATGAGCCAGCAGTGTGCCCAGGTGGCCAAGAAGGCCAATGGCATCTTGGCTTGTATCAGAAACAGAATCACAGAATCACAGAACAACCAGGTTGGAAGAGACCCACCAGATCACCGAGTCCAACCGTTCCTATCAAACACTAAACCATATCCCTCAGCACCTCGTCCACCCGTGCCTTAAACACCTCCAGGGAAGGTGACTCAACCACCTCCCTGGGCAGCCTCTGCCAGTGCCCAATGACCCTTTCTGTAAAGAATTTTTTCCTAACGTCTAGCCTAAACCTCCCCTGGCGGAGCTTGAGGCCATTCCCTCTTGTCCTGTCCCCTGTCACTTGGGAGAAGAGGCCAGCACCCTCCTCTCTACAACGTCCTTTCAGGTAGTTGTAGAGAGCAATGAGGTCTCCCCTCAGCCTCCTCTTCTCCAGGCTAAACAACCCCAGCTCTCTCAGCCGCTCCTCATAAGGCCTGTTCTCCAGCCCTTTCACCAGCTTTGTTGCTCTTCTCTGGACTCTCTCCAGAGCCTCAACATCCTTCTTGTGGTGAGGGGCCCAGAACTGAACACAGGATTCGAGGAGCGGTCTCACCAGTGCCGAGTACAGAGGGAGGATAACCTCCCTGGACCTGCTGGTCACGCCGTTTCTGATACAAGCCAAGATGCCATTGGCCTTCTTGGCCACCTGGGCCACTGCTGGCTCATATTCAGTCGGCTGTCAACCAACACCCCCAGGTCCCTCTCCTCCAGGCAGCTTTCTAGACAGACTTCTCCCAGTCTATAGCACTGCATAGGGTTGTTGTGCCCCAAGTGCAGGACCCGGCATTTGGCCTTGTTAAACCTCCTGCCATTGGACTCAGCCCAGCGGTCCAGCCTGTTCAGATCCCTTTGCAGAGCCTCCCGACCCTCCAGCAGATCGACACTTCCACCCAGCTTAGTGTCGTCCGCAAACTTGCTAAGGGTGCACTCGATGCCTTCATCCAGATCATTGATGAAGACATTGAACAGGGCTGGACCCAGCACTGAGCCCTGGGGAACCCCACTTGTCACTGGCCTCCAGCTGGATTTCACACCATTTACCACCACTCTCTGGGCCCGGCCATCCAACCAGTTTTCCACCCAGGAGAGTGTGCGCCTGTCCAGCCCAAAGGCTGACAGTTTCTCAAGCAGAATGCTGTGAGAAACTGTGTCAAAGGCTTTGCTGAAGTCCAGGAAGACCACATCCACAGCCTTTCCCTCATCCAGTAGCCGGGTCACTTTGTCATAGAAGGCGATCAGGTTAGTCTGGCAAGACCTGCCTTTTGTTAACGGCGTGACCAGCAGGTCCAGGGAGGTTATCCTCCCTCTGTACTCGGCACTGGTGAGACCGCTCCTCGAATCCTGTGTTCAGTTCTGGGCCCCTCACCACAAGAAGGATGTTGAGGCTCTGGAGAGGGTCCAGAGAAGAGCAACGAAGCTGGTGAAAGGGCTGGAGAACAGGCCTTATGAGGAGCGGCTGAGAGAGCTGGGGTTGTTTAGCCTGGAGAAGAGGAGGCTGAGGGGAGACCTCATTGCTCTCTACAACTACCTGAAAGGACGTTGTAGAGAGGAGGGTGCTGGCCTCTTCTCCCAAGTGACAGGGGACAGGACAAGAGGGAATGGCCTCAAGCTCCGCCAGGGGAGGTTTAGGCTAGACGTTAGGAAAAAATTCTTTACAGAAAGGGTCATTAGGCACTGGAACAGGCTGCCCAGGGAGGTGGTTGAGTCACCTTCCCTGGAGGTGTTTAAGGCACGGGTGGATGAGGTGCTGAGGGATATGGTTTAGTGTTTGATAGGAACGGTTGGACTCGATGATCCGGTGGGTCTCTTCCAACCTGGTTATTCTGTGATTCTGTGATTCACCATTCAATTCATTCACTTTTTAATATTATAAACACAAATTCTCTGTGAAACCATTTATTTTGGCCACTTTTCCTCCTGCTTTGCCCTGGCATACAGCTAATATACTTCCTTCTATCTTTAGCCACCGTGGAGTACAGTTTTCTTACACTAAGGGACTCTTAGGGTGGCCTTGCAAAATCTGACCCTGTACAATAACAGTATACTCCAGAGTCCTTAAATTTACTTTATTTGTCTTTTATGCTTATTCAAGCAAACACAAAGGAACCACAGGGCAACGGTGAATTAGGACCTAGATTTTAATTCTTATTCTAGGTTCTTGATTGGTTTTATTCCACTAGAGGCAAGCTCTCAAGACATAAACAGAATTAAAAATGCATGGACCTAACTTAAAATGTAATATAATAAATGAAATGTGATACTCTTACTTAATGGGTTTAGCTATTGAAAGTTCAAAGGCATACTGTATTTCAATTATAAACTGAAACATCATTTTGTTCAAAGGAAAATCCCTTTTGGAGATTTTCTTTTTCTAATTCACTATTTTTAACCCCAAACTCCTGGGGAGGTACTACTGAATATCAAACCAACTTGGTTCAGCAAACCAGGTTATCTAGATGATCTAAGTTAATCTCTAGCTGATGAAGATATTCCTTTTAAAGACTATACAGTCTCCAGTGATTTGTCTAGGTTTAATCTATTAAATAAAGAAGATTAGTAGAGTGTATTTCTTTATAGTTCTAAAATATCTTAATTAAAACTGCTTTAAGAAACCCTCTTTGAATATTTAGGAAACTTGCACAACTTAAATGACTTGCTATGGAATGACTTGATCCAAGAGTAGAAGCCACAGTGCTTGTTTGGTTTTAAGAGCCTGTGGCATAGGTTACTGTTAATCTGCATAGGCACCATAATGTGAAGAATCTCAGTTTACAGGTTATACAAGCAAAGACAAACAAATCACTACTGTAAACAGCTCAGGTAGCATATTTTAGTCTTTCTTAAACATGTTATCACAGAGGTGCCACCAGTATCGTTGATAAGCTCAGCTTTGGGCAGCAGCAGGTCCATTTTAGTCATCTGAAACTGGCTCTGCTCAACACAGGGGCAGCTAATCACCTCTTCTCATAGCAACTATGCCTGAAGCCCTGCCCTGCTACCAAAACCTTGCAAAGTAAGCCAAATACATATGGAAAGCATGTAAGGGAGAAAAAAGTTACTGAGAAAATTAAAAGACCGCAATGAGGTTAATAATAAATTTCTTTATCACATAAATCATCTACTATGTGCTGCTGTAACAGAATCAGCACTGCAAAAAGGTAGTTTCTACTGCTACCTTGAATTTTTCAAACAATAAGGCATAAGAAAAAGCAAATACGGCTTTCGCTCATACCTCATACACTAGAATATCTTAATCAGATTTACTGCATAAAAAAGCTAATGCAAAAAAACGTAAAGTGGCCTAGAGGTAAATCACTGTATAGTTATGATGAATCAAAATTGGATAGCATGTCAAAAAATACATTGTTGCTATAAACTCTTCAGGCTTGACTCTCTAGGACTTACATGATAGAAAGCAGAAACATCTAGAGACAGCCAGTGAAATATTCTGTGTTTGCACAGGCACTTTCTACTGCTTCTGTTTCCCTGATTCCTTCTATATCGATTCCCTTGCCACTAAGAAAAAGAAAAGGGCTTCTCTGAGAGGTGTTGGGTAGGAGACATCATACATCCCCTGGTCTGGAGAAAGCTGGAAACATGTCCATAGGGAGGAAATGGAAGAGGGAGGTAGGAGGGGAGCACTGCAGTTTGTTCACTCTGACTGTTCCACTTCTTTCCTCTTTCATTTTATAGGTGCAGGAGTAGAATGAAAACATACAAAAGGAAAACTATTTTGTGTACTGGGTAGATCTTACAATGTAAAGCATAAACATAATTTCTATGACTGCGTTTTCTCTTAAACTCTGATAAATAGTGTCACATACATTTAGGTGATACATTTGATAGATATATCTATGCATTATTAGCACACACACCCCAAAGCAGCTGTGCATTATAATCGGAGTGTAAAAATTGTGTTGAATGGCTGCCAATGAACAATTAAAAGCATTTTAGTTGACCAGGTTTGCAATTTAAATTCATTTGAAGACATCCCCACTGCATGCTCTGAAGTAATTAAAGTCCATTGCAGATGTTCTCTTGGATACAAAGAGGACAATAAATAAATTTGTGCTCCTGTCTGAACCATAAGATGTTGCTTTACTGTGCTTATACTATAAAAATTTGTGTAACAAGGATTATTAGAGTTTGGTGGAATGTTAGACCTCAGACAATTGCTCTAGAAAGTTACTCAGCTAGAAGGCAACAGAAGACTGCATAAATGTGCATGGATTAAATGTTGAGTCATAGTAGTGGAGCAAACTCGTATTTCCAGCTGGAGTAGGAACAGGAGTAGAAGAATCCTTTTATCAGGAAAGCAGAGGTTGGTTTCAAGACCGGTAGTGGTGGCTTGAGCAGTGGAGGTGTCTTGACCAGCAGTGGTCCTAAAAGAGGATCTGTGGTACCAATGTTAAACTGAGAAACACAAATATAACTCCTTTTTAGCAGGCTGATCACAGAATCATAGAATCACCAGTTTGGAAAAGACCCACTGGATCATCGAGTCCAACCATTCCCATCAGTCACTAAACCATGTCCCTCAGCACCTCATCCACCCGTCCCTTAAACACCTCCAGGGAAGGTGACTCAAACCCCTCCCTGGGCAGCCTCTGCCAGTGCCCAATGACCCTTTCCGTGAAAAATTTTTTCCTAATGTTCAGCCTAAACCTCCCCTGGTGGAGCTTGAGGCCATTCCCTCTCGTCCTGTCCCCTGTCACTTGGGAGAAGAGCCCAGCTCCCTCCTCTCCACAAGCTCCTTTCAGGTAGTTGTAGAGAGCAATGAGGTCTCCCCTCAGCCTCCTCTTCTCCAGGCTAAACAACCCCAGCTCTCTCAGCCATTCCACAGAAATGATGCAGCGATTCATGGGGAAAATTCCTTCAGGGAAACATGCCTGATATCGCTATTCTATAGCTCCCAAGCTTATGGAGAAAGTTCATAAGTTTATGAACTTACGAATTTGCATGGTGAGGAAATCCTGGGCCATGGATCAATTCTAAATCTACAGTTTCTCCTGTAGTTGACTACTAAATTCCTAAATCCTGATGGTTTTATTCTTCCGCTACTTCTTATAAGTAACATCTTAGCTTTTAAGAGAAAAATAATCTTTAGTCATTAAGTTTTTCTACTTCATTCTTTCCTATAGTGTAGGATAATTGTTCTTCATTCCTTATTTTAGACCAGTTTGGCAGGTCCTTTCATTCCTACCTACATAAAAAAAGTATTTTTTTTTCTCCTCCTGGTGATTAAATAGGATCCTACTATGTGTGCTGATAGTCTAAACTCCATTATTCAAGACAGGGCTCAAAACCCCCTGTGCTGTCTCAGTTGTTAGGGTCTCTGTCTGCAAAAGCTAACAACTTGCTTAACAACAGCCTGCTCTAACACTGAGCATCACAAAGCTCAGCCGCATCTCTTACAAAGAGAAACAGAATGTACAATACCCTTGAAATGATAAATTCACATTTGCCTGTTAACATAAGATTATTTGACTGTACCTAAATAATATTTATGTATGCTTAAATAATTGTAAAATAAACTGACAGCTGAATATAAAAGAATTCTTTAGAAATGCAGTCCCTTAGGGAAAAAGTATTGGTACCACTGGTAACCAACAAAGGCTGAAACCACCAAGGTCAGTTTTTATATACAAATGACCTTTCTTTCTTTCAGGGTAGTCTCTAAATATTTGAATTGCCTTACGACACCTTCACCATGTCTTATTTGAAACATGTTATTCTTTAAGAAATAGAAAACAAATTGTAATATAAGCAAATTATTCTTCTGTACCTCACACCTGACCAGCCTGAAGGAATACATTGAAGCAAACAATAGTTTTTCTGTGTGGATGAACACAGTAAAAAGCTTTTTTTTTTTTTGCTCCAAATGTGGTGATCCTTTGATAAAAGTGATTGATTGTGTCTGGGTAAGTTTGCTTAATATTTGCTGCGGACACTGCCTTGACTGAGGCCTAATCAATCATTTTGAACAGGAAATCAGGGCTAATGCACTAAAACAATATCTGTTATGCACTCAGTTAATCCATCACAATTCTCTTGTGCAGAGCTGGAGAGTATTCTGGTGAG
Organism: Phaenicophaeus curvirostris; assembly: GCF_032191515.1. Taxonomy (NCBI): domain Eukaryota; kingdom Metazoa; phylum Chordata; class Aves; order Cuculiformes; family Cuculidae; genus Phaenicophaeus; species Phaenicophaeus curvirostris. The sequence goes on along the minus strand of NW_027206803.1, from coordinate 16,318 downwards.
TGAATGCTGACCTAAAATGGATCTTGGACCTTGTTTTTATTTTAAGAAATATTTCTTGTTCAATTGTTTTTAAAATTTTAAATGTACTGAAGCAACACTTTCCACCCAAAGGTTTTCCGCTGTCTTCTGGACAACATTTTGTCAATAGCCCATCAGCTTCAGTAATCCAAAATTTCCAGGAAGCAATTTGCTCTTTTAAGTGGGTTTGTGTATTCTTTTTCATTATATGATGGGCTACATGATACCAACACACTTTAGAGCTCACCAACAGTGACAGATAGGAAGAAGATAGCTCTAGGGGAAAGTTCAGAAACATTAAGTATCTTAAGCTAGTAGCCACAGTGTTAAACTGGCAGTGTATTTTCAGTTATGTACAAAATATTATAAAAATTCCATTACTTTCTGTATAGAAAATTTACATTTTCTATTAGTCCATTGAACAGGCACAGGGTGAGGATCAGAAATTAATTTCTTCTCTTACTACATCACTGATACTGTCTGGTTTTCACTATTGCTCTGTTATTCAAACTTGAGGTACGATAGGCCATGCCTTCAATCTGGTTTTTGAGGAGATTTCTTTATGCCAGTAATTGAATGGTAGGCTTTATGTCAACTAACTTGTTTGTTGACACCAAGCACTGTCACTAGCTGTGCCTATAACAATGATTTCTTTTGTGACATGTACGTCATTTTCTCCTCCAGGAATTTGTCCAAGGCCACTAATTTACTTGAAATAGTTATTCTGAAAACCATCAGAATGAAAGTACTTTGAAATATTATTACCTTAGGACAAAAATGTGTTGATTTATCTACGTGCAATTTCTTCCATATCCTTGGTCTCTTTACACATGAACAGAATTTCACCAGTATCTCAGATTTAGAGCTATGGCCACAATAGAACTCAAAAGATGACAGTGGGAAAAGGAGCTCTCCATTCTGTGACATAATAAGCATCACTATTATTATTAAACATTATTGTATTTAGTTTTCCTTCTTATTTTATAATTTATATCAATACAGTGCCAACTGTATCTTCCTGCACAGAGAACTGAAAGCATTAAAAGTGTATTTACTCCATGTCCTTTATATTTCATCATAGCATCGGTGAGAACATAACGTTAGGGCTAAGAGCTTTAATGTTGAAAAGGACCATTGGTTAATAAATCCCATTTTCAACTCTGACCTAAGTAAATAACAGCCTCAGATTGTCTGCTTTTTTTCTTTGCTTAATACCTGGTCAGTGTTTTTCCCTATTAAACATCATGTGGGCAGACAGAGCAAACTCATTCAAAGTGGAGATGTAGCTTGAGGCACAGAAATAGTTGGGAGTTTTACACATTATGCTCAAAAAACATTTACTGTCTTTATGTCCTGTGCATTTGAAATAAGTTAATGCAAAGCAGTTTTAAACATATATATCTGCATTACGCAATATCATTATCTTCTGTGTAATAATGCATATATAGCTGCTAGGTTTTTCACTTTATAGCACTGTAAGAATTACAAGATAAAAGATTATAGCTTACAGAATGTCAAGCTAAGGCTATCACATACTATTAAAATACTAGTACTGCTGTAATCAAGACAAATGTTGTCCAAATAAAAGCTAAGCCTTCTTCAGAGTTTAGAGTGCTATTGAGTGAAATATGAAATTTATATTGTCAGTAAAGATTTTCGAAACAAGTTATTTTTGCCACTTAAAACAAAGGATCCAAGGTTTGGGTTTTTTTTAATTTTAACACCTACCCTGTCATATATGAATGTAAAATGCACGGGTTTACTCATACCAGTATAATGGTTCTTTCAAGCCCCTCTCTCCCTACTCCCACACAGACATACATAATTCAGTATGTTAGAGACCATCTGGAACTTGCTCCTGAAATAGCCCAGGACTTGATGACCTTCCAGATACGCTGCAAAAAACATTTCTTTGACAAGGGTTGAGGGTGTGTGTTGTTTCTGAAAGGATTAAGCAGGCTATTTTATAGTTTTGATTAATGCTTGATTTAATTTACTATTTGTATGTGACTGGTTTTGATACAGAGAGGTCAGCCACTTTCACTGTTAAGCTTAATGAATGCTTCCGGTGTTTACAGCTTAAATATAAATATGCACATAAACAATCACTGGCACCAAGCCTGATTAATGCCCATTAAAGTCAATGAGAAGACTCTCATTGCTGAAGGTGGTGCGCTTTTTGTAATAAAGTACCTTTCCCCATCTGGGAGAGCAACTTATACTTGCGTAGTCAGTTATAACATCATATCCACAGTTCACTGTTACAACAGATAAAGGAACATGAAATTTAAGTCTAGCTAAATGCTGGTTTGTACCCATGCAATAAGTGATAGACATAAAATATATATATATACATATATATATATACACACCCTGAAAAGTCATAGTTTCACTAAGTATCTGAAGAATTAAATCATAAAACACAACTGTATATGAGTAATGATAGAAAATGGCAAAATAGTCATTCTGTGTTCTAAAGGACAGAATTTAGAAACTGCATATCCCTTGTGGCATTTTTGAATATGGTATGAAAGGTAACGAATGATCAATGTTGTGATTAAGAGAGTAGTGCATAGACAAGAGGATATGGTCACAGCGCTAGAATGAGGTTAATGGTCTTGCTTCAGTTATTTACATGAAACAAATAATTTCAGCATCACATAATTTTCCTCTTCTTTCTGAGAGTAAAACAGCCTGATCTTTCATGTAGCCATAAACAAGGTCAATGATTTGCTACCTGAGTAAATACTACTATAAGCAAGTATAGTTCAAAGCAACAGTACATGCTTCTACACAGAAGTATGGTAGAAATTTAGAAAGATATTACATATTTGACTCCAGAGATCAATCTATTCAAGACTGTAAAAGAACCACCTGTTTCTTTGGATTAGAAGTCAATACTTGCTTTTAGAGCACAGAGAAGTGGCCGGCACATCACCCCCTCACATTAAAAATAATTTCTGTAGAGTAGCAAAAAAAAAAGATTCTATGTGGAACTGGAATGACGAAACACACCAAAAAAATGAATGAACAAAAGGTGAGTCTTCATTTTGTTGAGATGGATGAAGAACCCACTTGATGTGCTTTAGAAGCAGTTCATTTTTACTGCCTTTCTGCAGAAAGTACTTACTTCATCAGCACACCGTATACGTCTCTTTCCACCTCCTGAACTACATTTGTAGTGAATTACTGTGTGTACATTTAGAAGTCAAAGACATCTTATTCCCTCACTATCATATTTGTCCTCAATCACAATGGTTTTTTTATGCCTTTTGGAAGCTTCCATGACATATTGCAAACATCTACTCATTTGCTAAAAGGAATTAGTAGATGTATGAGTACAATGGTGAAATCCATCTAATTTTGTCCTCTTTTAGCCTTGTAATGGATAAGACCATAAACTTTTCAATATTTGGAACACGAATACCCCCCCAACCCAGTCACTACCAACATAGATTTTTGGTTCTGAATTTTCAGTTTAAGTCTCTCAATAACATTTTCATTTCAAGATTTTTTTTTTTTAATCTGGAGTGCTGTAATGCTGTGTGATACCTTCCAACAGTACATGTCTCCAGCAGTTTAAGTTGCTTATTTTCCCAAAAGGTTACTTATAAAGTACAGGTCATGGTGATTAAGTCATGTAGCTCCCGTAGAGTACAGCAGGAATTCCACAGTTGAATCCCTCTGAATTCTTTTGGGAAATGTATTACTTTCTAATGAGTCATTAATCACTTTGCTGATTTCACATGTACTTAAGTAGCCTCTGATATCAACAGTGAAGTACAGTATTTGCGTTAGGCAGAACTAGAAATTGTCTTATTTGATTGACTGAAAGGGAGATGAACAGGTAGACTCCACGATTTTGAAAACTGGCTAGTGATACAAATGATTTGCTGTTTGCATTCAAACAACTGGCAGGATACTTAATGTTAAACCAGTGCTGTGTGTCCACTGTAAAAATCAAACTACAAATACAAAACTATGTGATGCTTGTCAAGTCAAGCATTAAAAACTTATAGCATCTTAAGTCAACAGCGAATTTTGAAAACACTGTCCACATGATTTGTTCATACTACTCATTCAAAAAATTTCCACGGCCAGTAAAATGCATTTTAACCTAAACATTGCAATTCATGTAATATTTCTCAAGCTGTAGTTGTATTTAATTAAAGTCTTTTGGGTTTCAACATCACAAAATCCTTATATAAACTAACGAACGGTGCATACTACAATAGTTTTCTCTCTTTGGTCAAAGAGCAAAGAAGCAAACACAAGGCATTTAGATGTATTGTATTTAAAAGGTTGCTGCTTTTAAAATATAGGTCACTGGTGGAATTACAAACAACCACATCATGTCAGTACTGAGTTAAGTGGTAGACAATTTGTAAACTGTTCAAGTTGTGCAGTTTTCTTCCAATCTAACCCATTACTATTATTGTAGCATGGTTTGGGGTTTTTTTAGAGTTAAGGAGACTTATTGAGAGCAAAGTTATACTTACACATATGGAAAAGGATATGGACAGGGAAGGTGAAGGAAATGGGAGTACTACAATAATGCATTGATTAGGAGAATGTTTGGGAGGTTTCTCTTTTAGCAAGAATATCCTTTTGAACAGAAACAGGTTATTTCTTCATCAGCCCAGGTTCACAGCATGAATTGAGAAATATCCTCATATTAGTCCAGGTATTCTCATTTATAAAACAGGTAGTGAAAAAATGAAGAATATATATTCTACATTTTGTTCAAAGTTCTTTGAGGTCCAGTGAAACCTACACCATTTTTTTTGCTTGGATGGAGTTCATTTCCTTCATAGCAGCCCCTATGTTGCTGTGTTCGGATTTGTGACCAAAGCACTGTTGAGAACCCAGGGATGTGTTAGGAATTAACGAACACTTCTTATGCAGCCTCAAGGCCTTCTCTGTTTCTCAGGCCGCCCCATCAAGGAATGGGCTGAGGGTGTGGGATGCCTGATCCCAACTGACCAAAGGGATATTCCAGACCATTCGACATGATGCTCGACAAGAAAAGCTGGGAGAAAGAAAGAGGAACAGGGGGACAATTTGTGTTAATTGCATTTGTCTTCCCAATTGAGCTTGATACGTGAGGAAGCCCTGTTTTCCTGGGAATGGTGAAATATCTGCCTGCTGATGGGAGGTAGTGAAGTAATTTCTTATTTTGCTTTGCTTACATGTGCAGCTTTATCTATGAAACCATCTTTACCTTAAGCCATGAGCTTTTCTCACCTTTACCCTTCCAATTCTTTCCCCGTATCACTGGGGGAGAGAATAGCAGCTGGTGAAGGCTCCGTGTCCTCCCAGGGTTATCCCCACCTGCCCATGACATTTCAGGCTGTGAATTTTACAAATACTTATCTATAAATACAAAATTCCTGGGTGCAAAATGTTTATTTTCTGAGAAAACAGTTTTATTTCTCTCTCCTTACAAGAAAAATGTCCTAGATTTTAAAGCTTACCAAACAGCAAATTCCAATCCTTCCAAATTTTGTTTCAAGAGACATGTTTCAAATAACTTGTAGATTTATGTGTGCATTTTTGAAACCAGCTCTGCACATTAAAAAGCTAAAATACTTTTATAGAGCTACCACAGTGACTCAAAACTACTTGAGCAGCACAGAGGTATTTCTTAATGTTTTAATGTATATTAAAATAACATTTTAATGATAATCAGCCTTTTATCCAAGCAGATGATACTTTATCCAAAGCAATAACATTTCAAGATACTTGCAGCATTTTGTGACTCTCTGCCAGTTTCTACTTGAAAATGAAGGCTTGGTCGATTATCAGTGGGTTATCTATTATAAGGGGAAAATAACAAGCAGGAAACCCTCTCTAAATGTGTTTTCAGTTTCATCAAGAAAAGGGAAGGTGTTTTTACATGCAATAGGGTGCCTACTCTATTCCTGATGGGTTTGGGTCAGCTGACAAAAAAAACATTTTATAGTATTTGCTGTTTCAAAATTGCAAGCAATATATAATATGGTTCTCAAAACTTTATCTGAGTCAAAAAAATATTCCCTATACAACTCGTTGCACTGAACTCTGACCACAGACTCAGTACAATTTAGAACACTATGGATTTAGCAAGAAAATAATGAGGGTGTTTTTTTTCTTTCTTTCAGAGCTCAGTAAAAAACCATAAAAGGGTAGAATCTGAGGGTAACAGTGACTTTGGGCATCTCTGGCGGGAGCCAGCTGGAAGGGTTGCTACGTTACCTGGCCTGATGTGAAGCTGGAAGCAGAGCTTTGTCTGAAACTTGGCACAGATGATAAGAGGCTCCATAGTCCTGTGGAGTTAAGCAGCTTGACAAGGTGAGCCAGGAGCAAGAAAGGAGCTGTTAAAATCCTCAAATCAATTCTCTGGAAGATGGGAAACAGCGCTACATGAGCTACACCAAGCTATACCTTTTTGCTCTAAGAAGCATCTCCCAGCATATAGCAAGGCTATGAGAAGGCAGTTTTCTTTCTAAAATAGGTGATTCTAAAGTATTTGATGTTATTACTGATTCTCTGTGAGAAGACTGACTCTGTGAGGGCATTAAAACAATTGCGGAGGGACTGAATATATGTACAAGTGAGAGATCCTGAATTCACTATGAACAAGAAGATGCTTCATCCAAATTAGTTTACAGAACCTGAATAATCTTTTAACACTGTGGATGTGATGATGAATTTAATACATTATTATAAAAAAGGCAAGAAGGAGAAATATAGTACGAATTTGAGCACAAGCAAAATTTGTGAAAATGGTTTTGGTGGCGTTTGTTTCAACATGTCAAAGCAATTCCTGATATGTGGGAAAAGATGCAAAAATATAAAGGATTTACTGGCACATCACGCTGACGGCACTGACTTTGACAGATGTCATTCCTTCAACAGCAGAGCTGGTTTGGGTGTAAATAGAATTCCTAAGAGGGATTTTCAGAAGACAAGGGAACTTGAGCTGTTAATTTACTTTTACACTTTTTAAGTCTTTTCTGTACTTAACTTCTTGAAATTCTCCAGGATGAAATATCCAGAGTTTGTTCTAGCCTACAGAAGATATCTAATTTGGTTTCTAATTGGGCAAGTGCAGATTTAACTCTAAATAAGTTCTGTTCTACTTGAGCTAGTATCCCGATTAGAGAGTCCATAAATGCAAAGAGAAACAGAGTGAGATTTTTACAGCCTTCCCTTAACCGTTGCTTACAGCCCCTTAGTAAAAATGAATGTATGTTATACCATCTTATTTTTCATTACTGGTACCAAGGTAGAGACCATCAATTGAGTTTATTTCAAGGGAAACCATTTTTGGTGATGAATGAGCAAGAATACTCAAGTGAGCAGCACCTTCGTGTGGAAAATAGACAGTACAGAAATTCTAATGTTTAAAAAGCAAAATATTTCACTTGATTACCTTGACACTATTGTTATAATTCCATTTTCTTACATTTTATTCTTCACTGAGTGTTAAAAAGTAGAGAGTATCATCTCATGACACCAGACTCCATATCATAACTTCTTTCAGGTACTGTAAAAATACAGTAAAGCACAAAACTACAGAGCAGAATTGGTGCAAGAAGCATGCTAGTAGGACAGCTGAATTGAGCTAATAATAATAAAAAGACAAAAATTTTTATGTTTCTTCTTTTCTCTTAGAAAAAAAAGAGGAAAAATTCTATTTTTCAATTCACTTTCTACATAAGTCTTTTCAATTTCCCAATCAATATTACCATATAAATTTTTAGTCAAAAACTGAATAGACTTCTTGAAAAGACTATTAACTGCAGCTATTCTGGAGCTATAGCTTCTGAATTAAAGGTCATGACAGTTATGAATGAGGTTATGGGCTTTTTTACACTACTACTTAGACTTATGTCTTCAACAGAAGTGGAAATTTAAACCAGAAATAGGATTGCAACATGACAAATGAATGAAACCCTAAACTACAGAAAACAGGGCTAAGAAGAGGTCATTCGTAAGGCAATGCAATGAATTTGTGATGTTGATGTTTTGACAAGCAAATAGATCACTGAAGCCCAATGCCTGATGCTAGCAACGCGGTACTTTTTGCAAAGCTTTATCTTAAGAAAACAACAACAAACCATCCTTCAGAATTTAGTTAGACTGGCTGATTGAACAAGTATTTTAATCCAATATCATAGACCTTGGTTTCCCCTGCAAGTTAAAATCTTCTCTCCATTTCCTGATCTTTCTTGATTCTTCTCTTCCTTTCTTCCCCTACAAACTGCATAGATGGACATATTTGTCTCCTTCCCTACCCTTCAGTGTTTGTGTAGAAAGCTTGGCTATCAGCATTATTGGTTTCAAAGTAATGCAGAATTAAGTAGGACTTTGTCGTCATATCAAGAAATCAATGATATAATGAAGCACTTTTTAATTAGACCACTGTGGTCCTGAACTAACCCTGAGTTAGAAAGATTAAATAATTGCTTATGGCATTCTCAATGTGTGGTTCACTGTAATAAAAAGAAGATTATTGACTCAACGGCTAAGTTATGAGAACTGATGAAGCCTTGCTGAGTGCAGGAATTCTTTTTAGCACCAAAAAAACTGCAGTTTTATGACTCTACTCCTTTGAACTATTTTAATTAAGGACTACTATGATAAGAAAGAAGCTGAAAAGCTATTTAGTACCAAGACAGGCTCCCATTTAAATGTTGACTTATGAAGTCAGCATTTTCAAGGGTGCTACTGTACTTTGGTCTTTTATTTTCAAAGCCATTAACTTCTCCCAGCACATTTCTATCAACAGATGCAGGAGGAAATCTGCCGTAAGTCTTTGTGATTAGGAACCTGTGAAAGTCAATAAAACGGAGACATCTATTCTACTTGAGTAATTTTTTTATTTTTTTTCCTTCTCTGCCTAAATGTAGACACACAAATTTTAATAAACAACTGTCTTAATCTTTACATTCAGATTTTCTATAGGTGTAATCTGACACAAGTACCCTGATCTTAGTGAAGCCACATTACAATACCGCTTGAAAATCTGGCCTTAAGAGCTCATTATAGTTAAAAGTGTAACTAATTCAACTGGACATTCTTCCAAAAAGGTTATTGCTACATTCATTTTAACAATGAAAATGTACGGAGAACATGCTAAAGGAAAGCAGCATGTTTAAATGATAATACAGTAAGAATAACAGGCTTAAACCACTCTAGAATTATGTAGCATATGCATCTAAGTATATGCAGAAGTAGGAATAATGGATGTTTTTTAACAAAGTATATTCATGGTCTTTTGTTTTTTTCTTAACGTTTAAAACAAATAAGGGTAAATGAAGATGCATTTCATAACGCTCCAGTTCATCTGTCAAAATTATGCCATCTGTGCATCTGTCCCTCACAATATTATATGATAGAAAATCAACAGCACTCTGGACTTGCTACTTTTAAAAAGTATCCAGACTATGTAGTAGGAGTTCTAAAATCCCATTTGGTTTCTTTCCAGATTCATAGGTGTCTAAATTCCTGCTTGAGTAACAACAGACAATCCCCTGAGGGAAGCCCTAGCCAAAGCTGAGGTTGTCAGGACACATAAACCGTTCCACTGTTATTTTTGCTCTATCAATCATTTGCAGTTAAGAAAAAGGTGAGTTTGGGCACTGAGATATAGGCCATTCATCAATGCTTGAGGAAAAGGAGAAAAAAAAAACCCAAAAATAAAATCTTAGTTCTTGGGAGCAAATGTATGGGAAGCAGCAGCAGAAACAAAGATGAAGAAAAAGTGCAAGGAACCATACAGCTGAGTGCTGGAAAGGGGGCAAGCAGCAGCAAGGAGCATAAGAGGTACATGCACATAAAAAGATTCATGCTGTGCATATGCTTTGGTCTGAAAATGTTAACACAGGCTTTTAAAATGTATGTGGAGCCCAAGCTGCAAGGGATCTACTCAGACATCGAGAAGAAACATGACACAAATCCAGCCTCAGACTTGAACCCCCTGAAATAGCAGGTCATTAACTGCAAGGCAGTGCTGCAGGAGCTCATGTATTATTTGACTATCTGCAGGCATTCACCAAGTTCTCCAGCTTAGAAACAAAAGATCTACAAACTTGGATTGCTGCAAATGGCATCCTAATATTTTCTCACAGTATGATTTCCTTTCCATGCCGTTACAGTATTGCTAGCGGAGATATACACAGATAGTAGATGATGTTAACAAGTTATTGCTGCTCCGAGATGCTAGAAGGGCATTTTTTCCAGAATTAAGATTAATAAACTGAATTCACACACTGCTGTAAGGAAACTGCCTCCTATGGCACCAGATTCAACAGTGGCCTTCTATAAGAAATAAGTTCATTTTCTACATATCAAGAGCAGGAGAACAATATCTCAGCAATAAGGACACTGTTTTCTGAGAGAAATTAAAGCTGTATCTCCACCAAGTCTTCGCTCATTCATGGTCTACTTGAAAGACAGGAAGAAAGCATACAGCAAAGTATTCAAGACCTCAAAAACTGAATGTATAATTCTGATTTAATTTTCTTTATTGAAAGAATATTAACTTGCCTGTATTCACTTCTATTTTAGAAAATTCTATGAGCTCATTTGGATATTAAGATTCTTTAGGACGCTTTCTATACTTCAGCTCTTAGTTTAGTTTAACTTAATTAAAATCTTTCTGAGATTTTCTTCATGAGACATACTTAGGCCTTCAATAACCGCATACGGATAACTATATCAGTGCTTTTCTATGAGGAGAAAGGCTGTCCAAATTATCGTGGTAAAATAGCATCTGCCTTATTATTTTATAGAGGCTTTGTGCCACTAGATAAGATCCGGTGATACTTCAGGCCCTTCTTCACAGCCCTACTTACTGGTACTGAAGCCAGTGGATCTGGACAGCAGGACTGCAACAACTCATAAGAGAAACACTCCCTCAGGCTTTGGGTGCAAGCGGCATCCCTGCACTTTTATAGAAAAATAAAAATACAATATTGGCCATTACACGCTCACCTGGAGGTCACATCTAGGCAGAAAGTTGATCCACACTTCTTTAAGCTATGCTTATTTAATCATTTCCTAGCAGCTTACAGGTTGCTTTTCAAGTCTATCAAGTGAGTTCTAAATTGGATATAAAGATCATTATTTTTCTGACATAAATAATAAATTAAAAAAATAATGAAAACTTGGATATACTCACAATCAGATACTTATGTTAACAGTGTGCATGTAAAAAAAAAAGGCACACAAACACAACTTGAAGTTGTAATTTGTAAAATTAAGTATTTTACAACTACATTATTTTATTAAAGACTCTCAAATCTAAGCTATCTTATTATGTGACTGAACATAAATTTTAGAACTTAAAGTACATTACACTGGACTGAGAGTAATTTTGCATGTATAAATACTAACATGCATTCAAGAGTCTAGATTTGGAAAATTCTGTTGCATACAAATAACCTGGAATATTAAAATTTATGCTTCATCCTCAGTGATCTAAAGGGAGTCAGATCGAAGACCTAAGTGTTTTCTAAATTAAAAATTCAAATCAGACCATGTAAAGTAGTTCAAAATAATAATTACATGAATTCCAATGAAGTATTACATGGTAATTACAATGAGTGCTATTAGCAAATTTAAAATACTATTTCAGGTGAAGCTTCCATCATGAAATATAGCAAGAGACAGGTGCACCCAGACAGCAACAAGTGGAAGGAAAGAAATACAGGTGCTTCTCTATTAGGGAAAAGTGAAATTACCTCTCTTCCTGGTAGTTTATGCTTTCTCAGTCAACTAGTATGTTGCTGTTTATACGCTATTGCAGTTTGTATAGGGTAAGGAGTTCTTAAAGGAGGAACACAGTGCAGAATTTAGGAAACAATTTATGACACAAACCCAATTTAGATCTACCAAAGCTGTGTAACAGAAAAGCAGATTTACCACTCTGTAAAGTTTAGGTTTTATTTTCAAGTATCTGTACCAGGTACCTCAGAGAGCAATGCAAGAGATGTCCTGGTTTTAATATATGAAATCTGATTTATGAACTGAAGTCTTGCTTTTAATAAAAAGCAAAAGAAATAAAGCACACTTAAGATTTAGAGATCTGTGCTTGAAAACTTAGCATTCTGCAGCCAAGAAACATAATTACACGTTATGAAAAGTGTCTTTAAAAAATTTACAATCACTGGAAATATTTATCCTGAAATAGCTGCAATTTGGGGAGCTAACATTTTGCTTGTTTTGTACCACATGCTAAAAGCACAATATGTAAAACTGAAATACACAGAAATACATATATTCCATGTGAACCATTCATTTTTACACAGCAGTTAGGCACATCCATGTGTATTTTCTCTGTACTTTCCAGTATGATATAGAATCCACTTGCTTGCATCTATCAGGTAACTCACAAGGATTTATGTTTTTATTTGTATTCTTTGCTTTCTTCTTTTCTGTGTGTGCATGTGTACATCTATGCATGTGTACCCGGGCATGTGTATCTTTGAAGACTTCAGACTTCGTAATTACATTATGATGAAAATTAATTTCTCTTGGTAATTTCTCTTAATTTCTCTTCTCAGCCGTGGTCTCGGCTGTCCCTAAAAGTTATTAGATTGCTTATACCTTGCTTCTTCTGCGCATAATATTAGAGGCTCAACAAGAGCACAATTTCATGTCATATTTCTTGTACTGAAGAGTAAGGACAGAAGTTTGAGCAGCCCTGATACCGCTCCTTTTGTGGCTGAGACTAAGGAGTAATGACTGTGGAAATGTATCACGTAGCTATTAACCCTTCTTCCCCAGAATCCTAACTTAGCCCAGAACTAGGCACTTAGCACAAAACAGTGAGTCTACAGAGGCTTTCTTTTTCCTTTCATCATGACCACGCACATACAAGCTCCCTGATGCACTCTCCAACTTAAACAATTGCTAGAGGTAGTAGCTTGCTTCCTCCTGCCTGATACCTAACATTTAGTACTAAAGAAATCCTTCCTCCCCAATTATGATCAAATTGAAGGTAGAGCATGTACTGTCAAAGACTCAGAGGCCTGGTTCAGGTTCTTCAGCAGAACAGTGCTGACAGGCTGATGATCTGGGCTCAAGTTTTACCACAGTGCCCAGGAATTCGAGTCATTCATGTGAGTCAGGTGTAACTACTCTGGTCTCAGTCTCATTTAACAGTAATCCAACATATCCAGTGTCTGAGTATTCAATGTAAGTCACAAATTTGTTTTCATTAAGAAACATGAACATTTTCCATACCTGGGGAAGGTTACTGTCCCAACAAGTAGTATCAGCCGCTTTATTTTAACTTTATCACTAAATTATTCACTAGCCTCTTTAATTTCTCACCGTAGTCACGAACAGCTTAAATTTCAAAGATTTTCCCACAATAAACCACTGCAGCTAAATTCTAGTTCTTGCCTCTAGTTTCCTCAGGGTTAAGTTGGGTTATTGCTATTTCCATATTTTCACTTCTTAACTCACCAATGTGCTTTAAGATTAATATGAAAATACGAAGTTATGTGAGCCTGGTGAATAGAAAAGGAGAATAGTAAAACAGGCAGAGAAAGGGCAGAAAACTACAAATGCAAGTACTACTTTCCAAATTTCAGGAAGTCCAGAAGTCATACATTCACTATGGGGTCAGTGTTAGCTTTATCTCTGGCAACAGTAAATAACAGAATTACTGGCTCAAGAAACTTAGATTACAGATTTTTGATGCTAAAGAAACCAATCCTATATATCTTTTATAGCTTCCTGAAAAATCCTGAAGTATTTATTTATGCTGAGATCTAATTTGGTTTGGTCTTTGGTTTTATGATGCTAGTGCATTGTAGCACAATAAAATTTATGTATTTTAACTATAAAAATTATGTACCTTGGGACAAGAAAAAGAAATGTACATATGTCAAAAATTTATTATTAGGAGGTTCAAAAAACAAAGATGTAAACACGCTAAAATATTTCTATCAGCCTACACCACTTGAAAGTAATTTAGAATTTTCCATGAGAAATAATTTTCATGGGGAGAGTGGAAGCAGCATTTACCTGCAATATTATAAACCACAGTCCCTTTAAATCCTGTATTTTCACACTTATTAAGCCACTACTAAGAGGAGTCCTGCTGCTAAAATATTATGTGGTTCTTTTAGAGCAGTATCATTACCTAATGATTTTGAAAGAACCTTATTTTTCAAAGTGAGACAGAAACAGAGATGTATTACCTTGAATCACATAAGGTTGCTCAGAGAATTCAGACCCAACTCTCCCGTGCACATTAAGTGTGGGAAAAGGGAATGAACACACTCAGATGAGATAATAGATTATGATAGAAATACTGAATTACATTGCTGCAATACTGATGTGGGATTTTCACATGCTTGCTGAAAAAAAATAGAAACAAGTTTTGAGCCCTATTTCAAAATGTGTTAATGTCTTAACAGCCTACAGAAACTACAGCCCTTCAGAGGCACGGACACTAGTGCCCATGACAGTCAGTCACAAGGAGTTGTTGTGACATTCTTGTACTTTAATCATGCTGGCCTGTTTTAAAAATAAGCAATTTAATTACACTTTCCAATATTTTTCCAAATGCAATAAGAGTTCTGCGTTTCCTACTGCCACCAAATCTGTCTAAGAGGTAGCTGACAGAAGCTCAATGGCAGCTATACCATTCCTGAAATTCACGTAGGATAATCCCCAGAGCTGCCTCAGGTCAGTCAGCAGTTACACTAAATCAAAAACATGCAAAGAAAAGTAATATTTCCTACCTTCATGCAGAAAAAGTGTTGCTTCTGTAATTTGTATTTATGCTACTTTATCACATAGTGCTGACAGTGCTGCGATAGCAAAACACAGCACTGGTTTTGTATTTCATTTTAGAAAAATGATTCTGCAAGATTTGGTGCCTTATTACAGCTTCATTAGAAAGGAAAGAGAAGACATATACAACTATGTAAAACCCTAAGGGACTTTCATGGCATGGAGACTGCTAGAACATAAAATTACTTAAAAGAACTCCTAAAATGGCCATACACAACTGCAAATTCCCTTTATCAAAAACAAACTTGAGATACTTCTTTCATTAATTCCACCATATAGGAATAATGCAAGTCAGATGAAACAGAAACAAGAGCGTGGGCGCTGATTAACAAAGGCATAAATCAAAGTTTAAACTAAACAGTAATTTTCATCTAAACACTTTTGAATTCTAGTGCTTGTTGAAGTTTAGTTATCCTAATTTGCTTTTGCTTTTTCCCATATAACCTCCATTTTCAACTACAGTGCTTTGAAATGCAGGATGGCAGCCTCGAGAAGAGAAGGCTTAGGGGAGAGCTTCTTACCAGGTACCAGTATATAAAGGATGTCTACCAAAAGGATGGAGATTCCTCTTTTACAAGCAGTCACGCCAAAAAGACAAGGTTTAATGGGTGTAAGGGGGTCCTTGGGAGATTCCAGTTGAATTCCAGAAGAAAATTTTTCACCATGAGCACAGCTAAACATTGCAATAATCTCTCCAGAGAAGTGGTAGATTCCTGTATGCTGGACACTTTTAAAGCTTAATTTGACAGGGCTCTGGACCATCTCATTTAAGATATATCTTGCCTAAAAGGTTAGACCAGATGTTTCCTGAGGTCCCTTCCAACCTGGCATTCTGTGATTCTGTGATAGGTACAGGTTCATCTACCTGACTTAATTAGGGTAAGATAGGGTTTTTTCTGTGGGTATGTGTACATCTATCCCTAGAGAGCTGAACGAATGCAGAACTGGGACTCATAGGATGCAGGCAACATGGTATGATTTCCGCACATATTGAAAGGCATTGAGAATTGCGAAATATCTACCATTACACAAGATGATAGTAATTATGTCTGTACAGCTATCATTCTAATAAACTGAGGACTAGGCTAATAAACTACATACTGTTCATAAGTTACATTTTAGGCATCAAGACTTGAGCTTGTGCTCTAAATCCTTCTTACCAGCCCATGTCATATTTCTTCCCCATCATGCTGTCCAAACCAAGCCGATTCATTGTAGCCTATTTTTTATATATAACTCCATACATTCCTCCAATGTACTGCTATTCTTTAGAAAAAAAAATGCATTATGAGACCAGCAATGTAGCTGCTTGAGCAGCAGCCTTTGTGAAGGTTATACAGCTGTGTGGTAAATTGGCCAGTCTCTCATGAGTATAGATATGAATTCCACAGCCTATTTTTCCCTCAAAAGTGATGAATCTCTTACCTTTTTAGGTTCCAGAATGTAGCACATGGCAGCTAAGTTAAACATCCTCCGTTGCTGGAAACTTCCAGTCCTTCTAAGT